>NW_024500239.1:7878429-8205326 GCF_017590055.1 Onychostruthus taczanowskii | reverse complement strand
GGGGGGCGGGGGGGGGGGGGGGGGGGGGGGGGGGGGGGGGGGGGAACCCTGTACAACATATCATCCAGATGGTAGTTCCAGTGCTCCGTGGTCAGCTTGTTTATTAATGAACATCTGTTTTCCTTACAAAACAGGATGGACTTTTTACTATAAATTCTCCTTTCATATATTTCTTGGAAAATGACATTAGGAGTTATTTGCTGTCAGAGAGATAAGCCAAATTTATTTTTAATTTTGGAAACTGCATATTAATTATAACATTTCTGTCACTCACTAGATTATTGATGAATGTATCACTAAAGCATACAGCTAGTTGAATATTGAAAAAACAAAAATATTACTTTCTCTTTGAAGATATTTGGCTCCAGTCCCTTTAGTTGTCCTTTCCTTTTATCTTTCTGCATAACTGGATGAATGCTGCTGGTAAAAGTGGTAATGGACATCAGACTTCAAAATACTATACACATAGTGTTAGAAGTCCTTAAAACAATCACTATATTTCAGCCCATCACTGTTTGGCCATGGATCGTTTTTGAATAGAAAAATGGCTTTATTGTAATTCAAGGTAAGTTTCTCCTTAGCTGTAACCATATCTTATAATTTACTGAATGTTATACATTACATTACATAAACTAATGAAATTTGGTAACCTAAAAGGCAATTAAAATTTGAAAACAGACTAATTATAACTACAGAACCATGTGTAGGGCAATATTTTTATTACAAATGAGAATGTGATGGAAAATTTCTGTCCCGTCTCACAATTTTGAAACACAACATCAAAATAAATTGAAAGGGAATGTTTGGGTGCAACCACTTGAAAACTAAGGTTTTTATTTAAATCCAAAAAGATTCAATTGTCTGTTTGATATTCACTTTCTAAGGATCTGGAAACTCATCTAGAATTTCTTTTTTTCCTCAAGACAATGTCTCTTAAATCTGTGGTGCTGAACAATAGTAATTGTCCGATATCCTTCTTTTTGTGCTCTGATATTACCTCAGGAAAGAAGTAAGCTGGGAGCTGGTATGCCTGCTTATGAAAAAAGTTTCAAAGACAAAGACAAATTAACTTTGTTTGTTTGGTTGGTTTTCTTAAACAGCAAAATTTAATGTCTTTGAAGTTATAAGGAATACATGTATATGCATGGGGTGAATGGGGGGTGTACAAGCATGTCTTGGTTTCTACGTTCAACCTGGTACTCAAAGCATATCACTTATCTCCAGTTCAATGGCTATTACTATAACACATAACAGAGCAAAACACTGTGAATAAATAGCATGTTACTTGTTTCCTGAAAGCCACAATACTGAGGGCACTGGAACTGTGCTACTTAGAAACCATGGGTCCTTGCTACTTTCAAATTATTTAGCATATCAAACTTGGCTTTTCAGCCTCATGGTGGTAGGCATTTCAGCTAAAAAATATTTTAAAAATGGGCAAAAATACCCCATGAAATTAAATGCATCAGACAAAACCCAGAGAAGACACGTAATTAAGTTGTTACATTGTCTGTGTTTTCCATCCTGCAGTCTGCTCTTTCAAAAAAGGGTGGACAATACCACAGGGCACAGGGCAAAGGAGAACAGTACTGACCTCCAGAGAGGAGTTCTTGGGAAGGTGATTGAATTGAAGAGCTCCTTTTTTTCTGGCTGCTTTCTGTCCCAGGTAGTCAGGATTGCCACACCAGGTCTGAACCTCATGCAGGCAGAGAGGGACTGGCTCAGGTGTAGCTGTAGCTGGAGGGCCCAGCCAGCTCAGAAGCTGAGCAAGCCCCAGACATCCTACAGCAGCAACCAGGCAGCTTCCAGCTTCCCCTTGTGTTTGCCATCCCCTCCTGCCCACTCCTCTCACTTGAGAGGATTGCACCATCCAACAGCAAGATGCTCTGCAATGGGTTAGAGCTCTGCCTCTGCTGCGAAGTTGTTGCTAGAACAGTTTTGGCATCCAACCTGAAGTTCTAAATCAGCACCTAAATGCCCCAATCTACACCCACCTGGTGTGAGCAGAGTTAAGCCTGGGATTGTTTTCTGTCTACAAATGATGAGCAGAAAAGAAGTTTTAAATATCTGGCCTTACATGCTACTGAAACTGCAAGTGTAAAACCACACAGAAAGATCTTTCTTGAGGAAGGCTTGTAGCTGAGTCAAGGAGAAGAAACTGCTCTCGGGTCTGTTCCAAGTCCATTACAGATGACACAAGTCATGTCATTTTTCTGTGCCTCACTGCCACCTTTGGACTACTCTGTTCAGGCAGTAAACAGTTTCCAGAAGGAATCGTCTCTGGCTGTGTCTGTGTTGCTCTGAGCTCAGTGGAGCTCAACTGAAGCAGTGTTGTAATATCTGTTTCTCTACTGCAGCAGTGAATCTCTAATTATAAGCTTAATTGAATGGCCTCAAAAACAGGGCAGAGCATCATCTCCTATGCATATGCATTTAATAAAAATGGGACTGCGAGACAGAGCTGTTATAGTTTGCATCTTTCAGAGAGAAAATCAAACACAATGGAATATTTCAGTATTTTCAGGGTCAGCTCATGACACCCCTGCACTGCTGTGTGTGGGAGACATGCATTTTAAGCCCCAATGTTCTTTCAAAAATCCTGGTCTCAGTAGTTAACACTGTTTTATCACCAATCAAGAGATCCTTTCTAACCCTAGGGGAAGTCAGTGTGATCTGCTGGATAACAGAATGGCCTGGAACTGCACGGATTTGCTTTCTAATGCCAGCTATGCTATTAGTTAACTGAGATGACCTTGAGTACATCATCTTACTCTGCAAAGCTTTAATTCCCCATATGAAAATGGAGACCCTGACAGTTGCTTCATTTTTAAAGAACTTGAAGATCTACTGGTAAAGATTTCTTAGGTAACAGGCTAATATTATCATTAATAACTCACAGTCCCTATGCAATATTCTCTGTGCCAAAGATTGAAGTCATTCAATTTGCAGAACTGCCATTAATTGCTCTCTTGCTTTTAAAAAAGCAGAATAAGCCTTGAAAAACTCTTGCAATAGAAGTAGTGTAGGCAAAATCAAGTCCAGCTTTCGTGTGAGACTGGTGGAATTTTTTTTGGTGCAATTGCTTACAAGAGAAAGAAGGTAGGTCCAGTGACCTGAGGAACTTCCTCCCCATACTCTTTCAGGAGTGTCCTAAATGATCTTACAAAATGCTCTTTTCAGGTCCTCAATCACCAAGTCTATAATTAAGCTGAAAAATATTTTGACCCTTTGCTCAATTTCATTATTTTACTTAAAATAGTGTAATGTATTTTAATTAAATGTAGACTTTAAGGTGTGAAGGTTTTTTCTTTCCTCACTGGCACCTTCAAGGTACCAGGAAGCTGCAAAAGAAAGTAGCCTATTTACAGGGGTTTTTAAATGAAAAAGGTTTTAAAAATGGAAACTTTCATGTGTGCAAAGCAAATGTTTGGTAGGTAAGTTGCAAGCTCTTCTTTTTATTCCATAATTAGAAGCGAAATGTTCTTTAATGTTCAGTAATAACATTCAAGCTATGCTATTTTGCAACTAATAATCATATACAACAGTGTGGGGTATGACATCTAGCAAAGTTTTTCCAGTGAAATGTATTGGCCACATCTATCTGCCTTATTTTCCAGTTCCTTGGCTTTTCAATACAGCTTTTATGCTAAAAATTTGAGACGGAGTGGAGAAGGAGTTACCTTTTTAAGGACTTTTAAAGAAAGAGTTTTAAAGCAAGGCTGCTGAGTAGCTCAAATCATTCTCATACAGAGCAGGGTATAATAGATTTCTTTCTTGTTTGTTTGTGTCAAACAGAAAAGCTGGAGATGGGACTACATGATTCCTTTAGTCCTGAAAAGCCCTAAGTTCTTTCCAAACTCACATAATGTCATGCAAAGAGGGGAAACTGACACAGAAAAAAAAAATACAAATCAAAACCAACCACAGGTCATCAAGACCTAGCAATGTGCATTAATTTTGCTTGCAAATGAAGGAATAAATTTATCATTGCAAAGGCAGCATTAGCTACCATGGACTTGCACCATTTCCAAGATTTCTCCGGGGGTGAGAATACAGCTTTCCAGAGCCAGCTTCTCCATTAGGCTTTTAACCGCAATGCTTCCTTGTTTTCCCAATGAGGAGTTAGATTTAGAAGCACAGGGAGGAGAAGTAAACGCACAGGAAATACACCAACCCACTAGGTAAATTAAACTAAAACCTAGGTGAAGCCTCAGTGGGAAGCCTGCTGCACAAATTGGATCTCCAAATGCAGAAAAAATTAATTATGTGATGCACAGCAATGAAGTAAGCAACACCTTGAATTCAACCTGGACAGAGTTATTGATTCAGCAAAAAAATAAGCACTTTGTTTCACCCTCTCCGTTGTTCTAATGTTAGCTTGGACTGTTGCCTGACCATTTCCAGCTAGCATTTAGTTCATTTGCAGCTGTTCTAAATGTGCACTGTTCCCCAACAGGTCTCACAAAAAAACCTGATCCCATCTGAGTTGATGTGTTGGTTTGGGAGAAAATACCATGTGTGCAAAAAAGAGATTGTTGTAAACACAGCAGAACCGACCTTGCCACCAGCCTAGAGCTCAGAAGGGGATGGATCTTAAAACCCCTAGGAAAGCAGATAGAACTGCTCAAGCAGTTCTGCCTACCACTGCTCCAACAGCGCCAGTAAATCACCAGAAAATTATGAGCCCTCTCCTACCTTGAGAAGTCACATTTTACCCTGTCCTACACAGATTTCTGCCATCTCCACTTTTACATGCTGTGTAAATGGGAACCCTGTCTAAGAGAGATGACCTGGGCTGCATGTGTGAGCAATGCAGGGAGCACACAGCCGACCCAACACACTTTAGACATCTTTTGTTAGTCTCTTCTGCAGCCTGAGAGCCCTCCTGACCAGCAGTGCCTGTCTCACTGCTCAGAAACCCTTGGGGAGCCACAGCTTTGCTGACCAAAAGCACTGTGCTCCCAGTCCACCGTGCTGATCACAGCCAGCATTAACTCCTGGGCCAGCTCCACACTGAGGTGCTGCTGCCCCTTGCTATGACCCTGTCCCTTTGGTCATTGTGCCTCTCTGCTCAGCCACACTCATGCCTCCTGCACCCTTTCAATGCCACCTTCCACCTAGCAGCACTGGTCTAAGTACTGGCTTTGAGCTTTGAATCCCTAAATAATCTGGATCCATCTCCTCCTAGAGATCCATTTAGTGGTATTGTCTTGACTGACAGAGCCCTAAATTACCTGAGAGTAAGCTCGGCTATAAGACAGTTCACGTGAGGGGTTTTTGGTTCCAGACTTTTTATTTGCCTCCTTGGTTCAGCAGAACCGAGATTTATTGACCTTCAAGCCATGCCACAAAACCTTGCTGTTTTTCTTGGCTTTTCTCAAGGAGGCCATGGAGGCAGACCAAGGCACTATGGAACTTTGTGTTGGAGCACTTTTTCAGACACTGAGCTATTAAAGTCTCTGTACTTTATAATGATGTGCTGTTGTGTCTGAAGTTTCAGATCCACCCCCACTACTTCTATTGCAAAAGTTTTTATACAAACAAAAATAATCAATCAATATATTTTTCTTTATGGACTATGGTAAAATTCCATTGTTTGTTGGTGCCTCATCTTTTTTCCTTCAGCTTCCAGTGTTTTACAGGAACAAGAAAGAAATTAAGACACATTTAAAAGAAAAAAATTTACTGTTTGCTTCTTACTTGGCAGACTAGTCAGGACCAAAACATTGCACATAAGAGGTTCTAATCAAGTTTCTCTTTTCCCGTCCTCTACTTTGCAACAATGAAGACAAAGTAAAATTTTCCACTGTCGTAATTAGGAGGAAAACAACTTTTTCGCAGAATGAAAATAAGGACCTCCCCACCAGCACTGCAGAGTCCTTTCAGCTGACACACAAACAGGCTGGAAAGAGCATGATCTCACTTTGCAGAAAATCCTAACAGCTGACATCTTGTGGATTGAAGTGCGTCAACACTAAAGCATTATTCTTTACAGTAGGAAAAACATTACAGTCATGAGGCTGGAATGAGGATACAGGACTCTAAGTATGGTGATGCATTATTTCACTTTAAGAAGAAGTGAAAATATAGATTGATTCCCTGAAAACTTTTCCCGTGAGTAAAGTCTGTTAGGCTGTGAAACTTTTTAGAATTGAGAGAGTCCATAGTAGAAGGGAGGGGAAGTAGTAAAAAAATCTATGAAGCCCATTGAAGACTTCTGTTGCATTTATTAATTCTAGGCAAAACCCCAAATGAACTAGATTCACAAAATGAGTTAGATTTGGCACTGTAAATTTTGTCTTTGGTATTTTTGCCATTAACCTTGGCACCTAATGGAAATGCTGCTGTGGGTCAGGTGCCAGCAGTCAGCTACAGGTGGAATTCAAAGAAAATGGCATGGTCCCCCAAAAAAAGCCTAAGACAGGTGAATTGTGCTCACAAGCAAAAGAACTGGCGTAAGCTCTGCTCCTCGGACAAATTTAGGGGCTTGACTCTATAACTGAAGCTTAGCATTTCTCTCCCCTGGAGTTTTAGAGCCATGTAGCATTCCCTGGATTTCAAAGAAACAAGTAAGAAACCAAGCCTCAAGTACTTTCTTCACCAGAGTTTGATTCTCCCACATCTTAGTTTGCCACTCTAAATAGCTTATATTAATTAAGCTAAGAGAATAATGACCTCCATATTATAATTTCTGAGCAGTATAACCTATTAAAAGAATCCCTAGCATATTATATCCTAGTTACAGAATATAGTATGTGAGTCCTACTAGGTCCTAAGCACAGGCTAAGCTCAAAGTGCTTTCACATTATCAAAAGAGCTGATTTTGCATACAATACAAAAATAGCCAAGAATCTATATAATTAATGAGGTTCTCTCTAGCATCAAAGAAGAGCTATGATGTTTAACAATTCATATATAAGTATCTATAAGGACAGCTAGTCACACAGATTCTTCCTTGCCCCAAGTTACGTCAGTAGAAAAATGCAAGTATAAAACCCTGAAACAGAATTACTTTCTGGCTTGCACTTTCAACTTCCAACATTTGACCTTGGATCATCACTACCAGGAAATTTTCCTTTTCTAAAAAGCTCTCTACGCCCACAAGTCACCCATGACTCTGTCCCTCTGAACACCAGACTCTCTGACTATGTCAAATATCATGACCCCGAGCATGGTTTGAACTTCAGTTCCCCAGTTCAGCACTTTCATTTCCAAAGGGGAAGGAAATGACCATTTTCAATAAATAGACAATAAACCAGTTTTCTTATCCCTGAATCACTGACCAACACAGGAAACAATGGATTCTCAGAATTTTGAGACCTGGAGTAGAAGAACACCAAAGGGCATTAGATATTAAGTGGGCTAAGAGAGCAAGAAGCACATGACCAGTGAAAACCTTGACGGTCTTAATATATGATACTGCATCATTATGATTTCAGGTAGCCAGTTCAGTTAAATACAGTTAAGTGCTTAAGTGACAAAAAACCCCAGGAAAGTTAGTCAAAGTTGTCATTGACTTTGATGTCTATTTTTAACACACTCAGTCCCTTGGTGCCACTAAGTTGTTGCAGTTTAATTAATGACTGCATAAATGCAAAGAGCTTTACATTTCTTTTCATTTAGGGAACACAGAGTATGTTTCAGGGAAAACAGAAAGCTCACCAACCTCAGTTACCCAAAATGATTCAAGGCAAAATATAGACACAAAGTCCATCAGTAATACAGTAGGGCAAGGACATTGAGTGTGACTTTGTTCAGAAAAAGGGGCATACCATTCCCAGAGAATAAAGTTAATCAATTCTCTAGGCCTCTTTTTTTTTTTTTTTTTTTTTTTTTCCCCTCCATGAGTTACCTGTAAAGTCCCAGTTACTTCAAGTTTGCTTAATGTAGCCCTTGGATTCTTCATAAACATATGGCACAAATATTAATGAGTCACTGTTGCCCCAGTGTAATTGGTCATCTAACCAAATGACTCTGTTTGCATTCCTTGATTGGATTACCTCATTTTCTTTACAGAAGTGTCTAAAAATTGATTGTAGCTTGTTTTTTTCAGGAGGTTTTTCATTACTAACACCATCTTCACCCAAACTACCTATCCTAACTTGCCATCCTCAAAATTGTTTCTTAACCCTTATGTTCCTATGCAACAAGATCAATCTTTTTCTTCAGTTTTAATTATCTACCTATGATAATGAGCATCACTGTGGCAGCTTTAGCTAAACTTACTCCCATGTATGTTATTTTCACACTTGTGATTAACACTTTTTCACTTTTTCCTTCCTTGATTTCAGTTGCTCAGCTAAAAAATCACAAATAAGAGTCTACAAGAGGGCGTATATTCCAGTAAAACAAGTATATGTATTTTATATGTTGGTTTTTTTTTTTTGTATATTCATCTTGCTGGAGGCAAAAGGAACCTCTAACACCTATAAAGATCTGAACCACACATGACAACAACCATTTCTCCTAGAGTTAAATGCTAATACCTTTAGATAAACAGAACTTACTTATAATAACACCATCTGCGGGACTCTGATAATGTTGGGGGAGGAGATTAATTTATCTTGCATTTTAAATAGAGATGGCCCCTGGCATAAAAATCCAGATCTAGCTTTTAGCCACCCAGTTATCAGCAAATTTCACATTCAGGGTACTGTATCCCACACCAGAATGTCCCCATAGTACCAATGGACAAGTGGTAGGAGGTGACATAATTGTAGCCCAGATCAGTTCATCCTTTTCTCCAAAGCATACAGCATGTCCAGATGGAGCACAATGCAGAACTCCCCCAGCAATGAAAAGATCAAAGAATTAGGATTGGCTCTTATTTCTAGGTTTTGAATTAGCATATCATATGACATAGGGGTCCCACCACTTTTTTGTAATCTTTTGAGATTACTATTGTCCTTAATTGTCTCAGGAAAATGGTATGGAGCTTCACTTCTGGACAGAGGTTTTCAGACCTAGCAAATCTTGACTAAAAGGCTTCATTATAATATTCTACTCCAAACCTGCTGCCATCCCTTTGATTCCTCATTTCATTCAGGGTCACTTTTGCAGCACAAATGAAATGTACCTAGGACAGGAAACCACATCAGGCACTGTGCTGTGTTAACCCTTGCTCAGTATTTCACTTGGTAAGTTGCTAACTTTTATTATCCAAAGTACTGGCTCTTGTAAACTCAATAGCTAACACAGCCATAGCCACTGAAACAGAAGTGAGGGGTATGGGTGGCTGGTAAAGAAAGTCCTCTCTCTTCCAACAAGGCAAGGTGACCTGGGAATTAAGTGTCCCATACAGCACTGTGGAGACATTGGCCCCACAGTCTCCCCAGCTGCAGCCCATGGGGAAAGGAAAGGAATGCTGTGACTTTAGATCCTACATCCTGCTTTCTTTGTATAAACTCCTTTACCCACCTGAACAGTGACAGTAGATGCTGTATTTAATTAAAGAAATCTGAAATGCCACAAAAAAATTACACAAAGCAGATAAAATCAACATTAAATTCCATCTACAACAATTTTTAACTCAGAATCACAGAGTATTCTGAGTTGGCAGGGAACCACAAGGATCACCAAGTCCAGCTCTTAGTGTTGCACAGGATCATCCCCAAGAATCATACCATGTTCCTGAGAGCATTGTCCAAAGCCTTCTTGAGCTCTGTCAGGCTTGGTGCTGTTACCAGTTGTCTGGGGAGCCTGTTCCAGTGCCCAGCCACCCTCTGGGGGAAGAACCTTTCTGTACTATCCAGCCTAACCCTCCCCTGACACAACTTCAGCCCATTCCCTTGGCTCCCGTTACTGGTCACGTGAGAAGAGATCAGCACCTGCCCTTCCACTGCCCCTAATGAGGAAGTTTTTCAATATCTGGCAGAATGTTCTTCCCCATAACTTTACCAGGCACGAGGAGAGGAGAGGAGAGGAGAGGAGAGGAGAGGAGAGGAGAGGGGAGAGGCTAAAACCAGATGATTCTCAAAAATCAAAATTAGTCTCATTAAAATAAGTCAAAACAGAAGTCAGTTATCATATACCACATTTCCTTCCTGTGACCTTTTATCTTACTGACTGCATCCCACCCACCGCCCTTCTGATTAGAGAACTTGGATTCAGTCTGTAAAGGCTGGGAAAAAAGGGCACATTTCAGTAATGAGTGGGATATTTGCACAAAGACATATGAACAAAGAGGTATCAACAACCAAGATCCTTGAATTTTCTTAACATTTAAGCTGAAAACCAATATTCTTTTTATGTTTTTTTTTACTTAGTGCCTAGGGTTTGCAAGTGTGAGAAAAAGAATGGATCTATAAATAAACTGCATAAAATTCTTTACATTCATCTTTGAGTTGGACAAGAGGGTTGCAGAGGAAGAATGGCTGCTGTTCATGCCAGACAGGACAGTGTACACTTGTATACACCATGCACGGAAATTGAAAATATAGCCAAGCTAATTTATGTATTGGGAGCAACATAAGAGTGTGAGTGCCACCAGCACCATCAAGGTGAATTTTCTGCCAGGTGTCTGCACCTTGCTCAGGTACCTCCCCACAGCCCTCCATGGGGATGCACTGCACAGACACACACACACCTTCTGCGACACGCTGCGAGGTGTCTGCGAAGCAAAGTTGGTAAGTAGATGCAATGCTGCAAGAGCAGAGATTGAAAGACAGCCGAGAAAGGCTCTGATACGTTTGAGGCAAGATCGTGTACGTGTGAGCACTATGTGTGAACCTGATACATGCCAGGCAGCATCACGTAAGTAGCAGTGGGTGCTTGTGCCTAAGGATTTTTCAGTAAATAGCCAAAGATATCCACATCTCCTGGGTCACCCCATGCCAAGGAACAACAGCAGTTCAGGAGGGCAGGACCTCCAATGCTGCTGCACAGCAAAAAGGAATGGATCTGAGAGAGCAGCAACAATCATGAGGGAAACGAGGATGGGAAGCGAGGGAAGGCACTTGTTTTTGTGCTTGGTTTCCTAAGAGCTGTGTACGTTTGTGGCTTTATGTCCCTTGAAAGCGTGCAGTGAAAAGGAGTGGCAGCAGTTGGCTGATCCCCACAGGAGAGGGGAGAGGGGTGCTGCAGAAGGCAGGCTCACTGGAGCTCTGCACTCCCTTAGCCCAGGCAGAAATCCAGGGGAGACTACAGGGAAGTGAGAAATCACTCTGACAACAGATTTCACCTGGCAGTCCGACATTGTTTATCAGCATAATAAAAAGTGCCAATACTTACCACCTGTCTAAAATACGCAGTAATAATAAACAGAGTTACAGGGCATATTATGGTCAATGATGAGATAATAATTTATAGCCCTGGAAGGAGAGAAGGAAGGCAGAGGCTACGGTGCCTTATGGGGGCAAAGCTTGCTGGGGATGAGGCCAAGGCCTTTTCTTCACTGATGAGAATGAATGGAAGATTGCATTAAGATTTTTTTTTTTGTGAGACCTTTTTTCTAGTCTTAAAATGATATCCCTGCTAATATGATCAAGTTACAGAAACAAACATCCAGGATATCACCTTTCCATTCCTATGTCAGCCGGTAATATCTGCAGTAGAGCATGTGTTGATTTTGTACAGAATTAAAGACAAATTAATCCAGGCATGTATATAGGGGGAGGTCAGGGCTCCCTGGGCCAAGACAGGGGGGGATCCCCATGGGGGTCTTTAAGTCTTTAAGGGTCTCATCCTACTCCCCATATATTAACTGAGAAGCCAGGGACATCAAGGCAGTCCCAATCCTGGGCACCAGGTACCTCCCTGGATACTGGGAAAATGCAGGTCCATAGCCAGGCAGGGTCAGGCTGTGGGAACCTGAAGACTGGCCCTGTTGCAGCACCACTGTGACAGGAGATGACAGCTCTGAGGTCCTGGGGCATGGACAAGTGAGGGGTGGGCCAGAAAGAGGCAGGGCTGTGGATGCCCCCGGGACCCTGGCAACCAAAACATTCAGTGCTCTCTCACCAGCCTCTGCCCCCTTGACTTAGCTTTTTTCTGCTACCTGTTATTCCAGCTCAGAACTAGAGCTTTTTTGGGGTGTTTTTTCTTCTCACTTTGGGCTGTTTCCCCCATGGAAAGTGAGAAGCCATCCATGAGCTTCCATTGCCACCAGCACCACACCCCCAGCAAAGGGAGGAAGGTCTCAGGATGCACAGGGTTCTCCCAGTGCTGCCTAAAAACTGAGTAAAACTTCATTACTTCTGGTGCAAATTTGGATGTGTGGACTGTTTGCCAAGCAAACATATATAAATTCTCTGTGCAAGGAAGCATTTTTACCTAAAAAGTCCAGAGTCACCTTCTACCCATGAATAAGAGCTTTGTGAGTATCCCAGCATGACAGAAATTGCAGGTGGTTGTTATAAGTGATAAAGACATTTATTCTATTTCTTAATTTGGAAAAGCAACAACTATCTTCCAGGGCAGGGTTTCACTTTTTTATCCCTGGAGTTTATACAGAAACTTGCTGTGGTCAATCAGGCCACCCATGTAGGACATGTAACCTCACAAACACCACTGATTTTCTGCGTAATACAAAGAACTTACGTTCTGTTTTGCCTTTAGGTTAATGTCACCTGTAAAAACACTACCATTTGAAAAGACCAGACTATGTATAGAATGGTAAGAGCTGACACTGACTCAGTCAACAAATGCATGTTTTTATATGTTATGGTAGTGGTTAAGAGCATAGATAGCTGGGAAATTTTGGAGAAAAAGGCCATTTTTTTGCCACGAAATTTCAATTAGCTCAAGTTTAATTTAAGGTCATGGCTATCAAAGGGGTTCACTATTTTCCAGAAAATTTTATGACTGGAGCTCATCTTAGGAAATAACTGTAAGTTTAAATCCAAAGAGCTCAATGTCTTGCTACCATATCAACAGCTTACTACAGGTAGCTCTCAACCTATAACTTTAGACCTGCAGTGAAATGGGGAGGTAGCCTGATACATAAAAATGTGGTTACCTACAGCAGCAACGGAGTGCTCCCTCTTTATTGTGTGGGACCTTCTAGGATCAGACCTGGGTTTCATTTCACTGGGGTTTCACTTGGCTGTCTTGCAGCACAGCTGGAAGAGGAAGGCAGATGGAGGAGCACACCTTCCTCTGCCTTGTGCCCTCCTGTTGGAAGGTGACGATGGACTACAAGTGCTCATGTGCAGGAAGGAAAAAGAAAAAGAGAAGGTCCAAGTGAAAAGCAGACCTCCTTAGGCCATGTGCACGGTGAGCAGAGAGGACAGTTTTAACATTTCAAGAAGTGTGGGATGCCTTAAAGCCTGGTTCAAGCTCTTTGCCACATGTTCCCAGGGTTAAGCAGAATAATGGTCAGGTTTATAGCTGTGTTTTGGCTAACTGCAACTCATTCATGCTTAGATTTTAGTAGAAAAAACAACTCCTAGCAGTCATGTTAGGTACAACATATATTCAAATACCTGTGGCCTGATAAAAATCCTCCTGCAGTGAACAATAATTAGGACATTATAATACAATTGCAAGTCCCAGAAGAGACAAACACTGGGATGGTGCTATGTAAATGTAAATACAAATTTTGCTAATGGTCTTGCAGAAAGATTGGGAGCTTCATTCAGTTTTGGGTCAGAAGTGTTTTACTACAAAGAACACTAGAGAGCATGCATGAAAACAATTTTCTTGTCTGATTATTTGGGGCAGGGATTAAACCCATTCATTGCTTCCTCGTACATTTGTTCCATCTTTCTGTAGTATAATAGGTGGTGTCACTTTTGGAAATGAAATAAAGTCTCACATATTGGTAAATTTGAGAGCAAACGAGTTCTAAAAATCCCACTTGGAAATTTTTTTGGCATGCCATATGAAGTCAAATGCAAGATTTCCACATCACTCTCCCTTGCCCTTTAGTTCTCTCAGAATTATTTAGAACCAGCCTCACTGCCTACCAAACATCTATGCTGGCTCTCTCTCACACACACACACACACATACACACACCCCCCACACTGCCACACTGGCGTGTGCATACATCTCTCCAGCTGTGTCCTGGAGGTTCCTGGGAGCCTGAAGGGAATGCTCATGAAACATGACTTTCACAGATTCTCCGTCCATCTGGAACACTAGGGCAGCATATGGCGGGCAGCACAGTAACTGTTTGTGGACATGTCAGACTTTTTTGCCTTGAGTATTACCTGATTAAGGTACGAAAAGACGTGCTCATATTAGCCTCTTTCTCCCACATTAACCCTCTCCAGTTTTATTTTTCAATTTAAAAAAAGAAGTATTTTTTTGGCTACCCCTGCAGGGGTAGTATCCCCTGAAAGCTACAAGAACGTTCACACAAACACATTGCTGATACAATTATACCAGCTTTGCATAGACAGAGATAAAAAAAGAAAGGTGTGCAAGGGAAGAATGTTTTTTAATATAAATTGTAGGGTTATCCCTGGGGCTGGAGAAAAAAGTACAGTTAAAAAAAAAAGATTAGGAAATAATAACTAAAGCTGCATGCTTTATTACTTCAGGTAAAAATATCTTATGAATAATATAATCATTGTCTCTGGTTATTGGGTATGAAAAAGATAAGTGTAATCAGTGTACTGTGATACAGAAACATTAACACTTTCACGTTGACTGGATACAGACTTAGAAATGAGTTAAGAATCACTGGGTCATCTAAGTGGAGGATTATTCTACACACAAGCCCCTAGGTCAATTTAAATTATTTAATTCATCTTGGTGACTGCAGGGGCCTAACCATGCCTGTGCCTGCATTTTTATCTTGCAGTCCTCTTAGCATAAGTTTAATTCTGGGGGACCAGAAAGGCTAGACTAACAAGACAGTGCACCAAAATGCAGACGCTGGCTCTTGTAGGGTTAATGATAGAACCACAAAGAGAAATGACTCAAATTATACCAAGGACATTTTATTACCCAGCAGCCTTAATCAGTATATATATTTTTTTACACATTATTATACCAAGGGTCCTTTCAGTGTTCATTGGCTTGTTACAAGCATTAAAAGAGGGGACGATGCTTTGCAATTAAATCCATATCTTACTCTGAGCTATTTTCTTTGAGAAGAGCTGGGAGGAAGCAGACAGATGCAGCTAAAAGCTGTCCAAATAATGCTGGGAAAGAAGGTGAATAAGCTCACTGGCATGCCACACTTTCACTCATTTCTTTCACAGACAGTTAAGATGAGTAGTCATTTACCCTCAGACCATATTTAGTGCCGGGGGGGCAGGGTTTTTGTAACCCACCACTCATGAACACCAGGCTGCTTTCACCAGGCTGGGTCAGTATGTGTAATAGCCACAATGATGTGTTTTGGAGCTGTGAAAATTTAGCACTTTGGCTCTTTTTCATCGGGTGAAGGATATTTTAAGATAACTAGTAGTTAGTAGAATTTCGCTAGAAGTTTCAGCTCTGGTGGCTTTGTAGCAAAGAGAAAGAAAGAGTAAAGTAGAGCCAAAGGAAAGACACCAAAGCATTGGTGATACAAGTTGGGAAAAGTTAGTGGCTACAGTGTGTATTGAATTATTGACAAATATAGTCATGCTTCAATTTGAATTTAAATTGTCTGCAGCACAATCAACTGTAAGATCATCTTGATCCTAGAGAAAAAAAGACGAAAAGCCTGCCCTCAAGTAAGATGCAACTCTGTTGAAGAAAACAAATCAATGAACCTATGGCTGTGAAAGCATCCAGGCTGTGAAATTTCCAAAGGCCTTGCACTTATTTTCTGGGAAGTTAGGAAATTCATGTTATCCATTTAGTTATACTTTACAATGAATCAATAGGTTTAAGCTTCACATTGGCTTCACTTGTGATGTGAAAGCCAATGTTCTCACAGATATTAAGGTATTTACCTTTGTCTGGTGCTCTTTGAGCAAGCGGATAGTAGGAAGCTACCAGGTCTCTGCTGTGAAAAGCGTCAGCTGAAGAAATCAGTTTAGTGACCAAAACCCAATTTTTAAAAAAGGAGAAAATTCCTGGACTGAACATCTTCCTAGTATGATATTTAAGGATGAAACAAGTAATGGAGAATTGACAGCTGCCTGACCTCCTCATGTGAAGCATTATACTCCAAGTATGCAGCTAAGCAAGCACCATCCAAGGCAGTGTTGCACATGCTGTTGAATGTTGCCTATCAGGTAGGATTCCAACCTTGATACACACTGCTTTGTAGCTCCAAAAAGGAAACTATGCCCAGGAAAGGAAACTATGTGAAGAAACTTGGCGCTCTTAATATTGCACTTTTCCTTTATCCAACTAACATTATTCAGTTCACTTTGAATTCTAAGCATAGTAACATACCAAACCTGATGGATAATTTACCAGAAAAAATCCACTTTTTTTCTTTTTGTTGCCTGCAGATGTACTAGCTTGTACTAGCCTGCCTGTTGTACTAGCTCAAGGTTGTGTGTTGAGAGACTCAGACTTGGCTTGCTGGAAGCAAATTCACAGAAGGTTTTCTCTCAGGAGCTTAGTTTTGAGTTAAAGCCAAAATTTGATCCATATAAAGAGTTAAATCTGGTAGTTTGTTTGGTCTGTGGATTTTTTCCCCAAAAGTAGAACAGAAATCTCAGGCACTTCTGCAGTGTCAAAGAAATTCAGATGTGAATAAAGCTTCTGCAATTTTAAATCATAGTAATGTTTCAGAATTGGTCAAAATATCTGATAAAAAAAAAAACAAACCAAAAAAAGCAATAAAACCACTTAGTTCTGGAGTAAGAAAAGAAAGAGTTGTTTTGTTTTGCTAGGGTTTTGGGGTTTTTTTAAATAATTAACTGCTGAAAAATCAGCCTTGACATTTCCCAGAGCCAGTGTTCCCCCCTCTCGCAGATAAGCCTGGGTTACTCTTGGTGGTTTCACACAGGTTGTACTTTTTTTGGAAAGCCAACATTTTCCACCAATGTCAGAAAAAGGATTGTTCTAGTCTCCCTGTAAAAACCTGATTATATACAGATTTATGCAGTCTGTAGGTAATGTTTCAGGGGAAACTCAAGGTGGAAATTGTTGACTCTATATATGCACTGAAATGATGGTTGATCAATGCTATTCAATGTAACTTGATAAGAGCTGTTTTTTTAGTACTTATTCTTTCTTTTTAGTTGGAGATTCACAACAGCAATGATATTTTAAAATAAACCCAGTTTCATTTCAAAGGATTACTTTTCCAGATTTTTTTTTCAAATTTATGTGCTATAAGAAGGGTTTTGCAAGATACTACACTTTGGTCAATCTGCTAGAAGGAAACAAAAACAAACATTTCCTGAAATTAAATCAGAGTTCCTAGACACCATGAAAAACAAAGAAACAAACAAAGAACCCAGAGGAATCGGGACATGACAGTAGTTTAAGTAAAAAATTGCAGAAATCTTCAAACAAAACGCTATAGGCCAGCTGCAGAGCATGTTAGATGGAAAACTTTAGAGCACCTATTGGACAGTATTTTGAAAGCATCTGTGGGTCAAATTTTCATCTACTGCCAATCCAAGATGCTCAAGAGAATCAATTTTTTTATTTGCTAACTGCTTTGAATTGGTCAATGGGCCTAGATGCCCACAAATGTAAAACTGCTTCTTCCAAAACATTACAGAGGAAGGGTTTGTTATTACCCAAGTGCAGTAAAGCTCCTTGTTGCAACCGGTATTTTCCTTTTATTGAAAAAATTCCGTGTTTTCCATTGCTGAATAAGTTACTTCTCCAACTTTAGTCCTCTTATCCCTCAAATTAATGGAGGAAAGTGAAGTTTATTAATACACTGGAGCTTGTAACATTAGAGACACTTGCCTGTGTTTGCAGCTCCCCAAATGCACAGCCTCATTTGCTGCCCAATCAAACTCAGTAGTTGTAACAGTTACCTATGCAGGTCTTACTCTAGAGTTTAAAATTCCCCAACTACAATATATATAGTTAGTCTTAATAAATAAATGACTTGGAGTATGCATTATATATCATTCAAATCCACAAGGACACAAATTATGTATAATACATTGGCTGTGTAATTTATTTATTAAGCAAAACGTGAATTTTCCATGGCTGTGTTTTGAGGCACAGTTTGTCACATACAGCTAAATGATGTATTCTTATTAGTCCCACTCAATTACCAAGTCATCCCTCTGTGCACTGTATATTTGTTAATGATAGTGCCACAACGCTGCATCTACAATACCTGTGATTTTAGTGATTCATAACCACTCACTAAAACTGTGAAAATGATAAATTGACTGCTGTTGATTAAATGCCGCCAACAGTGTGTTTCGTATGTGTTTGTTGCAGTTAGGAGTTAAAGAAACAGCATTGCTCCAATCATTTAAATATCTAATTAAGCAGAACCCTGTCTAGATAGAAAGAGCTTGTTGGAATGAAATATCATTAAAAGAAAAAAAGAAAAAATAGTATAGCACTGATTTTTTTCATGTATGTACATAAAGACTTTTCATCTCAATCCCACTGGTCATAAATATGCCATGAACAAAACAAGACCAAAAGATAAAAATTAAAAAGGCTGAAGAAGTTGGAGTGGAGTCCTCTAGACTCACTGCACAGCTGCAGATGGCTGATTTGATGGCTTTAGCTGATCCCTGAGATTAGCTTGAAACAACAGTGGACTCCAGTCACAGTAAGGCAGCCCTTAATGACAGCCCTTAAGACTTAAGGGGCAAACAGAGAGTGGAGAAGAGAGGATGGGGAGAAGCTATATTCCAGTAAAGCAAATAGCACCTCTCAGCCTCCCACTGTAGGGAAAAATGTTTGCACATTTGTAGCAAAGGAATGGCAGAAGGAAGGGAAAATATCTCTATCAAACTTAGATTAATTATTTTTATTGCTTTGCTTAATGCTTTTTTTCTGCTTTTAGATTAATCCTATATAGAGTCCTCAAGCTGGAAGAAGAGTGGAACAAGACCAAGAAAAGTGGATGTTTCTGTGCCAACAATTTGACTTCTAGCTGAGGATGCTGGAGTAGACAGGGTAATAAAAGTAAAGACTTGCCAGCTTATGTCATCTTATTAAGATGAATTGGAAGGGGCTTTTCTCCCCTCCCTCATTTTGAATTTGTAGGTAAGTAATAGAGACCACAGTAGATTAGAAATTTCTCTTTTTTCCCAACTGCTTTCCACACAAGCATTGCTTCCATATTTCTGTACCTAAATAGTGACTTTCAGCTCAAATCACTTTGCGCACTCTGTGATCAGAAAACTGCCTCATTAAAAGGAAAAGCAGAGGTGGGGGGCAAAGCCTTTATCTTTTATTGTCCACTCTACATTTTCTCTTAAACAGAAGAACCATGCTATATCTGAAAAGGCTTCACATTTGAAATCTGCACAGAACACATATCTGCATTCTATTACAATTCAGGAGTGAAGGTCTAAGCTGATTCTGCCTGAACTTTAACTTGTGTCCTCAAGGATAGTAAATATTTTAGACATGATGCTTATGCCACAATATCATGTCCTGCACCACTGTCTTACTGTTATGGCAAGTATTTTTGTTTTTCATTTTGTTTTCCTTTGGTATTCTCTTTCTACAGAAAATGTATCCATCCACATAACTTCCTGCTCCTATACCACTGGACTCCCAGTCAGAGTTGTGTAGAAGTCAGTACATTAGGAGCAAAGCAAAGATATTTGTCTTTCCTAGCAAATGCTTGTCACAATGTAAACAAATATCGTGATAAAGAAAGCAGCTCCAGGCAATGCAGCCCTGACAGGGAGAAAATACTTACTGAGGTGATTAACACTATGGTTAAAGCGACATGCCTAAATTAACTAAGAAAATAGGAGTAAAAATTGTAACGTGCATTGAGTACCCCTGAAATTCAGACTAACACCCTATGTTCAGAGCAACAAACCATCCAATCTTCTTGTTAGTCAAAGGGACGGTTTAAAATACTTTGCCCTTAAAACATTGTTTTTAATCTGTAGATTTGAAAGTGTATATTCCTCTTTACCCTGTACACTTATACTCCACAAAGACTAGAATATTAAATATTGTTCTTTTCCAGAAATCTCAAGCTCTTCCCTCCAGTCCACTAAACAGTGATATTGGATAAATCACTTACCTGAACCGTAGAAGTCAGAAATGAGATTTATCTATGCAGGCTTCACTCTTACACCTCCATGGGTAGCAGTGGTTTTATCCCAACATAGCAGAGCAGAATTTGTTGTTCCATGCTAAACTTCACATAGCAGCAAAGCAGTTAAACAGTATAAACTAGATGCAAAGTGCAGCAAAGCAGCAAGGCCCTCATTCCTTAGGATCCATGAAACTCACTTCCTGAAACAAGTAGTCCTATAGCTGGCTGTGGTTTAGAAGGACCAAAGGACCAGTCTGATTTTTATTGTTTGGCTACATGCAGAAATGCAGGCAGAGAAGAACTGACCTTAGCACAGATTAATTCACTCTCTCAAGGAAAAAGAAGCCTCTGACAGAAGTCCTTGGGTTTTTTAAGACACTCTGTTTGTGAGTAAACATTTAAAAAAAAAAAAAAAAAAGAAAACCTAGAATAAAAATAGCTAAAAGATTGAATATTGTTGAAGGAAAGAGGGGAAACCCCATTTTAGTCCATGCTAAGTGTGGTCAGAAGCTTTCTCAGCACAACATTTCCACTACAACCTGCATCTAAAGCTCTGATCAGTTTGCAAAATCTTTATGAATAATTTCTTGGGCAGCACTGAATTCCTCCAATACTCCAGAGGATAAGCCATCCCCGAGGACAGGTGTGAAAAGTACCAATGAGGAGCTGGCTACTCACTGTAGACTTTCAGAAGCCCTTGGAAAAGGCCATGTCATATCAAAAAGACAACCAGCAAAACCAAGAACTCGAGGACATAATTCACAACTGCCAATGAACCCCACTGTTGAGTTGTTCAGTGACCTGCCACAAGCAGAGAGGAACTTGCATAGAAAGTTGCGATAGAAAGCACAGAAGTAGTAAAAAAAAAAAAAAAAAAAAAAAAGAGTCAAATACACATCCAACAACAACAAAACCGCAGACATTTCTGGGCTAGGACAAGCTAGGGAGAATGTGCATGTGGGGATGGGTGGGTGACAGTTCACGTGAACTGCCATGTAACATGCACATCAGCCAATTGCCCATGGAGAGGGCAGGGAGAAGAGAAAGCTCCAGAGTGCTAGAAAACCTCCTGCTAGGATTAATTTGTTCTTCCAAGTGGGTTTTGCAAAAGGAAGTATCCAAAGCACATCCCCCAGCTTTACTGCAAGCAGATAGAGGAAGATATAGGAAGAAAAGGCAAAATTTTGCCCAGGCCAGAGACTGGAGAGATTGGGAATTAATGTCTTTTCACTGGTTTTTTTTCCCATTTTTACCCTACCCAGACCCTAAATGCAAACCCCGAGTCTTGCCACAATAAAAATAATAAATCTATTATGCACCAATGGAAAGGAGAGCTGGAAGTATTGTTGTATGTCTAAACTGGCAAGAAAGCAGTGCATAATATAAGTCTCCTGATTTTTCATGACAGATTCACCATCCCAGCAATTAAATACTTTTAAAAGGCCAAATCTCATGTTATTTTGCATCTGAAAGCCTGCAGGAAAAGAATAAATAAAAAGCATTGCATAGAAGTGCCACACATTAATACTTCAAACACAAAATTCTACACTATCACAGGATCCTATTGAAATTTACCTTTCAGACAGAGTGCCTAAACAGATCTTAACTATAAATAATTGGGGGAGAAGGGAGTAAAACAACAATTTTGACAAAATAAAACCCCAAAGTATTAGGTGTCATAGAAAATGCACATGTCATTCTTCCATAAATAAAGTTGCTAAGCAGATTTACTGTGAAACAATTTACGCTGTGTTATGTAAATGGCAAAATTCTTAAGCCCGTTTGGTTGTAAAGAACAAACCTGTGAAAAGAACCCATTTTTACCATCAGTCACACCATACATTTAGCAGGTGTCTATTTTACCCACAGGCCTTGCAAATATGCAAATAAATACATAAATTGCCAAATGTTTCAGTTATTGTAATAAAGTTTTTCTGCTCATTATTTTCTAAAAGAAAGGAACAATTGCTTTATTAGACCTGGATGGACGTCCCTTTCCAATTTCTTTGTAATCAAACAGAAAGTTGGCAGTGAGCCAAAGCATTTACTCTTTAGAGAGCACAATGTTTTAGCTACTACTTAGCTACTCCTTCTGTAAAACACTCTTGTCAAGGACTGTATCATATCATGAAGTGTACTCATTATAGAGAATAAACTTCTCAGCTGGCCTTTTGCTTACCCACTGCACCAGCAACACTGAAAGGCAGGTCAGAGAAGCACAGATATTAATGGTTAAAACCCTTCTATTTTTTGTGGCTATGAAAGCAGATAAGAAGTGTTAAATGAGCTGAGTACTACTGCAAGTTACTCCTTACATGGCATGTCTGTGAGTCACATTATAGCTTTCAATATCTATGATTAGCCATTACTGCTGAATATGTGCTTCTGTACGTTTTCCAATATTTGCTCTTCTTCCTTCATCAAAAGGAAAAATCTGAAAGTTTTCCATCCCCCCAAGTTTCAAATAGTTATAGCAGGAAGATCAATCCACCTTTCAGTTCATTTCTGCTTCTGGCCCTGTATTTATTTTCTCTGCACATCCGCAGGAACAGAAACATCAAATGTTCAAATGCCTCTGAAAAGGGTGACTGCAGCCATAACTCGACTGGTTTGAAGCCAATGCAAGCATAAGAAATCATTCTTCCATACTGGCTTGGTCTGTATGGTGGTGTCCCAAAAAAAGGGTGGATCGAAGGTAAGCAGAAGATGCACTACTGACACAATGAGAAATAAAATACCAACAGAACAGTTAAATTGGTCATGCTGTCATCACACATCTTTGATAGCAACATTTGAATTCAAACCCAGCACATATTCTTCTACCTACCCAGACCATGCAAATGAAGAAACCAGGCAGCACAGAGGCATAAGGTGATTCCTCATCAATCTCTGACTGGGACACACCCACAGAGGCACTGGGTTTGCACCTGCAAATCAATGCACCTGCTAAGCACAGAAAAATAACATCCAAATAGTAAGAGCAATCTACTCTGGATTTGCTTTGAAGTTTTGCTTTGAAGCCAGAAAATATTTCTTTCCACTGGGCATGTTTGTCTCATGGCTGTCCTCTATCATTCTCTATTGGTGCTCAGCCTCTCTGATTGACCTTCGAATGAAGTTTCCCCTTGCAAAACTGCAGCACATGATTATGCAAGGTACTGCTATAAATTCAGTCTTTCAATCAAGAAAGTTGCCAATGCTAGATCACTTATTTAAGAGTGTTAGTTTTTTGTTAAGCAGTTCTGAAAACTTTTATGGATGTTACTTTTCTAATATTTTTCATTCTTTTTCACTGATCACTAAGGATGATTGGCTGGCAGACTGTCTCAATCAGCCTGAGCAAGGATTTGCACAGTTCTGTATTTCCAAAAAAAGTGCAGTGAATATTCAGGCTCTATCCTCACTGGATACCCTAATTAGTCTGTCTGATTGGATCTTGTCTTCCATTTTTAAGCTGTTCAATAGCAGCAGAGGTGTCACTCAGTTCTAGACTGGTGTCAAGTAAAAGAAAAACTTCAACATGTATGAGAAAGAAAAGTACCAACAGAAAGTGGGACATACAAATTAACAAAGATGCCTATTCTTAATAAATTTAATATTCCTGTTTTATTTCTGACTTATGTTTGCACCCATTTGCTGTCTACATGGAAGTAAAGTTACTGTCTCCATTTTTCCATCAATAATTCATTTGTGGTTTTGGAGGTGTTGTGGCAACTCAGCCCCACTCAGCTGATCCCTCACTTCACCCTGGTAGGATGGGAGAGAAAATTGAAAGCGCAAAAGTGAGAAAACTTGGTAAAGCAAATGCCATGCATGCAAGCAAACTAGCTCAAGAAATTAATTCACCCACTTGCCATGGGCTGGCAGGGGTCCAGCCATACCCAGGAAAGCAGGACTCCCATAATGGTGACTTGGGGTGACAAACACGAGCACTCTCAACAAGGCTCCCTTTCTCCTTCTTGCCCTAGGTCTATATGCTGAGCACCACACCATTGGTATTGAATGTCTTTTGTATCAACTGGGGTCAGCTGTCCCAGCTGCGTCCCCTCCCAAATTCTTGTGCACTCAGTCTCCTCTCTGGTGGGGTGGGGTGAAGAGCAGAAAGGGCCGTGACTCTTCGTAAGTTCTGCTCAATAATAATGAAAACATCCCCTGGTCATCAACACCATTGTCAGCTCAAATCCAAACCACAACCCTATACCAGCTACTATGACAAAAATTTACTCTGCCCCAGCCCAAACCAGCACAGGAGCCAAAAGGTTCCATTTATCAAATTCTAAACCACAACACAAACTAAAACTTACTGTGATTATTGGGGAAGAGGCATGCACAAATGTTATAAAGGAAGAGATCTGTGAAGCAGAAACCATTTCAGAAGAATCAATACAGATTAGAAACTGATTTACCCTTAAAATTTTGTCAAGCTCCTTGGGGTGCTGAATGGGTGGTATTACTTACATCTTTACATTTAAAATTTATTTAAGAGTATTTTCAGTTAACATGGCATGCCTACTTAAACAGTGTGTTCACTTAATGCATTGCAAAGCATTTGTTGTAATTTCTCTATATTTAAATAAAATGCTGTTTTCATTCAGTGCTTCAGCCTACATAAATTTATAATGGAAACAAAGAAGAACTTTTTATTGACATTAATACTTTTAAGTAATTCCTTATAACAGAGACACTAACTTCCTGTTTACTGATACCTTCAGGTTTCTTCAGAATTTTTTTCAGAAAAAAAGGTTGAAATCATGACTTAGGTATTTAGCCTTCCAATTTTCTCAGTCTTAAGTACAGGTAATACCTCATCAAAAACAAAAACATAAACCTAAACAAACAAAATCACATGCATTTCTAGTGTGACTGCTTCCAACACATGCAAAATTATCAAAGGAGTCTGTCATTTATAAAAGGGAGTAGATTTCACTTCTAATGCAAGAAGTAAACTTCGATTTCAGGGGAAATTTACCCTGAGACAACTGTATTAGTCAATACATAAAATAATGACAGTTCCTAGGGAGTAAGGGAATTAGAGATTAGTGATGTATCACAGGCTGCCAGAATTAGAAACACAGGGGCTAGGAGAAATTTTATTCTAAGCAATAAGTTCAACTAACCTGGAAATTCTCTTTCTCTCCCACTAAAAAAAAAAAAAAAGTTGACTGGAGCCATATGGAGCAGACTTAGCCAAATAAGGACACAAAAGAAATAGAGAAACCTCAGGACTATTCATTGCAGGTCTCCATTAAAAAAAAAAAAAAAAAAAAAAAAAAAAAGGTAAAACATAACTAGTACTTTGTTTTCTTTTCACAGTAGTTTTAGAGAGATTATGGGTTTTTCCTGGTTTCCAAGCCTTTGGAATTCACTTTTTGATCATTCTTTCTCAGTGCAAGGGCTGAAATGTTTTTCTCCAAAATCTGAAAGCTGAGAGAGTCACCCATACTCTGATTCCAGAAGTTGTAGATTTAAAGGTCACAGAAAGAGTGCTACCTGTCCCCTCAGAAGATTACGAAACCCCAAATATTGAGGGCTCCGTAAGTCCCATGGCATGATCGCTCCAAACCCAAAGAGTCGCAGGTGTTAAACAGCGCAGCAGCTGTTATCCATTCAAATAACTTTGTGATATCACAAGTGAATAAAAGGTACTGGGACGCAAAAACTCCAACCATCATCCTCCAATATATGTTGAACCTGAGTAATAAGAAGGCTCTCTGAGAATCTCAAATCACAGTTATAGTTCAGTGCTTTTGTGCTTATTTTTCCAGAGTTTTAAATATGTGAGGTCTTACCATGCTGCCAGAATAGACCTATGACTTAACGTACTGTAAAGTTATGCTTTGAATATATTTTTGGCACTGTTCCATGCACTTCTTGTTCTGTTTCTTTAAATAAGGAGCACATTAATTACCAGAATGCATTTCAAGCAAACACACTATTTTGAGTACTGCTGCCTTCTTGATAGAAGATTTCAGTCCACATTTCAGTTGCAATCTACAGAAATCCACCATAAATCTGAAATTTCAAAAAATCTGAAGTCTACCAAATCCAATTTCAAGTACATGGGATATGAAAACAAAGTATTTCCACTGTGAAAGCTATTATAAATTTCTGTCCTTTGTAGGTGAAATCAGGATCTGGACCACTGAATTTATTTTCCCTATTTGTCTCTTGTGAAAACCAGTTCTGTGTAGGTGTCCATAGCAGAGACTAATCTGTTCAGATTCAGTTGTTTGAGCTACTTTGCATCAGTTTAGGTAAATAACAGTGTGCCTTCCATTTTTATTTTCTCAGACATTTTCTTTCTTCTTAGAGAAAGCTTTAGGAAAAAAAAAAAGTGCTTTCTTCGTGAATCTTCGGCCTTACGTAGTGGCCTGTCCTCCCAGTGTCCTTCCCCAGGCCCCAAGTCATGCATCACTCATCTTGTCACATTGAACTCCAGATGCTCCTACCCTAGAGAATGCTCTGACTCTGGCAATTTTTCTTCATTCTCACTAACAATTTGGTAATGAAATATTGATTTTTAGTTAGATTCATATTGATGCTATTAGGTTTGCATTGATAAATCATGCTGGCCTCCTGTCTGAGAGGCTAGAAAGTGCTACACTGAACCCTGGAGATTACAATCAACTCATTGATGTGTTAATTTGATGGATTTTTTCGTTCTCTTAGAAGAAGTAGGAGGGGTAGAGGAAGATTTTTCAGTACTGCTGTTGTAAAGTTTTCACAGCAAAATCAGGGACAGTAATTGTGGGTTTTTCTATGTGCATTTGCTTTAAAAGTATCTTTCTCCCTGTTTGTCCAGAACATAAAAAGAAAGGAGGGGGAGAAGGACTCTGGGGTTGAGAGGATATGACACACCTTGTAAACAGAGCTCCAGACTCCCACATGGAGTGAAAAAATAGGAACAGTTAAATCCCAATTAAACCCTTCAGAGGTCATAGTCAAAAAACATTTCCTTCTGCTAAACAGGTCTTCATGTAGAGCTAAATCCCAGGTGAAATGAAAATATTGTGGACATGGGAAGCCCCTCTGCTGGCCCTGTTCTACCATGAGCTGCAGCGGTGGGATGGTTCCCCCTCCCCTCTCCAGTGAAGTGCCACTTAGCAAACGTCCACATGCATCTGCAGCCTATTTAAAACAGCCCCTAGCTTTGATTTATGGTACTGTGCAAATGTAATGCCTGTCATTAAGGGACAATACGTGCCAAACCAAAGGATTACATTGTGATTTCCTTCAAAGGCGCAGGATTTCAAGGGGGTGCAGCAGCCACTACAGCACAGGAGGAAAGGCTTTTAGAGAACACTTAAGTCAAATTTAGCTGTATCATTATTTTGTAAAACGAAACCATTTCACATTTAGTGATTCTTTACTTATTTTCCACAAAACGTTATTATCCCCCCCTTCATCTGCATCTCCCACCATGACCTACAGTACCAAGGGACAGTAGAAAAGACTGTTCAACAAGGGACCAATCCTGTAAGCTTCATTAATGAAACCATCTCCCCCAAAGAAAAAACTTCTCATGTCCTTAAGCCAGATGCATTTTACTTTATTTTATTTTGGTTTTTAGCATTTCTACCCTGTCTTTTCCTAAGAAGACCAGAGATCATCATTGCCAGGTCAATGACATGTTAACTGAGTTTGAACCTTTTACAACCTATGGCTGACCAAGACAGCTACCAAAAGGGCCTCAATGAAAGACACTGCAGTTACCTTTGATTAATAATTATTGTATGGTGCGGGAGGGAGCAGAGGGTGTGTGAAAGAAACTCCATTATCAACTCTTCCTACTCTTCCAAGAGGCTTCTCTCCTCCATTCAAGGTTGAACTACTAAAAATAATAACACCGCTTCATCGTGGCATGTTCATAGGACAGTTTATTATTACCTTAGCAACTCTGTTTTGGTGCTAGTTGAAAGGAAGGAGGGGAATTTGAACTAAAAGAAGAAATAAAGCTTTTTATGCCATATGGAAATGGGAACCTTTTTGCTGGAACTTGCTTAAATAAACCATTTATGTACTAGGATATTTTCTAATTAGCTTCATTTCAAGGCTCTCTCCCCACCTTCCTCTCCTTCTTTGCCCTCCCAGATGAAAGCATACAAAGAGTCCTGTCCTAAAGAAATATGTCCTAGTACATAAGGAGGCAATCATCTGTACCTTCAAAAGATGATGTCAATGATGAAACTGTTCATTAAATTCTGTTGTACTATTGACATCTTAATGCCACAAACCCAGCTGGTACGAGATCAGTAACGTAAACAGTCGAGTTCAAATTAATCTCTTTGAACCTCACTGCTGAGCTGAAACCTCTGTTTGACAGTCTAAACTGCCAACTTCATCTTCTTCTCCCAGTTATACAGTAGGCTAAACATGAAAAAAAGAGTCCTGTTAATGGGAAAAGGTTTTGCATGTAGCAAGGAATTTTAAGCTCTGGCAACTATTTCGAGCACAGCTTTTACTCTTTGCACACATGTAGTATTTTGCATTACCACATATGCTGTTAAACAATTTACTCATTTATTTAGATTTTTACAGCACTTATCCCATGCTCCAAGTGCTTTTAGAATTATTTAAACATCCAGTGCAACACTTAACATTTAAATTTACAATTCAGTTAAGAATACTTAGGTTATGGTAGAACAACCAAATTTAAAACTAATTTACTCTACCAAAGCACCCTCACAGAAAACCCACAGGGAGTTAAAACTATCATCCCAGCTCTATCCCACATGTTGCCTGAAAAAAAAACTGAGGAAGAAAGGCAAGGCAAGCAAGGCTCTGTGCTGCTGTAGCTCAAACCCGTACAGACTCCGAAAAGGAAAAGGAACTATATTCCAGAATCAGAAACGCATTAAGAAAGTGCCCTGCCAGCTACTCTATTCCTTTTAAAGTCAATTCCAGCCATTCTGTCAATGGCTTACCACATCCCAAACTACTTCATTGTGAGTCATAAATCTGTGTCTGCTGAAGTTCACGTCAGCTCTCTCCTGCGAGCACAAGGCCGTTTAGGGTTTATGCCCACAGTCCAGCTACCATGGCTAAGCAAGTTACCTGAGATCAGTTGAACCCAGATAACTCTCTCTGAGTGCCCTTATAGCCCATCATAAATATGAGGTAATTCAATTTTGGCCTGCAATGAAAATAGATTAAGCTAAGTCAAATCACCTTACATTTGTCAAAGGTGAGGAGGACACAGGCGACTGTTTCTGCAGCTTAGCTGATGCATGGTAACCCACTAAACTGCAGTAACTCAATTGCAGGCCTGAGCCCTCACCTGCAGTCATTCAGAGGGGCTGAACTGCCTGATGTGAAGCATGTCACTTTCCAGTAGGTTTTTTTCCACCAACCTTAATAATTTCAAGTGCCCATAGCATGAGCACAAGTCCTGCCCCATGGTTTCAGTGAAGTCTGACTGAACCAGGTGTGGAAATGCCTGCAGCAGATTGCACATTTGAATTAAACTTGAAGTTTTCATGTCTTCTCCCCTTAAGATTGAAATGCTCCCGCTGCCAATTTAAGAAACTTTTATGGTCTACAGGACTCCAAGAAATAAATGCAAAGTTTTTGAGACAGCGCAGAATGTATTTAAGGTTGAACTGCAATTGCACGATTACAAGCACAAGAATTATAGGAATGGTGAGAAGAAATGGGGAAATAAGATTAAGGGCTAAGATTTAGAAATTGAATCTTTTCTCACTGATTATTTAGTATTTGTTGATATTTTTGTGGACTGGATGACTAGGAAGAGCATAGGTGTCTTGAGATCTGTATGTTTTACGAGACAAAGAGTACCAGGTATATACATATATATACGTACATCCTTATAAGCATTAAATTATTTTCTGATTATTATTTCTTTTCTTACTTCCATATCAGATTTCCTCAAAATTTCTTAAATACTCTTAATCCAGTTTACAGAGGTTTTTATGTCAGCCCTAATGCACGATTATGGGATTTCTTCCACACAGTCTGGAGATAAAATACATAATAAAACAGCCCCTAGAAATCTTGGGACACTTCATACTTGATCTTCACAATTTCCACACTCTGGACTTCTGAACATGTCTCTTCTTCATTAATCATATGCTATTTTCACCTTGCAAACCTTGCTTTCCATTTTGCTTTTAGCTTAAACCATTACCTCCCTTGCCATCAGAAGAGATCCAGACTTGTACAGATGTCAGCCATTTCCATGGTGGCTTTCCAGTGCACGCCAAAGTTCACTTTGCTCAGAAATCTTACAAATTCCTCCAAATCTTAGCAGTACTTTAGGACACAATGATATGACAAGAAGGAAGGGCTTTAAATTGAAAAAAGCTTAGATTTAGGTTAGATACTTTACTGTGGGGGTGGTGAGACACTGGAACAGGTTGCCCAGAGAAGTTGTGGATGCCCCATCCCTTGCAGTGTTCAAGGCTAATTTTGATGGGGCTCTGAGGAACCTGGTCCAGTGGCACATATCCCGGTCTATGGCAGGGGTGTTGGAACAGGATGGTCTTTAAGGTTCTTACAGCCCAGACCACTCTATTCTTCTATGTACGTTTAGTTAACAAACTGAGGGACCCTCTGGGGAGACAAAGGAAATTAAACCATCTGTACCAGTAAGATTTTAGGGAGTTCAGCCTGAACAGAGGATGAGATCCAAGACCCCTCTCCAGAGACTGCAGCAGGGAGCAATGTTTTTTCACCAGCTCAGCTCCCACCTCCTTCCACAAGGTCATCATGTCTCCGAGGGGAGAGCAGGGACCAAGGATGCCCAATGGAGCCACTAGGATCAGCTCTTTCCAGGAGATGTCTTGCTGCAGAGGCTCATGTGGCTGGCCTTCCCCTGACCCTTCCCCTCCCCGACCGTGCTCCACAATTAGATTTCATTAAAAGACAAAACCTCTCTTCCTCCTTCTCACCATAGGGGTCCTGAGGGGGTGGGGAAGGAATAGAAACATCATCTACATGGAAAATAATTTCCTGCTTGCCAGCATATCTGAAATTGATGCAGCCAACAGCATTCCTTGTGAATGTTAAATTAATTTGGAAAGTCTTCATGTATTGTTCCTTACCATGAAAACACTCATCACTTCTCGCTGGCTCTCTGCCCTGCCTAGGAACAGGCAGGGAAGTTTAACAGGCCACAGCAAAAATGTTCATGAGGCTGCAGTGTGTGGCTTAGCATGAGAGCTGGGAAATTCCTATCCCCCAAAATGCAGGGCAGCAATGACAGCTTGTCTCAAATGCAGAGAATTCAGAATTTATTAATGCTGCTTCACCAGCTGTGAAAGGGAGATTGAATTGTCCTTAAAGGAAAATAAAGGTAAATAATTAAGTTCTTTTGGCTTCACACTTACTTAAAGCCTGCTTAGAGGTTTTGTACCTAAAAGCCCTCTGGACTGAAAACTCTATGGGTATGGAAAACAATATTATCAGGATGTCGAAAGAATCTAGAAATATTTTAAATACCTAATAAATCTTCTTCTGATGAGTTTGAACTGTGCATGGGAAATTGTACTGGGTTTGCTTAAATGCTATAAGGAAGCAAGAAGGATTCAAATTAAATTCTGGAGAGCAGGTTTGTTTCTTTGTTCTTTTAAAAACCACTATATTGTCAAAATTTGATTCTATATTATATTTAATTTTCCATTGCTGTTTTACCTCACTCTAGATGCCTCCAAGTGTAGCCAGTTTCTCTTCCAGTGCCTCTCAACTATTAGGTCTATTTATATTTTTTGTTATTGAACTTGCTCACGCTTTCCACCTGCCTTATATTTCAGAGGATGAGGTTACATATTAAACCATTCTGTCTTTTACCTGTCTAGTAATTTTGACTTTTTTTCTTTCCTTCTCAGAATGGATTTTCTTGTTATTAAATCCACGTTCCGCATCAGCCTGCTAAGTTGAAGATTGACCTTTAATTTCATTTTGCTTTTAGGCTTCCATTTCCTTCCCTAAAAACTATTTATGGTATTTCATTTCTAATTAGAAGTAAGTCTGAGTAGCAAAAAATCTCTAACCTTCCTAACCTCCTGAGCATTTGGATCCAGAGGTTTGGGCAGCCACAGCCAGGATGACCAGCTGTGGAAGCTGGATCTGGACACAGATTTCAGTTGCCTGAAGGTCACAATTTTAGGAAGCAGCATTTCCATGAAATTCATTATTTAGAGAGGGTTCAGATATTTTATTTTAAAGAGTTTATAGTACACTAACAAGAGGAGCACAAGTCTGGTTTTCCCAGCAATTACTCAATTCCCATGCAAGAGAGAAAGGTCTCCTAGTTCACCCACTTAGGAACGAGAGTATTGCCTTATAAAACAGACCAGAACTCCCCTGTTATTGCTCAACTCATTTGCTGAAGTTTAATTATGAGATATGAAAAGAAGCATTTTAAAAGCCCATTTTTTAAAACTGCCCTCAATAGCACTCATAAGAGACCAGATTAGAGACAAAACAAAATGGCTGAAACAGCATTATCTCCTTTATTCCATAGAATGTGATGTCTCCTTGTAGGTGAGGGACTATGTTAGAAAGCCAGAGGATTGGCTGAGCTGCACTATCCTTCACCTTATCCCTCTAGACAATGTGTGCTGCCTAATCAATTCTAAAACGCTAGTTAGGGCTGGAGGTGACTTTTCTTTCCTGACCTCAAAATTTTCTCCACATCTGTTGAAATGCTACAGCACATATTAAAAGGTACATGTTTAATACGTTCAACATCCTAAATAATATTTCTCACTCTTCCCTCCCCCACTTTGTGCCCCCATATGCATGTGCCTGCTCCAGAGGCACTAGTGGACTTGATGCCTTTTCCAACCTGTGTTTCAGATCATAATGTGGGTAGCTGTTTTTCCAAATGGAGGGGTTTCAATTCCTGCTTTGCAAACGCAGCTTGTGCCCATCACAGACCAAGGAACAAAGCTGGAATGATTGCTTTTCATTCTTTCCATTTGAGACTTTTTAAGACTAATTTTCCTTCACAGCTCTACCTGAAAATCAACTCCTGTTTTACCAGAGACAGTGAAAAGTAAGTCATACTCCAAATGGCTCCCTGGCAGGCAGGGTAGATTAAAGCCAGGAGTAAAGTAGTATCTCCATTTGATAGTGAGAAGAAAGACACAGAATGGTTAAATGGCTTGCCTAGGGGATGACCAAGAAATAAACCACTTCCTCAAAGGTCCAGTTTTTAAGGTGAAGCTTTATTATCCGTATTTGCCAACAAAAGCACAATAGAACTGGCATTTAGGTGGAGAGGTAGGAAGAGGGGAAGGCCTAATCTGAATAATCCAGTCTTAAAGACAAATTAGTAATGGTAGATAAAAAGGAAGCATACTCCCCTGTTTTCCTTTTCCAGCTCCAGTAAGGATTTCTAAATTGGCTTTACTCATTCCAGGTGACCAGGAAAGCTGGAAAACACGGGTTTTAATAGCACACACTATCAGGTACATAGATCAATCACAGGGACATAGAGAGACATATTGATGGCTCTGTAGATTAATAAACTGAAGGTTACTTGCCATTAGAGATGAGGGAAAGGCTACTTAGGCAGCCTTCCTAAGCAAAGGCACTTTAGCAGCCATATTGATTTCCTGCAAACACCTCAGCAGCAGCAACAATTTTGCTTCACCAGGGAGGGCCTGACCTTCAGCCCGAGGTTTGCCTTCCCAGAGCATCCTGTATAACCCCAAATGATGATACATGAGAATAGAAAGAAACAAGAAAGATCTTAACAGGCCCCAAGTGCCCAGAGGGTTTCAGAAAAGGGCTTCTCACACGTACATTGCCAGCCTCTGCTTAAAACCAGCAATTCAATATACTGCATTGGCCTCAGCATGCAAACACCCAGGTAAATCTCAGAGAAGCTAACCATTCTCAGGGCTCTGGAATGTCACTCAAATCTCTGGAAAAATAAGTACAGGAAGCAATGAACATCTCTGTCCTTCCTTTCATAGTTAAATTGCAACAAAAATATGGTAAGGGTTTCTACAAAATCATTAGTTAAAGGGGAAAGCATTTTCCATTTTCTGTATCAATAGAGAAGTAATCCTGGTGGTGGTTGGTGTTGTTGTTGTTGTTGTTGTTGTTGTTATTATTATTATTATTAATAGCGCACCATCTTCTTTCAGTTTGCCCTTTGTAGCTTGGCTATCACAGAAACTTTATTCCTTACCAACTTCTGGAATAAACTTGGGCTAATGAGCTTTTTTAGGTGTATCATATGTCAGGGGAAGGACCAGAGAGATGAATGTATCAGGTATGTCTGATCAAGTTAAAGAGTACAGCAAGGGGGTAATGGAAAAGACACATACCTGTGACTATCCCATGCAAAATCCACACCCAATCTCTCCTTCCCATTGGCCATGGAGAAAACCATGCTCACAGATAAACAGAGAGGATATTTGACATCACGGCTAACAGCTGAATGAAAATAAATGCAAACTAACCAGAAATCCTGATAATTCTTTCTAGTGGGTCTATTCCATGAAGATGAGGTGGATATTTTTTAAGGATTGTACTTTAAGCATTTTCAAAGGGAAAAATTGACCACTGCCATGTATATTTTCTGTCCATGTTGGCCTTGTACTGGATCATCTGCCCTAGGTAGATTTTTTAAGCAGTTTGTTGAAGAGGTAAGGTAGAGATTAACAGATTTCTTTGTACCCAAGTCACAGCACTTTAAACAAGATTTCAGCATGTCCCCCTGTACATGTAATGCCTGTGTGATTCCTTTGTATGTGAATCAGGTAGAAGTCCATAAGCCATATCAATTGGATTGCAATTTTCTAGTAATTACCAATAGACAGCTCATCCCTTTGTGCATACCTGCTGGGAAAAATAGTATTTATCTGTATAAACTCCATCACACATTTTAAAATCTTGTTACTTATTCAGATTAAATCTTACTGTCATTGTTTCTAGAAGATATCAGGCTTTGTTGGGGAAGTAGTTATCTTGCTTTTCCAATCTATTCTCTGTGAAAGCTAGGATTTTTTGGAGTTGCAAATGAGAATTAAAAAAAAAATAAAATAAAATTAATCAGTCCATCAGGATATTACGAAACCAGCTAATAGGTGGCACAAATAAGATGCATTGCTTTAGCAAATGAATAGAAAACAAACAAAGGAAATGCTTATCTTCCTGTTTTAATATGTTAGTTCACTTTTTTCTAATATTTAAAATCTGACCACCTGCAAAAGATTATGAAGAGCCTCTGTGGATTTGCAGGAATGCTTGCAGTACTTGGAACAAATGAGATACTCTCACTAGCACACACTACTCCCTGTCATTCAGCATGCTAACAGCGAGAGACAGGGCCATCAGCAATGCAATTGTTATTATTTGGTAAAGGCTGGTGGTGACTTATGAGTTTCAGAATGCAGCTTCCTCATTTGTTTAATGTCGAGAGATTACAGTCTCCATTTAGTACGGTTTTATAACTTGCAGGTGGGAAAAATCTCTTTTCTGAAAGCCTACCCGTAACTGGAGCCAGTGCTGAAATATTCCTGCTGGATTCTTGCAAATGAATCTGTGCCGTGTTTGGGTAGAGCACGAGATCCAGATCCCGTAACCAGTGGCTGCTGCCAGCTGCTGCCATGGGCTCAGACGCAGTGGCCATGGACAGGACGCACTGGCCACGCACAGTGGGACAGAGCCAGGCTGAGATCAGCCTCTGGGAGCTGCTGGGGGGCAGCCGGAACTGGGCAGAGATGGCTGGGTGAGCAGCAGCACTGCTGCTCTCTCCCAGCCCTCCAGCATTACTCTTGGCCCTGGTGTCTTCCTGTCTTGGCTTCCCCACCACTGAGCGGGATAAATAGAGTATTTCCTGATATTAGAGGGGTCTTGCGCTGAGGAACTCCCATGTCCTGAAGAAGAGATCCATCTGAACACTTTTAAAAGCCTGGGGAGGATTTTATGGACATCGAAAGAGTGGGTCTGAATTGCAAGCTGTTTGAGGCATGGGCCCTTACTGCACCTCTCCCCTGGATAACCCCAGCCTGATGACAGCATGCATGGCTTCACATGAGTGCCCCTGCTCCACTCATTCATGTGGTGCCAGCCTCATCCTCCAGGTTGCCAAAACCAAGGCCTTGTTCTGGGGGTTCAGGCTGGGCTGTGTCTTCATGCCCAAACCTAGTCTGTTGAGCAGGTGGGCAATGCCCTGTCAGTTCGTCAGAGGGCAAGGGTGGGCAGGCAGCGCTCTGCCATGGAGAATGTCACCCATGTGCCTTGCCTACCTCCACTCCATTTACTATCTCAAGAAGTACAGTTGGCAGCACAGTAGTGTCTGTGCTGCAGCATGGAAGTGGGAAACAGGATGGAGTACTAACAGGATTCTATTAGTAGACATTAAATATGGAAAGTTAGTAAGGCAGGACAAATTTCAGGCACAAAAAAAGCCTACAGTTTTTTAACTAGGAAGTGTCTTTCCTTCTTCCTGGGAAGAGAGAAATAGCACACTTCCACCAGCAGTAAAAGCTCAGCATGGGCATGATTCATTCCCATTTTGAATGAGTGCCCACAAACATTTGCTGGGTGTGGGTAGACACAGGTAAAAATACTTGACAGGGGTGCTGGGAAGTTGTGTGACAAGGATGATTAGCGTACTTGCAGTCTAAAGCTGCCCTGCAGACTGGTGTGAAAATGGACTTTGTGCTGAACAGCCCCACCCAAGGGATCACTGGTGCATCTGAATTGTTACCATTGAACCAACAATAGGACATAGAAAGGGTGAGTTTGGGGTTAAATTCAAAAGTTTTCAAAATAGTGTTTCATGTTGCATTCAGGCTCAAGAAAAGGAAAACTATGTTTCCTAAGTGAGTTGATAGAAGTGTTGTATTCTTAGTGCCCCTATCTTTTTCATCATTCATATTTGCTGTAATAATAATGGTGTAAATGTAAAATATATGGTCTTAGCACTGCTTTGAGATAGTGACTGCTGTGAGTTCCTGATTTACCATGAATGTAAGTATGTAGCCCTAAGCACGTCTTGTTTAGAGAACTTTCTTCTTTTGAGATTTGCTTGTGTTGTCCAGCTTTGCATCATTACAACATCTGCCACAGCATGAAATCAGAGTGACAGAGGGTCCAGCCTGAAAGGCTCTGGGTCAGCTTAGTGAAAAACCCTCCATGCTAGAGTAGGGGGCCCAAGCCAAAGCAGCCTGATTCCCCTAAGCCCGGAACTCCAGTGAAACTGTGATCCAGGTGTTGCAGCTGTAGCTGATCCCAATTTAAAACCTCAGTCGAGGTTAATCTTAGTCACATTAGCATTAAGATTCTAAATATAGGCTTTCATTTGTCCCTTCTCATCAGAGTCTAAAGGTGCAGTGTATTTAATGTGGTTTTCCTCTGCTCTACAGACAAGGGAAATTCTATTTCATTCCTTTTTTCCAAGGAGGGAGTTGGTGCATGCTTCCATAGAGAATTTATCCAGTGTAATACAGGTAGTTTGTAATAGGAAAAGGAGCTCTCCTGGGTTTTATGTTTATTTACTAGACCATTTCTCCCCTGCAGTTATGAGAAGGGTCAAAAACCATATTCAGATTTCACACCCTTGGTTCAGTCACAAACAAGCCTGCAGAACACAGTAGTTTCACCTAATGGTAACTTTCATTTTTGCCTTTACTTTTAACACTGAATCTTCTTTCCCACTGCTGTTTGTAAAAGCTGCAGTGCTGATCTAACTGCCTGGTAGAAGATGAAAACAGTCTTAACAGGTTGGTGAGGGATTTAGTGCTCTACCTCCCTGACCTCGTTAGACCTTCATTTAGTCATGAATTAATTGTTTGGGCAAACTAGAGTCTATCATAGTTGGCCCTGAAATAGGAAGGACAACAAAACAGTTTTATTTGCATGCCAGCTCAGGAGATCTCCCTACTAATTTTAAGTCTGCTAAGGCAGGGATAGTTTACTTGTCCCTTAGAAAAATAACAGGGTTTGTTTGAAAAAACACAAAGAAAGAAAGCATGGGTTAACATACTTCCTTTATAAGTTAGATTGATACAGACAGGTTATCTATTCCTTCCCCCATATACAGAATTCTGCAGTGTGTGTTTAATTATATCTCACATTTATTTTAGATTTTGTGTCCAAAGATATCCTAAGTTAAAGCAGAAAAATTACTTCACCCATCACTGAAATTCAGTCACCTCTGAGATGAAGAATGGCAGTCAAGGGGACAGCTAGTACACAGTGACCTTGGCCAAAAACTCTTGTGCAGAAATCTGCTACCACCGAAAGTGCCATGGGACCTAGCTTTGAAAGATTTTCCCATAGTAAATTTAATGAAAGTGTATTTATCTGCTTCAGCAAAATGAAATGTTGAGTTGACTCAGCCAAGCCTCAATCTCTCATTTTAGAGGCTCTGGGCATTTAAAGCATAATGCAGAAAAGACCATGCTCTTGCACTTCCAGCTTACAGCAATAATATTAAAAATTTGTAACAATACAGTGACCAAGCAGGACTTAGAATTTCTCAAAAACTTGAACTCTCCAAAACCATAAGGTGATGGCAAATTCAGAGCTTAGATTCTCCCTATTACTCTTGCACATCCACACCCTATCAACAGTTTAAAAAAACGAGAAGATCACTTTCATCAACATTGGGACAGAGACCATATTTATCTGGGATGAGATATCCATACACATAGCAAACATGCTAATTTAATGTTATTCCAATGCAGTGTTATTCTCCACACCAAGTGATCCATTTGTGAAGTTACTTAAGCCTTATATGCATATAAGATTCTTCTCAACAAAAGGTTCTCTTGTTTCAATAAGTTTGTGATGGAGAAGAAACATGACATGTTCTTTTGAGCATATTGGCAGAAGTACAGAAAATGGGCACTGTGACATTACTGGGTTTTGTTACAAACACCAGATTATTTTTTCACTTCCATCCTTTTAGGGCATGAAAAGACAAAGTTTCATTGGAAAAACAGATTAAATAAGTGGTTAGAGGGTAATCACTATTCTCTCATAATATGTAAAGGGCAATTTTGGGTTGTGAGGTAGTCTGTGGGTCATGTGAATTTAATTGTCATATCCAGAGACTTATGTCACATTAAGTGTATCCCTAGTAGAACAGCAGAGTTGTAAATCTGTGAGATTTTATATATATATATATATATATATATATACACACACTATTTTTTAGCAGAGCTATGGGAATACTCCATTACCTATAAAATAAAGAAACAATTTTAAATATGCCAAATCAATTTCCTCATGAAAACAGCAACAAATACTCTTAGCTAGTTACTACTAGCTAAGAGACTCCATTGTTGAGGTCAGGTTCCACACACTGTCCCCCTTTGCACCATTTTAGCTTGTGCTAGCAATGCCTATATAGAAAGTGTCAGGTTAAACAAACCATCTTGGAAGACCTGAGAATAAAATCATCTGTTAAGTTCTTTCCCCATATTTGATTGGATAAAAATCTTTTCAGTAAGAGAAGCTGAAAAGGCCCGCAAGACTGCCTGTACATAAAATCCACACTGACCATCTTGTTTGGGAACTTTTCAACCTAAAGCTGAAATTTTTACCCACATGAAGTCAATAGGGATTCTGCCCTGGGCGTAAACAGGACCCAAGGTTATTCTGAATCCTCCACAGCCTACATCTTGCCACTTCTGCTCTTCACCCCGTGTTGATTTTCCTCCCCCACTACTGAAATCAAACAAGCCTCCTATTTACCAGCAACCCACAACTCAGCTATCTCCCTGAAAACTGCTTTTTTTAATTTTTTTTTTTTTCTCTGCTTCTTTCTGGAACTTTTAAATTATCTCTTTCCTTTCTGAATTATGCTTTAAGTAGAAGGAGCAAAACTAGAAAACATGAAGAAAGCATTTTACAGATACAACAGCGCACCAGTTTGTCACTTCAGATACCATGGTACACCAGTTTGTCAACACACATCCCAAGACAGAAATCTTAAAGGTCTTTAAGTGGGCACTGCTGAAAAGATATTTGCCATTTCACAGTGATTACTTTGACATCATCACTTCCACCTACGGAAAGGTATTGGTTACCACAGGTATTTGGAGCAGCGTGTGAGAAAAGTTGGCTGTAACAAAAAAGAGTTTTAAAAGTGACTGAAAAGAAGGGTGCAGTAAAGAAAAAAGGCCATAGTGGAATCTGAAATCTAGTGTTCCACTGCAGCCTTAATGCAAATTTTTTTTGCATTATTGTTATTATTTTGGTATAAGGCCTTGGGCCAAAAGCCCAAGAGCTGCAGCCAGGATTTTCAGCCTTAGCACTGAGTTTCCTGGCTTTCATGGCTCTAAAGTCAACTTTTAATGTTACTTAAACAGAGCCCTAATGTATCTGAGTAGATTTAATAGTGTGCTAAACTGAAATGGAGAATCTCCACAGCAGTTACTTCAAGAGGCTCAGAAGCTCACCTCCCCTTACAGAACTCCAAGGCGCCCTTTCAAATATGCCTCCAAATAATGTGCTTATTCCTGGACTTCATAGAAGCCCTATGCTAAGTATTATTCTTAAAATATCAAAATAACTTCCCTGGTTGTTGTTTTACACAAACTGAAAGTTATTTGGGACCCACTGTTTTGCACAAGAGGACAGAAATGCATGCCTCAAGTTTTGCATCCATTTGGTTGTTAATGAGCATATCCAATGTTTCCAAGCTGAAGCTACTTCAAAAGTCATGCCAGATTACCAAAACTGCATGTCGGACGCGGGGTGGTCTCACAGCACTGAATGAAGAACCAGGCTGTACACATTGCACAGGATGTGGTGGATATTTGACACACATGCAGCTTTAGGTAGAGGGGAACTGATTTAGTATGTCTATCTGGAATCTTCCAAGCTCAAAACCCCTTATTTTTTTGTAAAGGTATGACCTACATTATGGTTTTCCTTCTTGTTTTCAGGAACATCCTGCAGGCAGTGATAACTGTTCAAAAATGGCTTCACAGTACAGAAGTGGCTGGAACTATGGTGCTACAAACATTAAGTACTAAAAATGAACATCTGGGTGCATTTTGTTTTTGACAAACCTCTTTTTTCTTTTTCTACTGGGTTTTGTTTTGTTCTAGCCTCTAGTTATGTATTTTGTGAGCATAAAGCAATCTTGCATGCTGTAAGGCCAAATGTGTTTAAAACACAAATCATGATTCAGCTTGGAGATTTGAAGTTGTTTTTGAAGCTGAAAATTATTGGCTTTGGCTCCTCACCACTTATACCTGAAAACATCAGCCTCACTTAAAAAGGGAAGGTTGTCCTCTGTAGAAAGAAAACAAAAACGAATGCAGAAGTAGCCTAATGCTTTAAGTGAGCTGGAGGTGATCTGCATGGCATGTGCACATGAGCAGAGCACACGTGCTCAAATGGGAGCTGTTTGGTCAGCTAGGTCTCATCTAACTTAGTTAGGTCTGTTCACCTGGTTAGCCACATTCCATAGGGGCGTTCTGCTCTGCTTGGAGTCCCAGCATAGAAAGGCTTGGTTGCTTTTGTAAGTAATGAGAAAGGAGGAGGGAGGGGACTCTCCGGGAAGATGGAAGGAATAGAAGGTATTCTTGAAAAATGTTACAAATGTTGCATTTAAATAGAAAAGTCTCAAATTGCGGAGCTGGTCCATGTAATAGAAGGGTTGGTAATTTTAAAAGAGTGCCAGAAATGAGCCAATTTCACAAGCTATTTGAAGGATATTTTCATGTAACTTTTAGCCAAAGCAATGTTCCAAAAAGTCTGAAAATTGAATCCTAATTAGTTGCAAGTATCCCTCTGGCTCAAGTTGACTATTATATTGTGCTCCATGCTCCCGAAGCAGATGAGAGCCATCACACCTTGCCAACATATGACAAGGAGAAAGGTAAACTCACCATGCCATTGCTTTCAGAAGAGTTTAAATCAAAAAAAAAGAGGGAAAATTACACAAATCTTGAAGGAGAATTGCCATTCTTTCCACATAATAACAGTCATCTGGGATAATATGCCTGTATTTCACTTGTCAAAGCATGCTGTTTACTATTTGGTCTTTTAATAGTGAATTTAGTGAACATTAAGAGACATTAAGGCAAAGCAGGAATTTTGATGTTGTATCAGCTCACTCCCCTGCCCCTCAGGTCTTTACATTTTTTTGCATGTTCTGAAGAGACCTTATACATCTTCTCATTAGGTTTAGCTGACACTGCAGAAAAGAACCTGACTAATTTAAATATTTATTAAAAATATAAATGCATCAAATACTAAAACTGCCTATTCACAAATGATGAATAAGTTTGGGGGTTGCTCTGGGGATAAGAACATTCTTTGAGTTTTTGGTTAGTGTTCCCCCTGCGCCCACCGCCTCCTTGTGAATTTTTTCTTGTTGTTCTACAAGAAATGAAATGCTAATCTCAGCTCCACCTCTATTGGGTCACCTCCAGGTCAGCATATTAGAGAAATCAGCAAAAGAATGAAGACAGTCTACTCCAACTGCAGGGCAGGATGACCCAGTTATTAATCAATCTGATGGCAGCATTTGAACAATGACAGTCATCTGTCAGAAAGCAGGAGGTGGCTCCTCATTAACACACTGCTCACCTGCCCTGAGCTACAACTCTTTTATAATAATATCTATCATTCACCTCCAAGGTGTTGCTTCTTTCTCTGGTTACATGAAATAACAGGCACGATTTTCTGCCCCCTTGCCGGTACTTCATTTTCTTGGAGACACTCAACCAACATAAAAGAAAAAAAGGGAAAAAAAGAAAAAAAGGAAAAAAGGAAAATAAAAGGAATAAAAAATCCTAAACTAGCACAAACCAGAGAAACCAAATGACTTCTAACTAATTTTCTAAGACCTGCAAATGTTCAGATTAAAATAAAAGTAAATTGAGTTATTTAACACAGTAATATACTGCAGTTATAAATTGGCCCCTTTCTTCCAAGTAACAGGTCAGCCCTTATTTTTGCCAATCTGATTTCACCACGACTGTCCCAGCAGGTTACCTCACACCATCTTTATATTGTCATATACCTCTTAAAATTACTCTGTTTCACTCTGACAGTTTCTAGTCCACATGCAGATGTTAAGCCAGAATAGTATATTAAGCAAATAACTCTTTCATAAAATGCTGCTTATCAACACACATTTTTGTCATTAGATGCACACATGCACAGAGGTCAGCTACAGGGCTGATAACTAACAACAAGCAGACCTGGTTATGCCATTATCTGTGCCTAGGAAGGGGCTCACCACAATTGCCATCATGCTCCCCAAAAATTTGACCACAAGATATATCATTAAAGGAAAAGTAATATACAGTTGCACAGTTGCAACAGTTACAGTATTCAGTGTAATACACTGGACCAAAAAGCTGCAAGGCACCTACAGATGTATTTCTTGCTCCCCTGCCTTTGATTCCAGTGTGGGGGGAAAAAAAATGGGGACCTATGTGGCTTTTCATTAGAGAAAATCCCCATGGCATTTGATACAAACACAGTGGGTGCTATTTTTTTACCCAAAGGTCCTGCCCAGGTTTCAGCTCCACATAATCTGCTGCTGCTTTCCAGCAGCTCCCCCTCTCCCCTCAGCCCATGATCTTCTCCCCTTTATTGCCATACCCACCCTGCTGTTGATTTTGTGCAGTTTGTACAGAGAAGTTTACAGCCAGCTGGAGTCCTAAGAGGCATCATATGTGGATGCTGTAGCACCTCTTTCAAACCTAGAACTGTGTGATGCAGCTCCTAAAACCACAGTGGTCAAGGGGAGGTTCAAGTTTCTCAGGCTTATTAAGCTATTATAAAGTACAGCAATGCCTTAGCACCAGTCAAAATGAGAAGCCTTGGTGTTGAGAATACAGAATACAACCTTGGGGTTGACTCTGAATCCTGAATATCTTGCAATGAAAATGGACACAAGAAACAAAATGATGGAGGAAATTTCCAAGCACAGCAAGCAACGCATTTCCTGCCAACACTACGTGAGAACCACAATGTCCTTTTGCAGGATGTGCTCTTAAAAAGGAGGTCTGTCCCCAGCTGTGTGGGGTCTCCTGTACCAAAGCCAGGTCAAGCCACCTTCCTCACACAAGCCAGCTGGTGGTGAACAGACCAAGAAGTAAAAGGCAGCAGCTGCTTAGCAGTCATTAGTAACAGGTAGAGCTTCCCCCAAGTGTTTCTGGAGGAGCTCTGCAATCAGGCACCTCTAGAGGAGGGGGAAACCACTGACTCTAAGTGCCCCAAAAACACTGAGCCAACCCCCATCACAACTATGTCTGTCTGCTCCAATGAACTGGAAATTTAGCAGAGATACAGAAGTGCTGGTATTTCTGGTTCCCTTTCCACTCCTGCAGGAAGGACAATATCTTGCAGGCTAAGCCACTTCCAGTTCCAGCTGGGCATTACAAGCACACACTAAAATAGGGGAAAAGATAGCACCATAAATGCTTTCAGTATTCAAAATAAGAGATTCGTTTCAAATTTGGGAGTCCAGATCATTTTTATTTCTCACCTCCTTGTTAGCAGCCATGAACTGTAATTTTAGTAAAAGGTGCAGTTTTATATTTTAATTTTGTCAATAAATCAAGGCAGCATTTTCTGCATTATGCTATTTATTAGCATTAGATACAGCAAAAGAAACAACACAAAAAACCCACCCAAAACTTACAACAAATATGCAACAAAACAGACAAAAAACACACAACCAATGAACCAACCAAAAAAACGCCCCGAACACAACCACAGGCTAGGAACACTAGAATCACAGTTTTTCTGTCTAAACTCTGTTTGTTTAGGCAATTACAGCGCCTGCTACTTACCCATAATGTTCTCCTTTTAGTTAGAGTGCTCTGTGGATGATTTGATGCTGGTAATATCTAGTTTTCTGGGGAGAGAAATGAGAAAGGAAATGTTACTCCTGAACTCTGACCTCTGTGGATAGCTTTCTGGGGAATGCACTCTGCTAATTGTCTTCTTTTTGAGCTGCAGTGGATGTAATTGCATATATAAGGCCTGTGTTTTGCTTGCGTTACTCTTTTATGGTACAGGACCATGTCCACAATGATGCATTAAAGTAATAATAATGAAAATAGTATCCATCAAGTCATTTCAATGCTGTTACCACCCTGGGATGGAACTATCCTGCAAATTCTGTGTGGTTACACCCGGGCCCTATCCGCCCCCATGCCATTAGCCCTCTGCTCTGGATGGCAGGGCAAGCAGCACCCACCTTGCAATTCCCAGCCTTGCAGCTTTCTCTCCATCTAAAAGACTATTTGGCAGCGTAGTTAGTCCTCCCTCCTCAGCTATAGGCACATGTGCATTTTGGTGTGTGCACATCTTCAGCACAGCTGGAGCAGGAGCTGTCAGGGAGAAGATCATGAGTGCTCAGCTTCACCCTCCTATGAGGGAGAAAATATTATCATGTTACAGGTGAACAATCAGACACATTTAAGCAATACACCAAGCACTAGCATGTGAATTAGTTTAAAACTAATGAAGGTAGCCACGCTGTTATTGAATCTTTCTCTCACTCTGCAGATGTGCCTGCAAACCCTCTGTGGCTGGCTGTTTGCGCAAAAGGGCTCCTAGGCACATACTGACTGACTTCACCCCTCAGAGCTTTTTCCTCCAAATAACACCTTTTCTCCAGGGAAAAAACCAAAACCAAAAATAAAGAAAAAAAACCAAAAAAACCCACCCAATATACCATCAACAACAACAAAAAACCCGGCCTCATTTTATTCTTCCTTTTAGTCTCATTTCCTGCTTCTCTTGAACAGAGTTACTGTTAACTCTAGTTTCAAGGTAAAGTGACGTGTCTCATATTTCATTGGGTTTTTTTTCCCTCAGTGGAAAACCTCAGAAATAAAATATTCATAAGAGACCATCCACCTATTTTTCCAATATTGTATTCTTCACGAAAGTTCTGTCTGTATTTGAACAAGAAATCTGTATTAAAACTCCTGTTTTCTCTTATTAATTTTGTCCAAGTGGATATGTTAATTTCAGTACAACCATGCACATATTGGTATTGACCATCCCTTTTATATTGCATATATAGATGTCTCATCTCCCTCTATATACAAACAATATAGCAGTACATCACCCTCTCATGTTCTTTGTGTTTATAGACATATATATACATGTGTATGCATGCTTATATACATATCTTTATGTGTGTGTGTGTGTTCCCCCATGTGTATATGTGTGTGTATATATATATATGGATAATACATACATAATTGCCCGGGCTTTACAAACGGATGCCAGCAAGCGAATACCTGTCTATTGCTCTGTCAAATGTGACTCGCTGGGAAAGCTATTGGGTTTATAGAAGAGACAAACATTTCAGGCACGCCATTCTGGGGTAATGAAGCATGGCAACAAAATATACCTGTGCAACATTTGATAAAGATGAGCTGACACACCAGTCCAAATAGGTTCTTTTGTGTGTCTGCACGTGTCTACCATCATTGCTTTCATCTTAAAACAGGAAGGTAGCAATAGCAGCAGCAGCTGGCAGGAGCCACAAGAGGAAGAGCAGCTCACACAATTAAACGTCGTTTACCTCTGGCCTTTATTTCACTCCTCTCTCCCCCTAATTTATTATGTGTTTTCTCCATCTCTATGCAAAAAACATGGGCTCAATTTTTCTTTCTTTCTCCCGCTATCTAGCTCTTTTTACAGAGGGACTAAACAAGACAATAGGCAAAATCCCATGGCATTTAGCTTTGGATCTTAACTTGAAATGCTTCTTAGTGGGGTTTTTATGGCCTTTATTGTTCTTTGATTAATGTAAAGTAAAATTAAACCCTACAGTTACACATTAGAACATCAACTAGAGAGAAGGCAAAACTGCACTGTGTACCTCGCTTTACAGAAAACATCCTTTGTTGTGCTTAATCTTCAGAGGAAAGGAAGGGAAAAGCCTCACCTGCTGTGGGGACTCCTGAGGGGTGGGGAAAGGAAAGGAAAGGAGGCACAGACTTCAGCTGTGCTGCCAAGCACTGCAGGAGACCCAAGTGGTCACTGCAAGTGAGCACTCTCCTCGCTAGGGGCTGGGCAATAGCCCTAATTTAGGCACAGCTTCCATTAAAGTCAACAGGAATTGTCCTGGTACGTGGAGCCAAACGGAGAGGTGTCTCATGCTCTGCCTGACTGCCAAGAGGGGTGGTATCTAAAGGTAACCAAACTTTATGCTGGTTTTTACGTGGTTCTGCACCAGAACTATGAGAAATGGCTGCATAAATCTTTCTTCCAGGGTAAATTTAAAACTAGGTTTTCATTGCCTAGAGATGTCATACATATGTGTATTCTAGCAAATGTTTGTATTCAACTCAAAAGAAAACTTAATTACTTCTAGTATTCTGGTTAACATCTTCCACTGAATAGGCTGAGGGCTTTTTTCTATATATTGTATATGGCAGATATGTGGCTTCATTTTTTTTCCTTTTCTTTTTGTTTCAATAAATATGCCCTGCTCTCATCTCTTCTCCTTACACAAAATCTCCTTGTTATGTGTGATTTTTCACTTTGCCAGCTGCTAAATTCATTTCTGCTCCATGTTTCCAGTGGTTCTTTTCTTCTTCTTTTTCCACAGATGTTTCTAGGCAGAATGCATAACAGTCCAGCTGAAGTATAACATTCAGCATTATGGTTTTTGAATGGGTTGGAATAGAGGAGTGAGACAGAACGAGTTTGGCCCCTCATAATATCTATACTGAAGCAACACAGAACTGAAATGGATCTTTTTTCCCCCCAGCCAGTAAAACTCCTGCTAAATCTTAAAGAGGGTTCACAGGTTTGGCATTGCATATTCCTCAGAGCAGCAGTATCTTCACTATTTACTACTAGTCACTGTTGCTGATTATAAATGCCTCTTAACATGCTTATTCTTTTCAATTTTCATCGGTAGTCAGAGCATGGGAACTTCAATTTCAACCTCTGGTTGTCCCCCACCTTGCACCCATTTCATGAAATCTATTGTATCCGTAGTCAATTCACAAGTTAAATGACACATATGTGGCCTTTCTGTTCATTTTATCTGACACTAAGACAATTCAATTGACGCTCAGCATAAAAAAAAAAATCCCCAAAATTACAGAGTGTCTCTGCCAAGGGTAAGAAGAGGTCAAGAGCCAAAGGAATTTAAGCAAACTGTCTTTTATACACAGGAAGCAGTTAACATATGGAATAAAAGAACAGGGATAGCAATTGATGAAGCATTTGGGAGAAACTTAGATAAACAATCATAAAAAACATTTAGACAAGTGCTTGGAGTAGCCAAAAAAATAAATAAAACTGGTATAGGGTGTGCAAGTAACTTCATCGTCCTTCCATTCTGAAATAGCTGAAATAAAATAGCAATGAGCAGATAAACTGCAAAATATCATTATGATTTAGGAGCCATTTCTTTCCATCAGAGCTACTGTTTTAATTTTCATTCTTCCAAATTACAAAGTAACAATAAAATATCGTTTTCGATTTATGGCAATGAGACCCTTTTAATTGAATTTCAGAAATGAGCTGATTTGACTGATGGGTAGGTAATGGGAATATACTATTTACAGTTGGAAATGCATTTCCAGTGGAAGGAAGTGAAAAAGCAAAACAAAATAGATATTTATAAGTAGGATTTTGGATAGCTTACATACACACACAAAAATATATGTGTTGACCTTGAGGCACAACAAACAATATTTCTGTTTCATCCTAAAAGCCTCTACCTATGAAAAAAAGTTCATGAACACTTATTTATTTTAGTAACAGCCAAATGTGCAGGCACTATGACCTCATTATAACTCTTTTTCTCTCTGTACAGAGACATAGGATTGACAGTGTTTTTTTCCCTAAACGTTATGCCAAATCTGGAAATATTGGTGACTTATAAGCCATCTCACTCTGCCCGAGAGTTAATGTGGAGTAGTCTACATCAGCCATCACGTTTTGCATTGCAATGGCAAAGTTCCAGCTGACTTTAATGGAGCCAGAATTTCACCCCAGGTGCATTATTACAATTGACTAGGGTCTGATAGATTGATTCCTGAGATGCTCTGGATTCCAGATGTGGATCTCATAAAATTGTAGAGTGTGGTGTGTGCAAACCTTTTTTTTTTTTTCTCATTCCCCCCCTCCCCATTAATAAATAATAATAAAACACAGTCCTTGTAAGCAGTGCAATTGAGAGTACATGCTTTTTTCTCGTCTGTCTTCCAAGAAATACCTCCATCTTCTTTCTCTACTACTTATGATCTCACATTTATATAGCAAGGAGAAAAAAAACAAAACAACCATGAAACCCAGCCAGTGATCTGCATCTGGTTTAATGTATATGTAGAGCTAAGTCTGTGTGCCTGCTGAAATTTTATCAGCAACACCTACAATAGAAAGTCTAATCAGAAGCCAACTGTGTTAACAGAGACTGAAAAATAACCTAAAAAGCCAGGCATTGTAAGAGGAATGCAGCAAAAGAAGCCAAAGAAGCCTTTCTTCACAGGAGGATTGGTGAGATAAATAAAGGGAGAAGAGAAGAAAGGAGGAGTTCTCCTACTCTGAAAAAAAAAACCCTCAGAGACTGGAAGCCACATGATGCCATCATCAGGGTGCGTTTCCTGTTCTTGCCGGGCCTGACTTCCCTCGGGGAAGAGAGGATGGCTGCCCTTCTGTAACTAAGTATTTATGCTGGCTCTTCCAATTGTCTTTTCTGTTTTCTTTTGCCCTTATAAATATTTGAGGTAAGTCCACCTACATCCTGCATTTCTACCAGGATTCTAGGGACTTCCATGGAGAGGAAAGAAATATCTCTGTTCCCGAAACCCGAGTAACAGTGGGGCAGTTTCCACTCAGCAAAGTCATAATAACAAAATCTGAGCCTTTTTTTCCCACTTCACTCAGTAGTAGCAGAGAGAAATAGTCCTCATGCCTCACAAGACAGAGATGGGGAGACAGGGACACAGAAAAGCATGGAAGAGGAAGATATGCAGCCAGTAGGGTTACCCTTCTGCTGCTTTCAGCTTCCCATCCCCTGGTAAGAACACAAGTGACAGAGGCCAGGTAAAAAAATGATATTCAATGCTGCAGTAAGGGCTTGTTTTGCTTCTTCTCACAACTTGGTGGAGCATGTATGTGCTTCGTGTAAGTTTCAAAAAAAAAGAGATGGGAGGAACATTGTCCATGTGTGTGAGCAATGGGAAACATGCTATGTAGAACAACATTGAAATATTTCCTAGCAAGGATGTGTTGCCAGAAGCAGAGGACTGCTAAGAAAAACAATCAAGGCCACCAAAAAGAAGCAGCATAGAAAAGGGGAGTGTCTGATCTTGGGGCAATGCTACTCAAAGCTGTAGAGTCTGCCCCTATTCAAGTCACTGAGAGCAAAGCAGCAAAAGCAGACTGCACAACACCAGGTGAAATCCCAGAAATTTTAGATCGTGTGTTAGATGTGACTGAAAGACAGGATGGCAAAGAAGGAAGAGGTTTCCTGAGCTTACATGGAGCAGAGATTAAAATCACTGTACTGTATAAAAAAACCCCAACATACCCAATATATGCACTATCAAGGAATACCAACAACAACTATCCCTGTTTGTGAGCAATAGAGTGAGTGGTGTTTTAAAACACTCTGTAGCCTCTGTATTAAAAGACATGTTTGGTCTTGTATTTCTCAATAAATGTCCATGTTTGCAATTCCTACTGTGGACTCAAAAAAATTTTGTGTGAATCTGTTTTTGTGTGGAATTATCAGATGCACCAGCCCATGGAAGGACAAACATGGACAAGGTCAAAGGAAAATATTCTTTAGAATAGCCTTTAAGCAGGCAGAGGAATTAGGCCTGATTTATGAATGTATTTCCACAATTCACTTGAAAATTTGTAATGTCTGTGCAGCCTGGCAAGAAAAAAAGGTGAGGGTAATGTGAAGGAATGCTTCTATTCCACTTTATTGTAAAATTATCCCATGTTACCTGCTCTAATCCCCTGAAAACAAATTAAATCCTCACTAAGCTGACTTTAAATCAATAGTTTCATTTAAGAATAGTGTGACTTAATAAAAATAAAAAACTAACTGGTCCAGCCAATTTAAGAGGGAAATAAATCATTGCCCAAGGAAAAAAGCAGATTTGACTTGTATATGGGCCACAGTTTTGTTGAGGGGCTAACCTGCTGTCTAAATTAACTTGGGGTATATTACAAATCTCATCAGCCTCATTCAGAAATCTGTACTAGGGAAGAAGATTGGCAAAAAACAAAACAAAACAAAAAATCAAACCCCCCAAAAACCCTAACTGGAAATGTTATGAAATGAAACAATATTTCTGAGAACACTTAGTAAATCATATAAGAAAACATGCCTTTGAATTGCCCTGAAACATCACCTCACACTCCAGCATCTCTCTTGTTTAACTTGTTTGGAGAGGATGTTTGTGAAATAAAAAGGATGCTGTATTTGCAGCTAGGGCAAGAGAAAAACATTAGAAATGGGGGAGAAGGGAGCAGAGCAATGAATAGACAGGCAAGCTGCCAGCTGTTTAATTCATTCATACAGCAAAACTAGTTAAAATAAAAACTGAATAAATTATTTGTAAATCTATAGATTGAATTATCCCTGCAATCTTTGCAGCTTGGTGAAGATATTACTTCAACGTTATTAAGTGTGGACATATTTATCACTAATTTACCTTTTAAATGTTATGAAACTTGCATAATAAAACTCTTAAAGTTTCAGAAGACCAGAATATAAACAGGCCACAACAGAGCAGCTTACTCAAATAAGTGCAAGTTATGCATTGCAAGCCACTGACAGCAGGAGAATTTAATAATCCTGACTCCAGTTGAGTTATTCTAAGCATTCCCGGATGAATACCTTTCTCTGTCACCATGTTTCCAGGCAAGCCTTTGAAAAGTATCTTTTAAATAACCAGTGTAAGGGCACCCCACAAGTTGGCAACAAAGGACAGGAGTGGTTTGTCCAGAAGCTCAAGAAATGCTTTAACTGTGCACCTGTCTTGTAGCCCACTGTGATAATCTGTAGGAGCTGACAAGGTTTCTGGATTTGCCTTAAATACTTTGATAGTCAAGGAAGGGATTGTGGTGAATCTATGAGCTTACAGACCTGGCTTAGAATACAGGACTTCTCATGCAGCATTCCTTTACATTTATCTGATTCGCCCAACACAATCCAAAAAAGATGTTAATATCTTCATCTCGTTTTTTTCTCACAACATTAGTGGACTAGTAGGGATAAACACGAATGATTCTGGTGATGAGAACACTAAGAAGGCATGGGATGAATGGGGAAGAAGAGTTAGAAGCATGTGAAGGAACAGTGACAGGTATAGACTTTAACCACTGTATTCTCCATGCTGCACCAACAGCACAGGCTTGCCAGCATTGGCAGGTCCAACATAAAACTAACTCACAGAAATGCTTCAGTGCAGAAAGAAAACAAATAGTAAGATGTCTGAGTTTATAAAAGTGGGGAAGCTGTTCTTCTTTACTTGTTTTTATTCCTAACACAAACATTACCATAAAGAGCAATTATATTAAAAAATAATTTTAAAAAAGATGCTCAAGAGCACCTAGGTTTTCAAGGAACTAGAAGACATGGACTTTGCAGGCTCCAGAGGAAATTGGAGAGTATATTGCAGAGCAAAATGCTCCAAACTGCCCTGAACCTGCCTGACAGAATACTATATGACTGTGTTTAACAGGTGGTTTGGAGTTGCAGTTATCCATATTTGTATTCCCCAGTAAGTGCTCCTAGGCTTTGCTATCCCACTGTGATTTTGAGATATGAGATCTTAAGGGGAGTTGGATCAAGTAGTGTCTCACAAGATCATCTGCACTGGGTCTTTTTTTCTCTTGGTTATAATTTTTCTTATCCTTTCTCGATTCTGAGCCTTGCTATTTATTTGTTATAGGGATAACCATCTGTGTTAGAGCTAGAATGAAGGATCATTGTACATGTTACATTTGTATTTGATGGACTCGTTCTTGCTAGATAAAAATACAGTATGCAGTTGTACACAGTGTCAGACTAAAAATACAGAAGTTGGTTTTCTTTCTGGCTTGGAGTTATTAAGGAGCTTTAAGATGAGCTTCATATTCATGAATATTTATGGCTGCACTCTCCTGAGTGGGATAGCCTTCACTATCCTCTAAACTTCTAATTTCTTTTATTTCCAAATTCCTTAGAAATGAATGGTTTCCTTCATGCTAGCCGGAATTCTCCAGGAATCTGTGAACAGAACACTCAAAGCTGCCCAACTCATTGGGTCGTTCAGTTCCCACAAATTAGTATTTTCAAAACATACTCTCCTTTTGAACTTATCTTTTATTTTTCTTTACTTCAGCATCTCACACCACAATTAGCACTCTCAGAAACTGACAATATCGGAAATTAGTGATATCTTTTTGAAAACTTTTCCCCAAGCCATAGGTCATGACATTTCTGTTTGCAAAACCTTTCTGCCTTTTTGGTCCTCCTCTGGTTTCAAAGCTGAACATTCAGCAAAAGGTGTTGATTTTGCATTTGCAAGGTATTTTCAAATCAACTGCTGCCTGTAGTAACTTGCAACTTAAATGTGCAAATTCCAGCCTGTTAAAGAGAGAAATGTGAAGAATGCAAATCAGGTCAGAATTGTACTGACAAAATGATAACACTCAGAAAGCACTTGTAAGGTTGTGCAAAAGGTCCACACCTTGAAGTTGAATTTTGAATACTTGCCCTTTAAATTCTATTATAAGTTTAAGGCAAACCTCCAGGTTTCTTAACATTCAGTTTTGACAAGTGAATAAATTACTAAGAGAATATAATTCATTGGTTTAACAGAAAGAGAGAATAAGTTAGCATGTAAAGACACCAGTAAATGATACATTACAGACACCATCATCGTGGTACCTCACATGATATTGTGCTGGGACAGAAAATTGTTTATATATTTTTTTCCTAGAAAACAGATAAGGACACAAGTTCATTGGTTAAAAAGAAATAAACAAGTAATAATAATTAACTACTGTAATGAACATACCACATGCACATATGGCATATACACTGCACAGGGAAAAGAAGGAAATAATTACATTTTAAAACCAAAATGTTGTTAGAATCTTTACTTTGCTTAAATGTTTTTTTGGGTTGTTTTTTTCAAAATTCTAGTGTCCCATTATTAGCAAAAAGGATTTGCAATCCAAAATAAAATTGTGTGCTTTGCTATTTAACAAGGCTTACATGTCTGGGGTCACTCCATCTTCCTGGATTCAATCTACTGGTCAGACGTTCAGATTACACTTGGCTGTAACAACCAGTACATAACAACCAGTTGATAGCACTTCTATTAATTTCAGAGTGCTTCATAAATTAGATTTTGTAATCTGTTTGCTTTTACATTTTAATGTCCTTGGCATCTAATGTACCATCACATTAGTTTTTAATCTGGATAACATAAACTACAAATGCTCAGACGTTCCAGATCACCTGGATGATGAGAAAATAGAAATGCTTGTTCAGACTTCTGGAGATGAAATTGCAAAAGTTGCAAATTTCTCAGAAGCTCTGTCACAATCTGAGGATGTGTTTAGCTAGTGCAGTGCACCGTGCATCCCCACAGAGGAGGGACGTTCCCCCTGCAGGTGCTCAGCTCAGGAAGGGCTGTGTAGTGACTGCAGAAATCCAGACACCCATTCTCATGACAGAGAGCTGCTTGTGTTACTTGTACAAGCCTAATGCAATTGGAGCTAAATTTACAGGCTGCAAATACCTTCTCCTGAGAGAGTTAGATTTGGGGGGCTGTGCAAAGTTTTTCCTTTATAAGGGTGTTTGTTGTTATTTGAAATGAACAAATGCTCTAAATCTTCAATTAGTTCCTCCTTTCATTTTTGTTTGTGGAATCACTATAAATATTTGGGGTTCCAGATTGCTTTTGCCCACCATTCTCCCCTATCATTGCCCATCATGTAGCTTACTATACCTGAAAACTTACCAAGAGACCAAACAAAGAACTATAAATCTTTCTAGCTCATGGTAATCTCATGCATTCCTGGCTCCCAGCTGATCTATCAAGAGGTCATTTGGTTGTAAGCCAACTTGCCAGACCTCCTTCTCTTGACACTGTTTTAATTTCCTCTTTTGCTTGCTTTATTCTCAGTACTGGTACATTTTAAAAGAAATAGCATTTGCATCTTTACAAGGAATGCCATTTTAAATAAGACATTCTTGGGCAACAACAAAAAAGACCCTCTGTCTCTGAGGATGTGTCCTTGACAACTTGGTTTTAGTGTTTGGGAACACACACCACTTTGTTCAGTTCTGTACAAGCAGATAGTTTCAGACTACTATTTAATACTACCCCAAGGAAAAGGAACAAAAAAAAAAAAAAAAGAAAGAAAAAAAAAAAAAAAGCAAAGGGAACACGAATTATTGGCTACTTATCCCAAGCCTGGATACTTACTGTAGACAGCAGTCTTCTCCCTGTCTGATGGCAGAAGTATTTTAAACACACAAGCAATATCTTCCCTTGCAGATTTGTGTATAGTCTGACACGCAGAGAATCAGACACAGGATGGGGGGCAGCAGTCTTCCAACATTGCAAAGGACAAACTTCTTGCCTGGCTGGTTTTCTTTTAGCCTTTACAAGTGAGAAGCACATCTTGGCCATGATTGATCTAACAGTCTGGTTTTGGCTTTCTAGTCCTTGGTCTCTTTCCCAAGCTGGCTGTTGACAGACTATGGAGTATTACACATGGGTTTTAATCTTCAGGAAACATAAAGCATATGTAGCTGGCTCCAAATCACCAGCTCTCCCATACCACAGAAAAAGAAAGATGGGGTTTAGGAGAAGGGCTAGAGTACAGAGGGGTGGGATTAGTGGAAGCTTACAGAGCATTCCTATAACCCCAGCCACTGCCATGGTCTGAATGAGACTGAGACAATTAAAATTACTTGACCAATGTTTCAGCTATTTGAAGCTAGGCCAGGAGCTGCTTGGCCTCTACAAATATCAGAAAGATTTTAAAAGCACAGCATAGTTTCTCCCTCTCTTCTACTGCAGGTATTTCCATTTACACTCAGCTGGTGCGTTCAATCTAATATCATGTTTCATTCTTACCTGAGATGCAGCTGGAAATCAAAACAGTCCTTCAGGCAGAAAATAAGGGAAATCTTTTCCACAGATGATGTCACTTCTTTCTCTCCTCTCCCAGCATTTGTTCCTGTTGTTGTTCTTTGTGGTGGAGGAAAAAAGCCCAAAGAACTCATTTGATTTGCTGCCAGCCAGAGGATGGCAATGCTCTAATTTGATCACATTCAACCCCAAATTCGGGTGATGTGAGTTGAATCCTGTCCCAGATTCTGCAGCTCAGGCCTTTTCTAGACTAAAACTCTCTCCAGCCAACAGTGCCACAGCCCAGGGTCGGTAGCACCACCAGCTCAGCAAAGACCACTGTCGCCTCCTTTGACAGGCTCACAAAACAGGGACTCTTTAGCAAGTTACTTAGGAATTTCCCTGTATCTAGGCCAGCCTTTGACAGAAGAATTGCCTGTGGATATTTGCATCGGTCACAACACATTCCACAATATAATCCAGCAACTGGCCCAGACTTTCTGTAATTAGATCAGAGTAATCCTGGCTCCTGCAAAATCCATGTCCTTTCTCCATCAGCATCTCAACAGGTGAGGAACAACCTCACTGATCGAGTTATGACTCTGTTATTTGATAGCTTTGGGGGGTGGAGGGAGAGGGGAATGTCAATAGTTTATAAGGGCATTCCTGGAAGAAGAAGCCAGGAAAGAAGAGATTGGTAGGAGTGTCAGAGCATTGTCAGGTCAACTACATGAAGGATAGGATTTTGTACCTCCAGCCAGCAAACACATGCTAAGACTTTTCCACCCTCATATCTTTATATTATAGTATAGTATATTGCTCTTTATAGTTTAATAAGTTTCCCCATTGTTGTGACATATGACAGCAGCACCTGTGTTGGTGGATGAAGCAAAGTGGGAACAATGCCTTGTTTTCTGTAACAAATACCTGTCAATTCCAGATTGACAATTTCTACTTAAGATAATTTACAAAAGGAAAGATAAAACACCCTCTCCTAGGGTATTATGAAAAGAAATAACAAAACATTTGATATATGCTTTTACAAATGGAACAAAACCTAAAGCTTTATATTAACAGCATAAAAGAAAATAATAGAATGAGAAAAATTTACATGTGACCTGATTGACAGTTGCTACAAAAAAAAAAAAAAATCTATGCATATATTCTTATCTATGAAACAAATGTATTAATTTGGAATCTGGGTGAAAATCTTTCTCTTTCTCTTCTGGACTGACTTAAAGGAGTTACAAACCACTCCAAAAACCATGATCTGTAGGTGATGAAAGTGGCTTTGGCCTCCAGGACCAAGATTCACTCACTCCTTGAATGCAAGGCCATGCATGTGGTTTCTATCAGTGCAGCCAGTATGTTTATAGCATTTACCAGAGCAGAGCAAAAGCTCGTATAGAAAGGGCTGGATACTCTTTGGCAAGGGACTGTTTGAGCAGTGCCCTCCTTCTTTTTGCTGCTTTTGGTCATTTGGTGATGGAGTTGGGCTTTCTCGGGGTGCTGACCACCCTCGACTGGACCCAAACAAGGAAAAAACATCACGTGTCTTCCTCCAAGCAGCCTGTCTTGGGCAGCAGCATGCTGAGGGTGCTCTGAAAGAGAGAATGAGCCCTTTCCCTGCTGCCATGTGCGCCCCAGCATCAGGAGGAGCGCGGCAGCCCCAGAGCCCGCCTGAGCGCGCTGTGGCTAATGGACACATTAACGGGAGGCCGTGCCTGCTGGAATACGGGCAGACAGACGGCGTGCTTCGGGAACGTATTCTCTTAAACACATCGCTTCCCTATTTCCTACCTTCGGCAACTTAGAAAATGGGACTTCATTAATGTTATTCTAGACAAAGAGCGGCAGAGAAATGTAACGTTAAAAAAAAGCCTATATTTTTAAATGGAGAGAGACCAATTACAAAAGCTATAAACACTTTAATCATTTCTCTGAACATGTGGAAATACATACATTGGGAACCTTTTTCATAGGAAAAGCTGAAATCCTTTTCTTAATGGCACATTTTCTTAATGGCTTTACAGTTTCTCAGTTCATTTCAAAGGGCTGTTATTTGTTATGTGGACATAAGTTTAGATTATGGTTTAGAATGCTGAGAGATGTTTGAAAGAATTATCTTGTGGATGGTGGCAGCTACTTTTGCGTTGCCTTCTGTTCTTGCTTTGAAATATATGGGGGTGGAGATACAAGGAGGTGGAATGCTTGTGTGCTAAATATTCCTCATAAAAATGTGGGGTGAAATCCTGTCTCAAGTAGAATCCAGAACATATCTGGTATTTCTTCATCTTCCAGATTTTTTTCCAGGTATTTTACTTTATTGAGTACTAAAAGTTTATTAAAAAGCATGTATCTATTATTTGCAAGTAGTTATTTTTACCTTATGCTATGAATCTTTGATCTTTGGGGGCATAACAATGATTGCAAGACAGAAAGAAAAAATAAAGAGCAAAAATGTGTTGTATAAAAAGAAGTCATGATGGGGGCTTTGCAGATGATGAAGTCAGAAAATTAGAAAACATTGATAATTTCTGGAAACAGAATACTGTTTCTAAAATATTAAATGTTGGCTACATGAGTGTCTTAGAATAATGTGGAGGTCTTGGATGAAATCCCAGCCCTGTTGAACACAATGGGCATTTTTCTTTTCACTGTAAGAAAATCAAGTTTTCATTTGCCCCTCACTTTAAGAGCAGGTGGAGGCGCACTGGATTTTCTCCTTTGGACACAAATCTTCTCTGGTTTAGATATTCTCACTCCTTTCCTGTCTTGCACTCTGCTCCATGTCTTCCAAAGCTCCAAGCCTGAGTTCCTTCACTACTCAAGCATCTCACATAAGGGAATTCTTGCCCTGAGTCAGAGACTGCACTGATTCCCCAAGCACCTAATTTATACAAATTGCATTGAATAACTATCAACACCCCTCCACCTTTGGTAACAAGCCCATTCCAGTACTCTGAGCACTTATACAGACTTAGGAAATTCTGAATGAAATTTTTGGGAGGTCCAGAAATAAACCTATGTTAAAATCCTCTTGTCCAAATTTAAGTCTTCCTGGAAATATAGAGTATTTAGGGGTCTCTGGAAAAGAAAAAATAAAAAAATGAAATAACAATGGCACACTTGATGGTTAAATCAGTCTCCATGTCTGGATTTGCCCTTACTTCAAAGCAAGTAGGGATTGCTAACACAATGCCACATGGTGCTTATGTGAAGTGAGAATTGCTGCTCCCTTGTAAGCTCCTCCACTGACTGACTCCCTTTGAGCTCAAGTGGGTGTCAGCCTTCACCATCCTCTCTTCTGATTTCCATCTCACTGAAAGGAAAAGGGATGTGATTGCCTGCAAATCCTAAATGTTTCTAGTTCTTAGCACTATAAACACAACCTCTAAGACGTTATTCCACTGTTACAGATATTTTGCTTCTGTTTGTTGATGTAAAGGAATAGTCTGGGTCATTGATCTGATGTCTTCCATCACAAATCCAGATATTGCACTAACACCTCTTCAAAATGGCAAGGCAGGTTTGATGTGATCAGTGATCAGGGATATGCCCTGTGAGGCACCACCACTTGGTCCAAACCACAGAGAATAGAGTTCAGCTGATATGGGCACAAATCCATTAAAGGTTTGGTGGTTTTTCCCCCTTACTACTGTGTCTGATTTCACAAGCAACAAAAAGTTTTATTTGATGAAACACTAAAATCTGTAACTTTAATATTTTCTCCCACCACCACACACAATCACTGGAAGTCCACCTGGCATTTGGAAGACAGCTACACATCTTCCATATTAAATAGTATTGTGGAAGACTATATCCCATTGCTTGCTTTGTTTTGATCAAAGTCTCACATTACCTATCCTACTTGAAGACTACAGTCCTTGCAGGACTTATTCTAAGCAGAGGTAGATGCAAATTGCCTCCCCATCTGCATCATGGATTGCTGCTTGCCACATGCAGGCTTTCTACATGCCCAGTCATCTCAATTACAGTGTTGACAGGGCAAACATTACCCAAAAATTTTAGGATAATTCATGTAATTTGTACAATTAATCTGTGGTTTACACAGTGCACAAAAGCGTTGGAATGGTCTCACTTGTTGGAGGATAGCAGATAAATTCCCCAAATATCAACCTCTAAAGAACATATTCAAACAATGACGTTGTTCTTTGTCTCTGGGGATGAAGACTGAGCCTGGAAACCAGATGTCCACCATGCTTTACACCCAGAGAAAGAGAAGGCGTGTGCTTGTGCGAATGTTTGCCGAGCATGTATGAGTGGGGGGGCAGAGGGGAGGAGGGAGAGAGAAAACCTGGGAAAGGAAAAAATCTTCCTGTCTTTTAAGAAAAAAAAAAAAAAAAAAAGGCCTATGCCTCACTTTGAATAAAGCACTCTTAAAATAAGGTGAATTTGCCTTCCTCCTTTAGCACAAATGATTGCTGTATTTTAATCCCAACCTGTATAGCAGGATATTTCAATGACTTTTCTTAGCTGTTTGAAACAAACTGGGAGGTCTGCAATATTTCATGTTGTAGCTCTTCCCAATAAATTTGAAGTTGGATTGTACATTGCAGCTGTGTGTTGCACATCTCAACAATTATAACTAGTGCAATATGAACTGCTTTAAAACAATGTGTAAATGGTGCCTGAAGAGCCAAAAGCTTCCTCTTAGGCATTCAGATAGCCTGGGAAACTCTGTGAAAAATAGTGACTGAAGCAGCATGCAACTCATGGAGAAGTTACAGGGAGTTCTCAAGAGTGGATATTTGATGGATATCACTTGGAGAGAGAAGGGGGTCCAATGGATGTGGGATGGGGGAAGATTCTCATGCCATCCTGCCCTGGGGCAGCAATACCAGTCATAGTTTGGTGCATGAAAGCCTGTGCAAGACAATTGAACGTTAAATATTTGTATGAACACTAATTCCCATGCTCAGTCTGCCTCTCAGAGTTTAGGAGAGGACCTGGCATCTTCCAGAAAATTACTGGCATGATCACATGCACCAGATTCAACAAATTCATGCTTCCTACCTGAGTAATGGTGAAAGGCGGAAGGACCTTTATGCAAAAAAAGGATTGTGCACCACTCACATAGTAAGATTGAAGCAGCAATTGGCCTCTCAGGAGGGCCTGTAGCTCTGGGACTTCAGTGAACATCTAGAAATGCTGTGCAGAGCCCAGAGACAAGTTTATCAATATACAAGAGTAGAACACAGAGCTCCTCATGTCCAAGAAATCTCCATAGCCATCAATAAGATTAGATAGCTTTATTGCTTTCATTAGCCAGTGTCAGATTTTTATGCCAGCTGAGGCACAGGTAAAGAAAGGATTGGCTCCCTTAAGATATAGTGCTCATGTGATTAGCCTTTCCACCCAGCCCAGCACATGATGCCTTATGTATTTACATGACTGTCTTATAGTACTGCTCAGACACCACAAAACCTGTAATTTATTTCTTCCCCATAATGTCTCTAAAAGGCAGGGAAGTGCCATTACACTCATCTCACAAATAAGGAAAAAAAAAAATCACTGAGAAGCTCAGCAGAGAGAATCACCCCAGAAATTCACCCAGGATAAAAGAGGGTGCTAGGGTCCCTCCTAACAGACTAACCAAGCCTATTTCTTCTTGACATCTGTGTGTGATTTGCTAATATTCTCAGAAGAGCAGATGTTACAACAGCCTTCCCTCCCACCAGTTTGCAAGCATGCTGGGAGGCCCTTCCACTTTGAAGGTTTCAGGTCACATTTAGCCTAAATCCATCTTTTTGCAATCAAACAGAGAAACACCTGTCAGTTTTGGGGAGCACACTTCAGCTTTAGGAGGTGAGGGACACTGAATATGGAGAGAAGAACAAAAGAACATCTGCTGGTGCTCACCCCAGGGCAGGAGATCAAAGATCACCCTTTTTCAAAGGTGGTCATACTGTCCAGGAACATAAAACAAAAGACAAACTGTGATTGATAAGTAGATTCTATCACTCCATAGACCCCTAACAACAGAGAAAATATTTATTTATATTTTCTTTATCCCTTTACATATTGCTTCTTCCCTCTCTCAACCCCTGTATTTTGATTTCGACTTGCTTATTATTCTTTTCCACTATTGTATTCCTTACACTTTGGATTCTGCTTTATGTTCATATTTTTGTTTTACTAGAAATGCAGCATCCTGGTGGAATTAAGACCCAAATTGGATTTAGAGTACTGCTTAATTTGAGCTCCGGTGTCCCAGATGTTTGTTAGGTGCTCTGAACACTGTAAAATCTAATAATATTTTTCACCTAAAAAAAGATCCATTAACATAACGCTAGGAATGAGATATGCTGAGAGCCAAAAGAATCTGAGTAAATGTTGTGCAAGTGCTTTTTCTCCCTTCAATTCCCATCCTCTCCCCAGGCTTTAGGTACTCCAGCACATGTGGAAGGCCCTTGCAACACTAGGAAATGCTATACAGTTATGGTTTCACAGAACAAAACAAATTGTCTTACCTCCTCTAATATTTAATCCAGATTTGTAGCTTCCCAGTGCGCCACTGTAAAATCACCCAGTGTGGCGGGGTCCTTCGATAGCGCAGGAGTGCCAAGTCTCAAGGTGGCTGAGCTGAGGGTTATGTTTCAATTTGGCAGTGGAACACCGTTTCCATAGACAAATTAACATTGTTTCATTTCATTTTGACACCATAATGTCTTTTCCATAGACCTGCACTGACATTGTCGTGAAATCATTGCATCCCAATCAAGTGAATGGGAAATTAGCACTATGACACAAAACATACTGAGAAAGTAACCACAGCTTAGTTTATTTGTCAAACTGAAATACCTCCGCCACCTTCAAATGCATTTTCGGAAGCACCAGAAGACTTAAGTGCAGAATTCAACACAAATAAAAAATAGCCTGCTAAATATGTTCCTTTCATTCAAAATTTAGGAAAGCTGCTACAAACTGTTGGTCCTTACTGCTGGCTCTCCACATTAGGGCTCATGCCCTTCCTTCCCTCCCTCTCTTCCTCCCTCTCTCAGCATTTCTCTTTGGTGCTTGCTTGAGGGTTTGTAGTTCCACGGAATCGGTGCAATCCCTGTGTCCCTCAGCTGCCCAGTGTGCTCAGTTGCAGCAGGTGCTGGGAAACTTTGCTGTTAGCATTTTGATGGGATTTGAAATGGAAATAATCTTGGGATTTCCACGGTTTGAGCTTGAGGACTTTGGTAATAATGCTACTATTGAGAGCTAAATTTAGAACCACAAAAATCTCTGTTTACATGGGAAACATCCTGTTTACTTCAACACAGAGAATAAGCAGGAAAGGAAAAGAAACCCCCGTAGCCCAAATAACAGATTTCTTAAACCTTTTGCTCTCAGACACATCCCAACAATAGAAATCACATCCATCTTCTGGTCTAAGCATATTAAAGGGGTCACATATCCAATATTCCTCTATGCCAATGATAGTACTAGAATATCAACCTACATAACAATTTTACTTTCTCTTAATTCCATTCATACACATACACTGATATTAAAATAAGCCAAGGTTGCACAGCAAGCACTCAAAAATGTCAAAATTTGCCTCTCTTATGCATATTATACACTATAACTCTACTATTAATATCTGTCTCCTTTTTTTTTTTTTGTGCCAGTCCACAGCAGACCTTTCTCAACTCATACAATCTACTGCCTCCTCATTTCCCCTCCCAATCCCTTCCCAGTGCCCCATTGCTTCCCCCAGTTCTGTCTTGCACAACCCATCCATCCCATCTGATGGAGGAAGCATCTCTACTGTCGTGGGCTCTGCTTCTGTAACATTATCAGGTGAGAGCAGTGGGTGACAAAGAATCAGTTTTATTTTGCCACTATCATATATTTTGTGCTTTTGGAACCAAAAACATCTGGACAATTTCCCAAACTATGAGATTACAATCCCGCCAGCAGGACTTTGGTTCAGTAAGGAAAAGCTTTCAGATAAAGGGAAGGCAGTAGTTATAAAAGTGATGGTAATCTACATCTTGTGTATCAGCTCACACCTTGCACTCTCTTTTGAGCCGATGGGACTATAAACATCAGCATTTAAGACTCATTCACCCCACCCATGGACCCCTGCCAACAAGGTACTCCTGAGCAGAGTTCAGCCAAGCTAATGCCTAATTGGGACTGTACCATAATCCTCTCCCTGCAGCCTGGGCCCAGGCACTTTTGCTTGCTTGTAGTTGTGGAAAGGAAAGGAAGAAGAAAAAATGCAGGCAAAATGTTAAAAAAAAAATAATTTACACATTCAACAACAAAGCAATTTTCTTTCACTCCTACCATATCAATCTAGTCCATTTTGTATTTGGAGGAAGTGAATTAGATTGAGCAAAATTTACTCTTTTAAAAATCATCTAGGCACTGCCTTTCAATTTTCAGTGTCTTTTTGTCTTTGATATGTTCATATAGTTTCCACTTACACTAGACAAGATTCTCAGATATTCATGAAGAAGCAGCTGGGCCAACTCACCTGTCACTTCACTCTCTTTCACGCTGCCCTGACAGCATGAAGCAGATGAACTCTAGTGGGTATCACCCTCTGGAATATTTCTCTTGCCTGATGAGAACCCTCTGTTGTCATCAGGCTTTTGGCCAAAGCAGTGACTTGGGAGGTGCTTGCCTCTTCCCAGCTGGTATCAAATTACTGTAACAGCCTCTCGGATCTTCTAGAATAAGAAGGAGTTCGGGATTAAACTCCAGCCCTGTTTGTAAAGATTGTATTCAGAATTGCATTTCTCATATTCATCCCGTCGTGAGGGTGAGCACTCAGACGGAGCCAGGCCGTGTCACGCTGTGGACATTTGTCCATCCCAAATGCCAGCCCCTAGGGAGCACCTAGATTAGCAGCCCCACACCAAAAAAAGTGAACATGTTCCTCTCACTCCAAGCAGAAAGTCCTTGAATGGCAACCTTCTGGAACTATACTTGCACTCCCAATTGCTGTTGCAGACAGAAACATGGTCTATACTGGTCTGTGGACCATTTTACCCCTCTAAGGTCTTTTCATGCTGTTCTAAGTGGCCAGAATAGGTGCACAGATCTTGCTCCCAGACCTTGCCCTGACAGCTGTATGCCAGTTTTTCAAAGTATTAGGTGGTGAGAGACCAATTAGGGCTCTAACTATAATTTCCAATTCTTCATTCCTTCACCTTAGCAGAATCATTCTTAGTTATACTATATTCTAGCTCCTTTGCATGGAGAATAAACCACAAAAATCCAGTCTGGCATTTGTGATTGTTTTGAATTGCCTTTCCAGCATTTTTTAATCTCAAGTTTATGCTTATTCAAATTCTACTTAGTCTGTTTATCAAAATCCTATGCAGAAAATATGCTAATTGGCAGAGAAGCCCTTTTTTCAGTGTCAGCTTGCTCACACTGATTCACAGATTCCTTACAAATGGAGCTGTAGTTTATTTTACAGGATACCTCCCAGCCCACAACTTCCTCAGGTATCTGATGCAAACCAAGATGAGCACCCAGCTGACATCCTCCTGGGCTCAAGCAGATTCGTGGGGTGAAATCACACTGTGATAAGTGCACTGAAGAGATTACCAAGGAGGAAGCTTCTCAGAATAAGGCTGTAAGGCACTACCTTGCTTTTATTTTAAAAAAATCTAACAACAGAAAGTTGCCACATTGATATAAATTTTCCAAAAATTGGCACATGTCTGTTCTTCATGACCTGTGCTGTTATTGTGTTGGTTGGCTGGTAGCCTGCCTGTGGAGGGACAGAGAAAGGGAAACAGAGAAAATAAAAAAAAAACCAACCCTAACTTAGGAATCATTTCAAGGCCTGAGATGTGGACAGGTTTGCCGAAAGATATCTTGGAACTGTACAAGGTAAACATGGTCTAAATCACCTGCTTTGGGAAGATAAGTACCACGAGTTCTCTAAGCTAAATGTACACCGCTGAAATTTGATTGAAAACTTTGCGATGTGAAGACTGAAAATCACAAGAAGGAGGCAGGCAGCATTTAATCTCCTGTTGGATGACAATTCAAGATAGACTGATAGAGATACCTGCTGCCTGATAAACCAGTCAATATTGTAGACGGTAGATACTTGCAGGAAACAGACACTGCAAAGGGGGAAAATTTCTCAGCATTTTTATATTTTCATCCTGTTCTCAGCTGCCTGCTAAGCAGGATGAGACTTGTATTTTTCCTCTGTTAAGTTATTGCACCTCAAATGCTGTGAGCACCCCAATTTCTTTTAAAGGGCATGTTGTTTAAGTAGAATAATGTGTACCAAATGCATGCATGAAATCCAAGGAATTCTAAATGCCTGGAAAGTACAGGATGATAGAAACCAAAGGTCACAGATCCAGCCACTATTCTGTACTAATTTTTTATCTTGTCTATAACAGAAGACTTATCTGCCCACTAAGCTACTACAAACTCGGTTGTGGTGTTTAGGATAAGCTATGGGTCTTTCAAACAAGTTTACTGGGGTGTGAGACCAGGAAGAAACACATATGAAGTTTTAAAAAACATGGGAAACACTATTTACACTTCTCTTTGAAAGGACTCGGACAAGTCACTGTATACATATTCTCACTACAACACTTCAGACTGTGTGTGTACCAATCCTTCGCGTTATGTTTATAACAAGAGCTAAGACAGCAGGCTTTCTAGCAGCTCTCTGCTGCTGCTGTCTTACTATGATTTTCCTATCTTTTAATTAAAAGTATATTTCACAGCCAAGCCAAATGTTTCATAATAACAAGAAGGAAATGCAGAGAAACAGCAAGGAAAACTTTTGACCTGCTGCGGACTGAACATACTTCTTCTTGCCATGCAATGAGACTAAATCATCACATGCATTGCTGATGGACATTCATCATTATTTCTTCCCAAACTGAAGGCATATTTCTTTTTCCTGAAGCCTGGATTTTCTCCAAGTTTTGCAGAGAAATGTTGTTGCCATTGGAGCTTGTTGCTGTGTGTCACCACCTGCTGGCAAACATCAGTTGAGGGTTTCTGTCTTGATTGTGCCGCTAAAACAGTGCAGACAAGGACTTTTATCTTCCTTGATAGAAACAGATAGGTGGCCACAAACAGAACATATGTTATTTAAACAGATTTTTGGTCTTGAATGCATATATTCAGACCAAGCCTGTTTGTATAACATGCAGTCTGCATCCTGCAAACCATTACTCAGGTAACTAGCTCTTAATACAGGAGAAAAGATGCAATTGCACAGAAAAGTTTATCAGTATGAGAAAATGTTCATAGACAAACATGAGCAGAAAAATAAATAACTAAAAATTAAATATACATGGCAAATGTTGCTGCAATATTTAATTAAAAATAACAGAGTGAAAATTTACAATAACCTTCTAGAGACAGTCTCAGGTTTAAATTTCCTGATCTATGCTATTTATTTTACGGGTTTAATGATTGGAGTTCGGGCTTTTCTCTTTTTTTTTTTTTCCCACAGATATTTTTGAGAAATCAGTCCGGGCTTTTCTCTTTTTTTTTTTTTTTTTCCACAGATATTTTTGAGAAATCAGTCTTTTGAATATGAAAGTATATTTTGAAGCATATAATATTTATTCTATCCACCCTAATAGATAAACGTGCATTGCAGTGTGGGCTCTAATGCTGATAATTCATATCATTTATCTGATAGATCAGGAGCCATTATGGCTTGTTGTGTAAATTCATATTTTGGCACTCTTTAAAAAGTGGATTATTATTGACCCAATAGACCGTAACAGCTCCAAAGAAGCCATTACTGTCTATTGTGTGAGTCCTTCATGGCGCATGTTTTATTGACCCTTTGGAGCCATCGTGGTCTGTCTTGTCAATCCGGATGCCATACGAGCGTATTAAGGCTGCCTGCGTAATATCCGTACAGCGTCGCAGTCGCGTTATTGATGCGCGCCCCTACAAAATCACATTTCGAGCCACGTCATCTGGCTGGTTTTCTCCTCAGGTTCCAAAGCACCTATTGTTCTGGTTCTCATCCTGAGCTAGAGACAAGGGCTACAAAAATTGCCCGGACGTAATGAAGCCATCCCTCTTTTTCCCTTTAAAAAAAAAAGAGTGAACATCAGGCTCTCACTCACCAGGAAGCAAAGAGAAATGGCTGTGGGTGGGCAGATCACCCCAGTTCTTCTTCATGACCCCTTCTCCTCTCCCACCTACACATGTGTAGAACAGCACTATATAAATAATCCTTCCTTAATAGTCCACAAAAGCCACCTTGCTGGACAGCAGGGTGTCCAGATTGCCTGTGAAGGAGGAAGACAAGAAGGGTTCACCCTTTGTGAAAAGATACTCTGCACAAGGAGAACACAGCCCTGGGCAAAAGGGTTCACGTGCACTGAGGGGCCTGGACCTGAGGGCTTTAATGAGAAAAAGAAGGGACAAAAACAAGACCCCCGTAGAAAACCTATCCTAAGGGAGTGCCTACCACTGCTTCCAGGCTGGAAATAACTCCCTGGCCAACCCTGTAAACAAAACTCCTGCAAATCCTTCCTATCTGGCTGACCCCTCCATTAGGGAGCAGACAATTCCACCCTGAGCATCACTCTGCTTAGCACACATCTGTCAAGGCAAACACAGCTCACTGTCAGGAGCCTGTTACCTGCAGACTGTCTCGCTCCTTTTTTCCCAAACAGAAAATGCACAGAAACCACACAATCTAAGCCATCTCCAAAGCAATGTCTTCCTGGGGCCAGATCAAATTCAGCTTAACAGCCAGTGGGGTTAAGTTCAACCTGCAGCTGCCTAAATGCTTGAATTATTCCCATGCCTGGCATAATAAAGATCTAGTGTTGGCAGTGCTTGCTTGTCTTATACATTCATAAATATTTATCCAAATATTAATGAGCAGAAAAACAATTTATTTCTTTTTTTCCTAATTGTAACATCAATTCTAATATATTTTGTTACTTAGTCACCTCACAAGTATATTGATTTTCTTATCCACCAATAGGTATTTAAATGTTTTACAAGTGCATGCCAGGATCCTGAAATGAGAACTGTGTTTGGAACTCATAGCAGGGCTAGTACTTTTAGATTTATTTGGGCTTTTTCCCTAGCACAGTAGAAGCTATGCAATAAAAATTCATCATAGAGGATGGGTAGTGGTTTCATGCAATGTACATCTCTGAAGGCTTCTTCAGACAGTACACAAATGCAATGTACATGTGCAAAATGCACATAGGGTTGCAGAAGAGTGTTTGCTCCTACCACTCTTCTACACACATTGTTTTTCTCCTTTTACACCAACACACACATGCTCCACTCTTGTGTATAATATTGACATAATTTACAATTTCTGGTTACAAGTGCGAGTAAGTTCCAAGACAGCATTCAAGAACTTTACTGGTAATTTAGTTTCAAATTCAGCAGCCTGCTAAAGCACATGGCTGGCTGAGTGCAGGCAGAGAGTCCCAGAAAAGCCAGCTACCTGCTTAGCCACCCTGCTGAATTGAGGCCTCACTTTTGATAGATCTCAATGACTTTTCATCACCCACCTAGATAACAAAAGATGCAGGTAATCTGACCTTGCATAGTAACTGAAAACTTTTTCAGTGATATTATCTCTGACAGCTGTATATTTCCTCAGAGACGAAGATAAAGCCTTTGGTCTCTGCAATTCACTAAAAGAACAGTTTATTAGTTCAGAATTTCCTTGTGTGTGGCTGGAAATTTTATCAGGTGCTCACCAACACCCTACTGTGCATTAATGTGGAGGACCACAGAAAATAACCTCTGGTGCTGATAAGAATTAGTCATGAAACCCTCTTCTTTCTGCATAGGTACCCATAAGCTCTCTAGGTGGCATGTACAAAAGATGGAGATTGTCTGACATTAATGGAGTTGCATTTCTGATCCAGGAGGCCCATCTATTTCAGGCAGTTCAGAAATGACTCTCAGTGCCCTTCCAAAGAATAAAAAAATAAAAAAAAAAATTAAAAAAAAAAAAAAAAAAAAAAGTGGAGAGTTTGTGTGTCTTTTGTATGGATATATTTTGTCAGTATCCTTTATCTTGATAGTGGTTTATTTGTCATTTTTGTGGTGAAGAGAATAAAAAGGTCTTCTGATTTATCCAAAGTATGCAAAAATATTTTTGCTTGTTCCTTAATAAGCTCAAGAAGAATTTAGGTAGATCTGTATCAATAAAGCTCATACACTGATTACAATGTTTACCAAATAAACACATTTATTTTATAAATGGTAGCTTTATTTCTTTTCTAATTCACTTAATTCACTTATTTTTAGAGATAGGAATTGATTTGTTCAGAGGGAAGAATAGCAGTTTCACCACCAGCTTCAGGGGAGTTATATCCAACACACACTGTTGTAAGCACAGGCAAAATTTCAATGCAGTATCCTGGTTTAAGGACTCTTTTCCTTTTCCTCACAGGTTTCTGAGACAAGGAACAATTTGTAATGCTGCCAATTGAAGACCCTACAAAAAGAGGGCATGGAGATTCAGCTGAGCTCAAAGTCTATGAGGGAGCCTGGTCTTGGTTTAACTCAGGAATAAGGACTGCATCCTCTGGGCATATTATGTACATCTCTCTCATCCCCATGATAGCTACAGGCAAGGGAAACCAGACCAGGCAACTTCATCTCAACTCTGCAAAAAAAAATTGCACTCATATAATGTTCCTATGGTTCAGATTAGAAAAATGCACAAACACCTTCGGCAACCATTGTCATGGGTTAGAGTAGGAACTTCCAGGATCTGATTCCGTACATAGCCTTATATATGAAAAAAAAATGGTCATGGCTTTTGTATTTTGTATTTCTGTTGTAGTGTTCCAATTCTGCTCACTAAACCACGGACATGCAAGCCTTTGCCTGGCTTTCTTGGGGCACACAGCTGATGAGCTGCCTAAAACAGTAGGGCCACTGAGAAAAAATACAACGAGAATGTGCAGCATCAAGACCAACCCACTCATAAACTCCTGACAGGCTGAATACACCAGGGCTGGAATTACTGGAAAGATGATGATTTACCTTTTTCCCAACTGCAGACAACTCTGAATCTGCCACAAAAGGCAAACAAAAAAACCAAGAAAATATTTGATGACTTTGTGTTTTTCTATGACAACCAACATCATTTATGACCCATTATGTAATGACATGAGCATTACACATTGAAAAGATGTCTAGAAAAACATTGTAAATAAACATTTCTGGTTTGCAAACAGGAAGCCAGAGATATTACTGTGGAAGCTGGGAGGATGGGGTTTGATTCTTGAAACATGAGTGATTTGTTTTTTCCTTCCATCTCTCCCAAACTCATGGTGCAGTCATATTGTTATTAGCTAATGCATGCCATTTTCTCTCCACTGTTACAGCTAAAATATAACTTGGGGGAAAAAATGAACAGCAATAGAAAGACAGACTAGATAGACACAAGACGAGAAGAAAAAGTGGCAAAAAGCTAAAATAGGAGGTATAAAGTATCTGAGGCTACAGGGATTCAAATCAAGTGCTGGAAGAGTCTAATCTCCAACAGTGGCCCATTGCAGGGGCTTAGGCCAAAGCACAAAATCACCAAGAATTCATATTCCGATGGGAGAAGAATCTTCAAATCACACATATTGCATATGTAGGTATGCTCTGTCTCATGGGAGGTGTTTTTCAGATGTGAGTAGTCATCATGGCAGTTAGAAGGGTACAAAGAGAGGTAACACTTTATGTTAGCCTAAGTATTTCTGAGAAAAAGAGCAGAGTTTGGTTCTCAAAAGTCTTCTTTGAGGCTAAGCCAAGCAACAGACTTCAAGCTAGGCTTTACTGATTCCTTTTCAGACCTGCAGAAGGGTCTGTACACCCAAAATCCTGTCTGGTTTTTGAGCTATGTTTCTCAGCACAATAACAACCTCTCTGCAAACGCTGCTTGGTTCCTATCCTTAAGCCATTACCACTGCCACAGCACTTCACCTGGCCCTGGCTTGAGTGACTGAGCAAACTCCTGACAGCAGTAGTTTTAGCTGGCCAAAGCACATGCTTTTCTCACTGCAGCTCACACAGGGGGTCCCACTGCCAGCTCCTGCCCAGCTCTCTGTGTCTGGTGCAGCATGGCCTGCCTGTCAACATGGGAGGTGGTGGAGGGCTCACCACCAGCTTCCACCAAAGCAGGATTATGCCCTTTCTCCTTCTGACATATTTCAAAACATCCCTTTTTTTTAGCTGTGCTCATAACAGTTGCCCCATCCAGGCATCAAATAAACACTGAGGTTTTTTTATCCTGGCATTGGTGTTATTGTGAAGGAAGTTTTCAGTCAAACAATACCACTGAATAAAATCTTTTTTCCTGCCGATGTCATGTGACAATTTTTTTTTTGCTTTAACCTGAATTTCTAACCCATTTTAAACCTGCCATTTTTTTCTCACATTAATGGGAAGAAATTTTTTTTCTTCTTTTTCTTATTTCTCTGCCTTTTTCCCCCCTTCAGTAGATGAACTTTAAATGCAATAGTGCTCATCCTAAGTGACCCTGCCTGCTGGGAGTAATTGTCTAGAGGAGAATAGAAGAATATAAGAGCTTTTGTGCAAGGGAATAGAGAAGACAGACTTTATTATGATTCTGAATTGTAAGCCTGCTCACTTTTCTTTTTCCCTTTTTCTCTCTTTCTTTTTTTTTTTTTTGGGGGGGGGGGGGCTGGTTTCTAACAGCTGTTTCCCATCACAATCGGTGTTTGAAAGACACAGCAAAATTGAGTGTATCAGTATCACAATTAGTTTCACAGGCGGCTAATAACTTACTTGCCAGCCATGCCTGATTTAATCAGGACAGTCCTGATTTATGGTTGTTTGTCCCAGTGTCCGATTTTCTCTGCCAGTTCCAACACAAGGAGATGCATGCAGCCTGCTTCTGCACTCCGTCAGGGCCACCAGTTCACTTCAGTGGGCTCACTGCACTGGAGGGGGAAAAGGAGGAGGCAGACGAAATCAGAAGTCTGGAGTCCTCTAACACAACCCAGGAAACAAATTCTTCTTCCTGCGATAAACAGAACAGCTCACACTGGTGCAGGCGTGCCAGGCTGACGTGTAGGGGCTTGTACATTTATCAAGGTATCTCACAGTGGCCTGCTACCCCCCTCTTCCCCTGTGACCTGGAGGAACCTCCTGGGTTGAGGTCAAGAGGTGATTTTAGCAGCACATTATCTCAAGCCTGCAAGGCCCTGAGCTGCTGCGAGTGAGTCTTCTGTCAATGGTGCCAAATTACGCGTGGCTCATTTTTGCGAAGTGATCTACTGCTGCTGCTCATTGGGGACAGAGCTGAGACCATCCAACTCATTTTTCTTAAGACTGCAAGCTGGTCTGGAGGAAGTCCCAGCAGCAAGAGCCCGGCTCATGCCTTTCTCACTCAGCAACTCTACTCCTCGGAGCTGAAAAAAATGTCCATGAGAAGACATTTAATGGATCGGTTGTAGCACTTAAAAGATGAGATCTGAGGCAGTCCTGCCTGTGGCTACAAAAGGGTAGAAAAAAGAAAAGAAGAGAACAGGTCTGTAGGAGGCTTTTGGCTATACCACCATTCTTCCTGCTTAAAGGAAATAGGCAAATCTTTTCCTTAAAGAATAAGGAAAAGTAAGGAATGTTGTGTTATAAATAAGCATCTGAAATAACACCCACAGGGCTCCTCAGAGTAGATTTCTCCACAGTCACCTGCAAATTGCTCCAGTGCTCTCCTTCACATCTCTCTGCAGCACTCTCTGCACTGGAATTGTTACAAGACCAGAGCAGTGGCTAAGCCTCCACTGAGCCAAGCCCCTTGCCCACAGCTGTCTCACTTTCACCTTGGGCTCCCCAATGTATGGCAAGGTAAAAGGTCTGTTTATATTCTCATCTTTCCGTTTGCTTTGGTTTGGTTTTGCCTATATTTCTGAAATGGAGAGAAGGCTGAAGCCCAAACCCATAGCTGCGGTTTCTAGATGCCACCACTGTACCAATAACCCTCAGGGATGTCTAATCAGGAGAGCTGGAGCAGGTTCATGTCAGAGGGAGTCTGTGCACTGTGATTAAGAGTGTTTTCAACCCGCGAACAGAGGGGTTTTGCTTTAGTTTGAAAGACTGTCATGGAAAATCCCTTGTGTCACCTGTTTTAAAAGGCGTGCGTTACACTCCTATAGTTAGCGCTGAAACGTGAAAGACAAGATGGGCCTTGTCATCTCCTTCTTAAGTCAGGGATCCAGAAATCTCAGTCCCCTGGTTTGAAAGGGGAGGTGCAAGCAGATGCTTTACCTCTTCCATGTATGCACTGGGGCATCACACTGCAATGGCACTGCTTACGGCTGCCACACAATCCTGGTCCTTGCCTAAGGAGCTTGCCGTTTGGGTAGAAAGGCAGCAATCTCACTGGGAGGCTTCAAAGAAGCCTGCCAGTTGTGGGGTTTTTTGTTTGTTTTTGTTTTGTTTTGGGGTTTTGGGTTTTTGTTTGTTTGTTTGTTTTTCCATTTTCCTCTTTTAAAACCTTATATATGGCATTTGGCAATTCATGACAGAGAATATACATCTTGGTTAGCTGTTATCTGAAGGATAGCAGCTAACCAAGCTACAAGAGAGATACTTATTAGTTTCCTAGAAGACAAGACATGAGCAGAGGCCACAGTACCTGATTTTCTCCCACTCAAAGAGCTGAATCTACATTTGCAGATTCCTATTGTCCCAAGGAGCAAGACTGGGGGCATGTTAGTTGCAGATTTCAGTTAATTTTAAGTAGCGTCAAAATGCAAATTTGTATTCGGGTGTTGTCCCTGAATAAAAGGTGTCTTGCACAATGCCTTTTACAGGAGGCATTCATGCTGCTTCACCTGGGACATTCCCATCCACCTCCTGGGTTTCCTACCAGCTATTTCTAGCTGGTCCTCCCTTGAGTTTGCAGACATGCTGACTTCCCCTAGAGCAGGGACCATTCTCTCTATAAGGTCCATTATGGGAAAGTTAAGCTTCTCTCAAAGGCCTTTAGAGGGGACTCATGCTCTTCTTTGTTTCAAGCTAAAGGGGATTTGAGACAGTCTGGAAACATTAACTGAGGCAGAAACCTCATTTTTAGGTTTTTGCACTACTCATCTGAGGTCCTAAAGCAGAACCTGCGCCTAACATGTCCATACAAGCAGGTATACAAGCACATGGATTTGAGTGCCAATGTCTCTGTCATCTTTCAGAAGGACACATGGCTGTTTCCTCATCAATGGAGGCAGAAAGTGCGACTGGTGCTGCAGCAACTCCAGTAAGAAATCTAAACTTGGGATTCCTTCCTGCAGTTCTCTATTCTCTCTCTGTTTACACAAAAGACAGACCACATTCAACGGTATCAGTGCAACCCAAGCATGATACTCATTGAGCAGTTAACACACACACAAATACAAAGAGAAAAAGAAAAAGAAAAAGTGGCAGTCTATCCATCTCACTTGGCATGTTTATATGTCCTTCTTAACCATAAAAAAGAAGCCTGTTTACAAAGTGGAGTGTCAGTAACATTGTGTAAAGGAACACTTATCTGAGAAACTTTGATCTCCTTCTGAAGCACCATTACTCTGAGACTGAAGGGCTAATGGCTCTTTGGGTGGGAGAGAAAGTTTTTCAACAGGAAAAGAAGGAAGTTTATTGTGCTATCTAGTGGACACATTTAGAAAATCCTGCTCCTTGGAAATAAGTCGTGGCTGTATCACCAGCAGCATTATCCCACATTGCACAGGCTGCTGAATGGGGGAAAAAACAAGACATGGAGGTCTCCTGTAATGGGACAGCGGAGTTGTTGTCACTCTAGGGCGGGCCTGCTATCTCACTAATTTAAATAATGGACATATTAATGGAGCTGAGAGCTAAACCAGACACAGAGCCCTGCCTATTGGAGCAAACGTTTTCCATTTACAGACTTCGGGACACATTTTACCATGCTGATTCACATATTTAGATCCTGCTTGGGTGAGTAATCGTATTGGCTTTGAGAGCACAAGCAGAACATTGGCCTCAACAAAAGGAGTGAAAGCTACTGCCAGGACAGTGATGGAGTTGGATCCTAAAACATCTAGTTAGATAACACTATATATAAAAATATATATATTTTTTTAAAGGATTGAGAATTCCTGGGATGCAAAAAAGCAGGTTGAAAAACATACATGATACTCAGGTGGATTCAGTTTCAGATAGGTCTGAAATACAACAGAAACAACATCATTCACCCCGCTGCCTTTGCGAAAATAGCATAAAATCTTGCCCAATCCTTTTTTTCTTCCTAATTTCAAGTTTTTCAGGTCTCCCTTAAGACGCTGAGCTTCACTTGATGCTTCACTGCAGCCAGAGATCTGGGTACCTCTAATCTTTCCTGCAAACACATTTCTCTAAAATGTTTGTTAAAACATACTGTCAAATTGAAACTTAATAGCACAGACCTTCCTCGCAAACATAAATAGCACCTCCGGAGGCTCACACATCACTGCTCTTCGCTTGCATCTGTCCTGCTGCTCTCCATTTTATTTCTCCGCGCTGCCGCTTGCACTTTTCAACTTCTTCTATCTGTCGCCGAGTCCTTCATTCAAAGACCGCTGAAATCCTTGGGAGCCCATCCAATACCTGCCGCTGGCTTAGGGCCCCACCACAGCAATTCTGCCCTGCCAGCACTGAACACTTCCTTCGAGGCACTGAACAAACCCATTAACTAATCTCGTTAAAAATACTCCTTCACTAGCCTGCCTTTAAACAGTGGCGTCTATTGTATAAACGTGTATTTCTCTTATAAACAGTCCTGGGGAGACAATATAGAGATAGGCTGGAGCTGCCTTTTGCCAGTTGCTTGGCCTGTGGAAACAATTAGCTTGAAAGACAGACTTTAAAAGATGAGGGGCTTGTGCCCGCAAAAGAAAAGCAGCAGCTTCAAAAGAGTGTGATTTATTCGAAAGGGAGGAAAAAAAATAAAAGGAAGCAGAATAGTTAGGCTCATTGAGTTTCCATCCTGTAGTTTCCTTATTTTGCTAGGCTGTGAAAGACCGTGGCCAGGCTCTATAGAGAGTGCACATTTGAACCCAGATTCACCAATGACTGATACGGCAGTCACGGAAGTTCAATTTATGTCCTTCTTCTCCCCAAAAAACAAGGCATTCGTAAACCACCGTATTTTTTTGATGGGAGACAAATAAGGTAACTGTTATTGCAAGGTTTTTAAAATAGATAATACCCCGTTTGGAAACCAAGATGAAGTACCCTTCTATCTGGCATAGCCTTGAAACATTTACAGAAAGCCTTTTAATGGAGATTTAATGCATCTATAATAATAACACAGAATTTGATACCCTCTAGGAAAAACTGCCTGGTGCTCCCTTAACAACCACAATTACTGCACAACTTGTTATACCTAAAGTTAATAAACCAGAATTAAGGTTGTGAATAAACTTTATTAACCAGCAGGAACCTGTGTCTTCTCCCCCTTGTGACTGTCCCACAGGCACCAAAGACCCTGTGTTTGTCCTCTGGTTTACCTTTTCTAGGGCAGGTTTACCTTTCTAGCCCTGAAAGCTCTGGCCGTGACTGAGGCATACTGGGGCTGAGGCAAAAAAAAAAAAAAAAAAAAAAAAACAAAACCATCCATAACAAACAAAACAAAACAAAGCAAAAAAACCACCACCAACAACAAGAAAAAACAAAATCAAACAAAACACATGAAAAAATCAACTAAAGATATTATAAAAGGGAAAGATAAACGCACGGAGCGGCGCGGGTGACACCGTGTGGCCGCCGCCGGGACTGCCCCGCCGCGCCCGCCGGCGGGGTCGTGAGGCGGCGGCCGGGGAGCGCGGCCTGTGCCGCCCCTCGGCCGCCCCTCTCGGCACAGCCACAGCCGGGCTCTCCGAGCGCCCCGGCGGAGGAGCCCGCTTCTCCCTCGTGGGAGCTAAATGAGTGACAGAACTTGCCTTGAACTAACTCTGGGTGCCGCCGGGAAGACGTCTGCCTGTGCGCTCCATTTTAGGCGGCTGCGGGCAGGGGAGCCCGGGTGGAGATTTGCAGGAGTGCTGCTCTTCCCTGTGTCAGCAGGTCCGGGAGAGAGAGGGGTTCTCCTTCCTCAGCCCTGGCTCCTCAGAGCAGCCTCTTTTGGACCCAAAATGTCAGAGGAAGGAGGCGAGCGCAGCACACTCCAGCCTGTGCCCGCGCATTTCTGGGTCAGACATCCTCGCGGGGAAATGGCTTTATTTAGACAGAGTAGGTGGTGATGAGATATGGTGTGCTGGGCCAGCAGAATTACAGTGCATGCGGCTTGGGCCTCTGTGAGTCTGTCCTCAATTATTTTTGTTTGTTTTGGTGCTTCCCCAAGTCTTTCAGATAGAATGTCTTCACTCATGTTTTTGTTCTTGTAGGAACAGGCAGGAGAATCCAAACTCCAGGCCTCGTCTGACGGCACATCCCTGTGCCAAAAAGGCCAAAGGAGTTGTAATTGCTGTCAGGATTGAGCTTTCAGCAGGCCCCTGAGAGACAGTGAAGAAAAAAACAATCCTTTTTCTTGGCCCCCAAAATGCCTGTAAACTTTGACCTGCTGACAGAGAAAGGCAGTGGTGGAAAGAGCGTGCTGTGGAGTCATGACCTCTGCTAATGGACCTCCTGCTTGTGAAGCTGTTCAGTACTGCCACCTGCTCTCCCCAGAGCTATTAAATAAAGTATTTAAAAGTTTTGTGATGTACCAGTTCTCACAGGTAGAAAAAGGGGACTAAATGCTTCATGATCCTCAGGATGCTGAGGATATGAAATGTCAGGTATATAAACATTTAATGCATAATGGCAAATATCCCATTAGCCTTTCCCCCTATTAAACACCATAAGAAAGTCTGAGGTTACTGACATAACATAAATTTCTATCACTATTTTACATGTCGTGGTATTTCCAAAATATCTTCATCACCTGAAAGAGATTACATACAAGTTGCAGAAGATCCATATCTTTCCAGAGAAGTAGCTGATTGCCGGGTAGGTGGTCAAGAGCATAGGATCACAGGATGGTTTGGAAGGTACCTTACAGATCATCTAGTTCCACCCCAGTGCCATGGGCAGGGACACCTTCCACTAGACCAGGTTCCTCAGAGCCCCATCCAACCTGGCCTTGAACACTTCCAGGGATGGAGCATTCACAGCTTCCCTGAGCAACCTGTTCCAGTGCCTCACCACACTCAAAGCAAAGAATTTCTTCCTAATATCTAATCTAAATATCCCCTCTTTCAGTTTAAAGCCATTCCTGCTTGTCCTGTCACTACATGCTCTTGTAGAAAATCCCTCTCCAGCTCTCTTGTAGGCCCTCCTTAGGTACTGGAAGGCTGCTGTAGCATGTCCCCAGAGCCTAACATCTAAAATGACACTGGAAATAGATGTTTAGGCAACTTTATCACACCCACATACCCAACTTTTTTCTCTTAGGTATAGACTCTCAAGAAATCTGGGGTCTTTTAAACATCTCCAGCACACAACAGAAAGGAGCACATGCAGAAGATCACCAAGAATCAGGCAGTATTTGAATTAGGATAAGTGAGGCCTCTTTGCTCATGCTCCGAGACCTCAGCATAAATTTTTGCCTGCAATGGACAAGTCTTCTCCACAGGTTTATGTACTGTTGCCATAATCCTTAGACTGACTGATTTGGTGGGAGAAGCATACACATTTCCTGGCCATCAAAACCCCATCTCAAGCTGTGGACACCAGAAGACTGTCCACCTCCAGCTGTAACCAGGTCAAAGCACCCATAGTCCATTCAAATCCTCTCTGTTGCCAGACTAACTTTAAAGAGAAAGGAAATTACTTGCACTCCAGCAACATGTATTTTCTCTCCATCAAAATGTATGTTGAGGTGATCACAAAATTGGAAACAAGGTCACAAAATAGAAAAATAATGAAGAATATTTATAGGTATGGCTTTTCAGAACAGAGCTCTTCTCTTAACATCAAGTGTCTAGGTGTATAATGGAAAAGCCATGTCATCTTGGGATCAGTGTAGAGAAACTATCAAAGTATCTTCTTAAGAAACACAGTATGATGTTATATAATACAGTATTATAATAAAAGAAGACTAATATAGGAACTTATATTATTAAAGTTTAGTTTAAACTGCCTTCCCTGACTGGTGATTGCTCTACTGACTGGCACAACATCAAATCCCTTCAGTTTATGCCATGATACGAAAGAGAAACAAGTGTCAGGTTGTTTTGAGGTACTCCTCAAAGTACCACGGAGACATTGATTTTTGCATTGGTTCATGTGGATCCATCAGGAACACATCTGCCTGTTCTGTGTGGTGTTTGGCAGCACTCTGGTAACTCAGGTGTTAGAATTCTTGCAGGAGGGCTCCAGTTCTGCTGTACAAACACCTGGAACTTGTCCTGGTGGCCTGGGAAAATGGTGATACCCCTGCCATGGGACTTCTTCATTCCCTTTCTTGACCCCACTGACACTGACTCCATGGCAGACTGGTCTACTTTGATGAGCTCCTGGGTAGAGGGTTGAGTGTGGCCATCTGGAGGAAGACAATAATACTGTCCATTCATTTTTATCCTCTCTGTCAAAGCAGAAATGTCACAGAGATATGATTGCCTCAGCTCTTTGGAGAGAGATTGATGAAGGCCAGGACAAAAAAAAACCAGAACTGCAAATAATGCTATAATACCAGCACTCAGCAGCCTTTGACACTGCACACAGAATCATGATGTTACTGATCAATCATGATATCATGATGAATCATGGTATCAGTACCTCCTCCATGTTAGTCTCCATTCCAATGGTTAATGTGGGGCAAAAGGCCACTGAATGCAGGGTTCACTTGGTGCATCAAGAGGCCATCTAGAGCAGAGGCTAGACAGAGTTAAAGGAATAAAGTAGGTATTTATTAAAAAGGCCTTTAGAGGGTATACCTTGGGCAGTACAAGAACCCGGCCGTGGCTCCACCGAAGATGGAGGATGGATCACAAGTTTTCACACTTTTATAAGTCTTGGTTCACTTACATATTGGGGTTAATTGTCCAATTACAGCTTCAGGTTATGAAGTCCCATCCTCCCAGATTGCTGTCATCAATTTGCTGTTATTTATACCTTTTGGGCCTGAAGCTGCAATGGCGTCCTTGGTTGTCAGGCTGGAAAAGGATCATTTTGTCTAACTAAACTGTGAAGAGAACTTGCTAACACTTCCTGTGAAGTTCAGAGTTATACACTAATGCAGTACAGAGTCTGGAAAATATGAAAGCTAAAACTTAAGGCATCACACTCAAGTGGATTTTTTGGCTCACCTGAAAGGTCTCAGAGGAATCAGTTGAGGGCCTAGAGGTCAGTGTCTTCACAGGCCTGAAGCAACCCTTCCATCTCAGTAAATGGTCTTCTCCTAACTCTTAGCCTGCCTAAATTTATATTCTGGGCTTGAAGTAATGTCATTGTGCATGAGAGCTTTCAGGCAGTCTGAACGATGAAATCAGCCCCCTGATGATAGATGTGTGGTGAAGGAACTCCTTGATATTTGCTCGTTGCTTCTGTGTCTCAAAGCAGACAGTTCATAATGCCCAGAGTTAAATGTAACTAGATAACTGAATGGCTTACACTGCTCTTTCAATCCCATTGCTAAGAAACATCTAGAAACCCATCAAAGGAGGTGGCTGCCTATCTAAGCATGGGAAGAGAGTTTCAGATTAGTAAAATCAGAACCTAGAAAGCCAAAATGGAAGAAGGACCATTCCAGAAATCTTCCAAGTCTGGACTTGTGTCCCCTTCCTAAAGAGCTGTGGCACCTCCACTGTCAATCCCAAATGTACACCATGGCTATCTTCACATAAGGAATATGTTACTTCTTATTAAGGAGCTTACTTAGCTAAGTAAGCCCCTCAGGTACTGAGATCTGCATCAGTAAAACCCTAGCTGAAGACTGACAGCTCAGACAACAGGACTGTGAACACAAGGTTTAAGACCCCTAGTACTCTGCACTGATTTGAACTTTCTTTGCAAATTCAAATACCATGTATTCCAAAAGTGTCAAAAACATGAACAATTGTGCCATGTCAGGAAGGAAAAGTTATATGCACTGTATTTGCCAGATACAAATGAAACCATTATTCTTGATCACAGCCACTACCTTGTGAGTTAGGTCCAGCCTAGAATTTAGCAGGGTGTTAAGGCAGCCCTAGATCTGCAGCTGAAAAAAGTTTTACCAGTTCTTCTCCCTCATCTGAGCGTTTGATTTTATGTAATTAAATATGCCAACAGAAAAAAAATAGTCCTTTGTCAGACTGACAGCTAAGCACTGACTTAAAACCTTAACCTCAAGTGTGTTCAAAGCTGAAAATCCAATCTGGCTGACATTTTGTCCTTTAACACATGTTGTTGTAATCCCAAATTAAAGGCTGCCCTTATACTGTACCAAACTAAATCACACACATTTCAGAAACTTTGGCATGTAAAGGAAGCACAGTGCTACATAAAGATGGTGTCAGACCAAATTTTCAGCCTTCTTTGTTGGTGTTTTGGATTTTTCTCAGACCTTCAAGGTTATATACATTTCATGGTTTAATTTCTGTTATTCCCTAAGGCACTGGTGCATATTTACCCACTAACAAAAATAATTTCTTTGAAACATAATAATTTATAATAGGCCTATTATGATCCTTTCAGCTTTATTGTGATCTAATCACTAGGCACGTATTTAGGAAATATAAAATCCTTTCAAGACTTTTACCTTGAGACAGGCTAAGAATGCACAATGCACAAACACACATTCATAACAGTTCCCAGTTTGGTAAGATGATCCGTTCTCCAAAGCCATATACATATTAAAAAACACATTCATAACAGTTCCCAGTTTGGTAAGATGATCCGTTCCGTTCTCCAAAGCCATATACATATAAAAAGAAAAAAGTTAACTGAACATTAACTACCTTTCAAACCCTAATTGCACAACTTGCTTAAAATAAAAGATTTTACAGAATTTTTTTTTTTTTTTTTTTTTTTTTTTTTTTTTTTTTTTTTTTTTTTGTAAATTAAAGGCATGTTCAAATTGCAGACAGAAAGAGAAATGGGAAAATTCAATTTTGGCCGGATTGTCACTTCAGTATGATTTTATCTTTATGGATTAACGTCAGAATCTAAATACAACTCCAGTAATGGTGTTTTCTATCCACTGATGGCCAAACTTCAAGAGTTTTACCTCGATTTAAGAAGAATGCCCTACCACCATATCCTGTATCAAAACCCCTTTTTAGTGGTTTGGTTGTTTTTCCTGTGAGTGCGGTGAACTCTCAAGCAGCTCCCAACCCCTGTGCAGTGGAGCTGTATCAGCAGAACAAAGTCCTGGCACACCACACCATTTTTGCTGGCAGACTTTCTCTAGTAGTGTGACTCCAGCCTGAATGTTCCCTGTTCCTTCTAAGGGATTAATGATGATAAATAACTAACTACAGTAGGGCAAGGAGGTGACAAGAGTTGGAAAATTTGGTAAAATTATAACATGCAGTTTGATATGATGGATGGCTTTATTAAGTTATTTCACGTCATGGGATACAAACTTGATTCTTCAGTGGATGAACTTGAGCTGTGACTAGTGTGAGGCAGAGAAACTTTGTGACTGCAATGAGTATACTTATGAGTATGCTAATAAAATATGTGCTCCCAACATTTCCTTAGTAAAAGAACCTCTTCCACCAACATCTCATAATTAAGCAGCACTCATATTGTGTCACTACCTGTTTTTAAACTTACAATTGCAAATACCTACCAGGATGTCTGGCAGACACGTTACTTTTAGAACGTAAATTTCTAATTGTAATGTCTACAAGCTAAAGCTTGAACACATGAACACTTAAGATTATGATACTTGCAGATAAGTAAAATAAATTCAAATCTTTACAATTTAAAAAACAGTTCTGTAATCTCTTCCTTATCATCTTAATTCAAATCCTTCTTTTAAAAGTATTCATCTCTGTAAACAGACTTACACAGTCCATTAGTTTTGTTTGATACTTGCCAGAGAAAAAGCCCCTAACCTGACAGGCTACAATGTAGGTATTTCTTATGAAACCAGACAATTCTTCTGCTGATGTTGCCCTTATGTAGTGAAGGTTAAACAAGAGGGTTGGGTAAAGGTGGTTCTTTGACCCAAAAAATACATCCTATCCCACAGTTTGATTTTCTAGGTATTTATACTTTTTCTTTTCCTTTTAATTTATTTTTAATTTAATAATTTCCTTTCCATTTAATCCATTTAGAATAAAATCCTGAAGCAAAATTCCATTCTGAAAATATCTCATCAATCTCACCATCCCATACTTCCTTATGGTTTGAGCTGCCTTTGGTGGCTTCATGCCATGCTCAGCAAGGATAATAAAGCAGCTTAGGGAGGGACTTGATAAGTTTTGGGGCAAAACAAAAGTTTCAGAGTTCTCCAGTGCTCTTTAGGGCTGTACTGACACTAAGTGTTGGGAGGTAGGAGGGCTGTGAACAAAACAGGGGAAGAAGAAAAGGCAGAGAACAACAAGCCACTGGATTAGATGGGAGGAAAATTGGAGAAAGAAGGACTGCTCTACAACCCTCAGCCAAGGCTCCAACTCAGGTTACGTAGATTTCAGATGTAGATATGGTTATGGCTACCTCAGCTGTGTGTCTCCATTTTGAGCTACTTCTTAGTGTCCTTATAAATAAACTGTGGGTAAAAGCTCTTTCTGTAGGTTATCAGATTGTCAGCCTAAAGAAAAGAACATTACTCCTCTTGGTACCAGTGAGAGTTTTTCCAATTGTTTTGTTTGTTTTTTCTGTGGGCAGTAATAGGAATCTCATTAAACTTTAATCAAAATCCATGGAAACTTAGATGGACTTCAGGTAAACGCTTCAGTGACAAAAATAAAAGATAGATAGATAGATAGATAGATAGATAGATAGATAGACAGACTGACAGACAGTTATAGACAAAACAGGGTTTTTGTCTGTGATTTGAACTTCCAGTGTAGATGGGTACTTCCAGGTTAAACACATACACAGACATCCACCCCTCCTTCTTCTTCTGTGCAACCCTGCGGGATAGGGCTTAGCCTAACCTTACTCCAGTTTCTCTGTTTTCATCTGCTGAGGGACAGTGAACAGATCAGGAAGCCTGTTGTTCCAAATCTGAAATTCCAAGTGCATTACTTGTTCAAATTGAGCCATGTGATACTGTTTTAGTTCATTGATTTGACAAATGTGACATTTAAAACAATGTTTCTGATACAGAAACTGCTTGAAAAGCAAATGAAAAATGTCCCAGAAGCAAACTGTTGTGGAAAGTAAGCACAGCTGGACCCTAATTCTTTAATAAATTGGAATGAATATTCCCAGAACAAATTTTCTGTATTTTGCTGTGTTTTTAAAATGGAAGGCTTCTGAACTTGAATGACACCTGGAAAACATACCATCCTCCCTCTCTACACAAATGAGTATTTCAGGAAATTTTCTTGTCTGTACAAGGAAAAGCCCCTAAGTTCAAGCATAATAATTTTTAGGCATAAAGTTTAAAGCTACAATACACTGAATTTCAAAATAATTTAAACATCTAATTGTACAAATACTTGTTTACTGAGATGTTCAAAACTACCAAAGCTGCTTAAAACACCCCAAAAATATATGGATGTGTCACTTGGGAACATAGTTTAGCAGTGAACATGGGTTAGAGATTTATCACTCTGATCTTAGAGGTCTTTTCCAACCTTAGCAATTCCACTATTGTATGAAAGTGACTTTAAAAATATTGTTATCTGCTTGTACTCCTGCTTTCTGCCTTTCCATCTCCTGTTTTCTCTTGCCCCATTGTCTCCATTGACAGCCTTTTTTCCCTTATTTTCCTCCAAATGCCAAACTAAAAATACTTCCCTTCTGCTTTCTTCAGCTAGGTCTCAGCATGCTGACCATACCTTTGCCTTGATTCCCAAGACCATTAAAAACCGTCTGTGAGGGATATTGCTGCACAGCTTGATCATGTAAGCAACAATGCTCTGGTGTACCTGTAAGGTGCAAAGGCACTGTAAAAATAGAGAGGGGAGAAAAGAAAAAGTGTTGTTCTCATTCTTCCCAAATGAAGAAAGAGATTGTCATGGAAGCTGTTTCCACACTCTCTCCCTACCCAGTTTTTTGGCCGGTCTGCTCTTCCTTCCCCACTCATCCATGAGGAGTTGAAAAGGGCAGAACCAAAAGCAGCACGAAATGGGAGTGAGACTTGTAAAGACAATGAAACAAAATGAATAGACATAAGTAAAATAATCCTAAAACAATGACAGCTCTCTTTATTGTAAAAACCGAGATGATAAAATGGATAGTAAAACTTTTAATCGCCTCTTTACCGCAGTGCAAGACTGCTGCTGTCAGAGTCCTGCAGTCAAGCCGTGGTGAGACTGAGCAGGTTTTTTAGAGTTTCATTCTTCATCTGCAGATTTCGGGAATGAAAGGATTGTTCCTAAGAGAGGAAGTTAAAATTTAAATTGCCCAATTTCTTCCTTAGGCTGGCATACATCAAAGGTATCAATTGAGTTATGCTGGTTGGGAAGAGATGAAAATCTGGTCTGCAATCTTTAAAAGAAAATGCATTTCTATTGCACATTATTAGAAAATTAATTTTTGTTGCCTCTATAAGACAGCAATAAGAAAGGAGGGAAAATGAAATGTTTTAAGTACCGTACTATGTCCCATGGACTCTTTTTGGAGTACCAGTCAGTCATCAGTCCCAAAATAAGGTTTTCCAAGGCTGCAAGGGATTCCAGGTATGCAGGAATACAAAACTTGTGGCCAGAAGCCCAGGGTCCCAACAACTGACCAGGAAAAAAAGGCAGATTTCCATCACAAATCTGTCAAACTTGAAACATTTCCATGAAGCATTTCAAGTTAAACTAATCATACCTTTTTGAGTTTTGTCCTGGCTTTACTCAGGGGGCCTATAGTTGTGCCAGGTTTCTGTAAGAGAAGAACAGGAAAGCCTGAATCAAACCCATTCAATTTTAGATAAAGGTGATCTGCAAAGTTCTGTTCTGAGTCTGGCCTGAGGGGTGTTCCAGCTCTTCCTTTACAGTTTATAATTTTTCTCCTACATTTATTTTAAAACCACAATCTTCTCTTGTAGTCTTGGACTCATTTAATGAACTGAAGGCCATCTGCCACTCCTGATGACTGACTGATGAAGTCTGCTTCTATTTCTAAAATAAAGCCAGGAGCAGACTAAAGCATGCCTGAGCCAGGCTAGGATGAGAGGGATGCTTGAATGAGCAGGATCATTGCAGTAGAGAAGGGACAAGTCAGACATTTAGGCTCTGTGTGTCTTCTTGGGCTGGTGATTTAGGACAGACCACTTTGCCCTTTACCAATAAAATAGGAACAAAACTACCATTCTCCCTGCTGTTCTGCTGCTTTATGGCACAGGAAGGGGGGAAAGAGAAGATGTATTTGTTTGGTGTATCCATCCACCATTCAGATCCTGGAACCCACGCTCCAGTGCTATGACCTGGCCACACTGCTACATCCCAGGAACAGCCCTCCTGGGAGAACAGGGCGCTCCTGGCTGCTGCTGTATGTCTGACAGAGTTGGTAGGCAAACTAAGATGGATTTTAAACTTCTCCTCCTAGAACAGGAGGGAAAAAAATTTAAACAAATGGGCAACAGGATGTCTAATGGTGCTAGTACAATCTATGGCAATAGCAACTGTAATAGAGTCAGCCTTGAAGCAAGCTGCAGAGTGGTGATGTTACTTTATTCTTTGTAATGATCATTGTTAACTAATATTTGTCTGCTGAATGCCCACAGGTCTTTATCAAGGATCAGACCCCCGTTATGGCTGGCCCTGAATACAACCTAATAAAAAGCTGCCATCCTCCAGAGCTTGAAATTGAAGCACAAGTCAAAAGACAATAAGTGAATTCTGCAAAGAAACAGGTGGACCCCAGGGTAACAATGAGACAAATGTGTCATGACATGGCCTGAAAGTGGCCAAACAGTTACATGCAAGAGAATGAGAAATGCTGCTATTTCTGTTAATTTGAAGAGTCTCTCGGACAGTCTATCTAAGTTAAAGTTGCCAGGTCTTTTGATGCCTTTTCAGAGTTGAAGTCCGCCTCCTGGTAAGCAGCTGTCAGCAAGGCAGGGAAGAGGTAGCCTCTCTCTCAAGGTGACATGAAGTGAACGTGGGAGCAGCAATGTTGATACCTAAGGCTAATTCTCTGCACACAGTCCATTTGAACTGCATCTTCCAGGAGCCAAACCGGACTTCCCAGGCAGCTAATAAAAGGGATTTGTCTTCTGTACAAACTGGCTGCTTCCAAACGGCCACTGCCGAGTGAGCAGCCAGTCCTTCCCCAGGCTCACACTCTTCAGATAATAATGATGGCTTTGCTGTCTCTGCTGACCAGATCTGTACCGAAATGGGAAAGGTTCCATACGTGTAATAGGAGCTCAGAGACCATGGTAATGAGTATGGTGTAAAAAATGATAGATACGTGGATGGACAGATACCTCTTTATCATTTTTCTGAGCCATCCAATTTCCCCAGGCACAGAGTACACCCTGGAGATTTGGGTTTAAGGCAGAGAAAGCTTTACACGATGGATTGAGTGTTGTGTAAATATGTAAATAAAGAATAGCTCTTTAATTTTTTATGAGGAGTGCATTTTAAAGCCCTGCTTTGGTCTTCTTACTCAGGAAAAATTGCCACCTAACAAAATGGCAGTCATACCTGAACAAACATAACTATGTTCTGCACATAAAACACCTGTATTAAAAATTAACTAATGAAAAAATCTTGGGATAATATTAAGAAAAGCAAAAAGCTTGTGCATCAGACAAAAGCTTCCTGGGGTATAAAGTGCATTTGGCTATCAAGATGCTCTTTGCAGGCCACATGCTGCTTGCTGACATGCTTGAATCCTAAATAAACAGACTTTATACAAGGAAGCTAACAGGGTTCAGGGGCAAGTGGAATGTCACAGCCACCCTACTGCCATGTGTGACATGTCTGGAGGCAGTCTGTGCACAGCGGCCTGTAGTGGTGGCACCGTACAGGACTGAGCTGTTCAGCAGCAAGGCTGGCACCTGAGCACCCAGAAGATGCCAGGCCCTCAATATGACTCCTGCAGGACTGTCAAGAAAGACTGCAATGGGATTTAAGCACACCGGCTCCCAAACTGGAAGCTGGCAGAGGGAAGTGGAGGGCTAATCGGTGCCCCCGGCACTGTCTGAGCTGGCTGTAGGGTGCTGAGTCCCAGGCAGGCACATCTGCACTCCGTGTCTCAAACATACAGCCTGTGCCTCAGCTCAGTGTGATGTGACCCCACCCCCGTGTTTGTGGTTTCCTGTGTCCCCACACAATCCCTCTGTTGGTGCTGCAGTAAGAAGACCTGCATGGCTCAGTTCCCAGCTGCACAGAGGAAGTGGCCTGTTCCTGCCTGCCTGCCTTCCCCTGTCCTGGTCTGCCCTTACACACTGAAACCAGGAAGGGAGAGGAAGTGAGCCCCCAAAGCAATGGTTTACATGGAGAATGGCTAAGGCAAAGTAATGTGTGCATCTGGGAACAATCCTCAGCTGGTAGGAGCACAGACAGCACAGTCCAATCGTAATTGCTCTATTTCCCCTCTAGGATCTCCATCAAGATGAGAAAGGTTTCAGCAGTTGATCACCATCATTCAAAGGGAAAAAATAATTTTCAGGAATCTGGTTCTGCTTGCACGTAAGAAAAAAATCTTAGAACTGTTTTACTGCTAGAAGTCCAAGTGTAAATATCATCCATGAGAAAAGACTCTGCCATTAAAACCATCCTTGCTTTGTTCATACCACCAAAGACACAGTGTTCTGCCTAACTAAAGGTCACAAAACAGCAGAAATTTGAATGCTTCTATCAATGCTTCTAGCAATCCAGAAGATTTCACATAAAGCCTGTAATCCATCCAGTAAACATATCTACATACATACATACATACATACAGACATTTATATACACACACATACACACAATGAAGAAGGAAATACTCCCTTTAATAGCATGACCTTGTTGTTTTGTACCATTGCTTAAGAAAGGGATTATTAATGAAGCCAGCAGAAGTGCAGCAGTGTTTGTTAAGGCATCAAAAACACCCATTCCTCCTTTTTTCAGCAGAACTGAAACCCTCACATACATCCAGACTCTTGCAGTGTTTAGGTGTAAATAACACCCGGTGTGTACAAAGCTCCCCCTTTCATATTCATTACTGTCATAGCTTTGAAAGGAAAAAAGCAGAGGTCATTTATTAGAGGTTACTTTTCATGCAAAACACCCTGTGGTTGCTGTCATTCAGAACTACTTAGTCTACGCCCTCAGTCATCTATTAGCAGGGCTTCAGGTCATAACCTTTAGTGGCATTTGGAATCCCAGAACCTCTGATTAGTGCAGGATTTACATATCCTTCAGTAAAAAATGCTCAGCTATAGAAATGCATGAAGTGTTGTAAATTTGTTTGGCCTTTTGTCTGGAATACATATGAACTCTGCATTCAAAGTAGGGTGCATTAAACTATATTTGTTTATCGTGTTGTAGCTCCTCTGTTAATGTGGCGTCCATTAACCCATTAAAGACAAACTGTCCTTTCAAAATGGGCTCATAATTGAGCACAAAGAGGAGGTAGACGCCAGTGCAATTAATAGGTTCAGATCCCACAAGCCAAATGTTGGTGCTTCTTTAGGCCTGTTCTGTTTTCTCAGAGAAGTAGCCATGCCTGTACGAAGTTTGATTTAATGGTCTCTGCTGGGATCCGTATCATGAAATTTTACTGGAAGGTGTGAAAGTACTACCGAGTTGCTGCCTTGGCAAGGTGTAACCAATCACACATTTTTGAGTTTCAGTAGCACAGAAACATCATTCATTTGCAATATAGGATCAATACATGTTGGGGTTTCTTGTTGCTAGACTTTAGAAATGGAGCCAAATTACACTGTTCTTCTAAGAGAAATGCCATTAACAAGCATTAGCATGACTAATTGGCTGATTTAGCTCAGCAGAGAGGATTTGTCAAACAATACTAAAGCCAGTTTCCCAGATATTTGAGTACTTGGGGTGCTCTTCTACATTCTGATGTATTTCAAAGAAGACCTTTAAGGGTATAACGCTCACGGCACACGGCTGGAATCAGTCATCTGTGCATTTGAGAGGACCTCACCTGAACTGAAGTTCTCTAAGTCATACACAGTGAGAGATCATCTATGTTTTATTTAGGTTGGTTATGACTGTCTTGCCTGGATGTGGATGCTAATAGTGATAACAAAAGTGTGCAGTGGGGGCTTCTCTGTATCACCACAGAGCTTCACCTGGACATTCAAGCCTTTGAGTCAAATGAAATTTCTGCCAGAAGTTGACTTAGCCTGTGGTCTTCCTCCTTGGAAAGTTAATTCAGATGTCAGTGAGCACCAGTGAGAGCACAGCAACCAGAATACTTGCCAGGAGTAATTTTTATATATACATTATGAGTTTCTGTGGTTATATGTCTCCTCTAGGTAAAGCTGGAGATATTTTCACCATAAATTTACCAAAATAAATATTATTTATAAGTATTATTAATACCTCCCCACATCAAATGAATATATGACCTTGCATACAGGCTGGTGGACTTCTCTGGCTCCCAGCTTCTTTCCATTTACAATCCAGCTGAGAGGTGAAGCAAGTCAGTCACAAAATTCTTTGTTGAAAGAGCATCAGTGTCCTTTGCCAAATCCATCCTTATTTTTGCATGTCTTGGTGTTTCATACACTCCGATGTGAGAGGAACTGCTTCATGCCCTGCAAATATCAGTCTGAAGGGATGCTCCCTGCATGGATGGAGTTTTGGCAAACTGATCCATGGCCAAAAATGAGGGTATCACCTTTGCATGACTATCACATGTCAACATCCAAATGACTGTCCAGTTCTGTAGCTACTCTTTGCTTTGCCGGCATGTTGAGAATGTCAGAATGGCCTGGCTTCTGAGTATGAAATTTGATTTTTGAGGTCACATCTGTGCATTGCTTCAATCAAAGGCCGTATCTCTGGAGGAGTGAGGTCAAGTATTTAAATGTAGCTCCTGGTTTAAATTAAACTCAGTGATAAGAAGCAGAGGGACCCACCCCACTTTTTTGTGATTTGCTTCACTGGCTTGGAAACAACTGGCTTGTGCTCCAGGGGAGCACACTTCTGCTCCAGGGGAGCAGAAGGACACAAGCTCACCTTGAAATTGGCAACAATGGGGAAAGACTGAACCTGTGAGCTGCATCTCGGGTGATTATAGTAAACTTGGCCTTTTTCAATGCAGGAAAGTATTTCAGCGCATACAGGCTGAAACTGAGAGCACAGATCTAGACACAGCCCAAGAAAAAAACCTGGCTCTTTGTCTCTTTCTTACCACAGAGAAGCAATACCTTTTCAATTATAAGAGACATCAAAAGGTCTATCTGTGACAGACAGAAGGCTAAAATACTTACCTAGAAAATGTCATTTTCCTGCAACAACAGGTTCTGGCATGGGTATCTTCACTGATCAGGCTTTCTAACTCCTCAAGGTTACCAAACTCTTCAGGGTGGAATCATGTGTGCCCATCTTACTTTACCTTTCATATTTCCAGACAGAACCAGATGAAAGGCAGAGTGCCATTTTCCATTCTGCAGGATCAGAAAAGAAAATGACACAGAGCCTACAATTACATGAGCTTATGAGCAAAGCTGAGGACATTTCCTGTGGGAATGTGCAGTGGAGAATGATCAACCGCAAGACACACTGAAAATAGTATCAAGGGCCAGCCATGTCTTCCATTCATTTTTTTGCAAGCCTGAAATGCTACTGATTCTCCAGTGTTGTAGTCAGAAGTAGTAAGAAGCAGGATACTGCCGGGGGGACATGCCATCTGATACACCTGATCCACACAGAGAGAGCCTGAAATGCACAGGAAAAGCTCTCTGCCACTTTTTCCTAGATGTGTTACCGCCCCAGTGCACATTAATACCTAGAGTAAACAACACATTAAAAAAAGTTCCTTGGTAGGTGTCAACGTTGTTCTTACAGGGACACACAGAAGAAATGGTTTTCTGAGCTTTCATGGGATTTTAGAAAAAAACTCATCAGTCAGCCCTTGATGACAAAAGGAGCTTCATGCTAGGACAGTGCTCACCACCCACAGAATAAGAGCCCTGGGGGACATATCAAGGGTAAGGAAGGATTAATAACGGGAAACAATGAAAAGTAATAGAGAATGGAAAGAAGCAGTAAAAGAGGTGGAGGAAAGGGATCAAAGCAGTAAAATCACTTTGAAAGCAAACTTTCTCACATGGTCAGTTGAAAAGAACAGATGGCACATGGACTTATTACAGCTGCTTGTCAGCACAAGTAGGAAGGCAAGGCTACAGATACCTCTGAGCCCAATGACTTCAGCCTGCCTGTGGCATGCACATTTATGCCAAGTTAAAATTTTTACAGTAGCACTCTAAAACAGGGATTGTTCTGGTAATATGAAGAAAGAAAACTGGAAATCTCTGTTCCACGGTGATAGAAAAGGTGACCAGCTCCAGCAATTTGTAAGACAATTTGCTTTCTTCTACTATTTAAGCAGTTAATCTTCATTCATCAAAGCTTTTACACCAACTTTTAGGCTGTTTAACAACAGGACTCTAGCCCACCTTTAGTTAAGATGGAAAACAAATGTTTTGCTAAAATGAGATGCAAGGAAACCATGGTTTACATAGAATCAGGGAATGCTTTGTGGCTACCTTCAGTGAAAGAAGACTGAATTCCATGTTGCACAGTTATAAATCTTGTTTTAAAAAATGAGTTTAATTTAGAAATAATTTCATTAAGGTAAGTACCATTTTTACTCAAACAAATCCTCTATCCTTTGTTTTCCTCTAAACCTGGATATATGAAACTACAATAGTCAGGAAGATATTTGAAATGCTGCTATTGTTTAAACTGAAGATGATAAATAAATTCAAGCGTCAATCTGTCCCTGCTACTGAACAGGAGGAGGTGCTGTTGAGGTCAGCACTGAGAAGAGCTGTCACCAGATCCCTGCCATGTCCCATCAGTTACTCATGCACTTTTGATGTACCAGACACCCACTGTGGTTTAGTTAAATTAGGTGGGTTTAGCTTCTCTTGGGCCCTGAATGTGAATCACATATTCTCTAAATAAGGAAATAAAATTAAATACAATTTTGGTTAACCCTCTACCACAAGTGAAAGTTTTGTGTTTGTATATACAGATGCTTAAATCTCCATACATGCAGACAATTTTTAGTGGATTATTCTGATTGTCTGCCTTACAGATGCATAACATTTGCTGTGTTGAATAACACTGTGACCTTCCCCTGCATAGGAGACTGTGACTGCAAGAGAAGACACATCCATATGTTCTCCCCTCTGCTTCTCCCTCCTCTGCTTCCGTACTCCCCCACATCCTGACACTTGCTCAGACAAGAAGGTCTGATAATTTTCCCACTACACAGGTTAACTCATTTCATTACTCCACCATTCTTCAAAATTCTCCACCGCTGCCCGTGTTTGCAGTGCCTGTGCACTGCAGCACCTCCAAATATAACTCTCCTCTGTCTCAGGGGCTTGTGCACTGACCTTATCAACTTCTCTTGGAACAATAGCCATAAACAGCACTTTAAACACCAGATTTATTTAAAAAAGAAGTGATCAGGAGAGCACAGCACAACCAGAGCTCAGGGAACATGTTTTTTCCCTCTGGCTCTCCCACTGGCTGGCTATTAAGACTTCAGGCAAGTTACCGAGTTCCTCTGTGCTTAAGTTCAGTGCTCAGACATGTTTCTTTCTAAACTTCATGGTGTCAGAGACAAGGCCTGGCTTTTGCTCCAGATTTGTCAAACGGCTGGCACAGTAAGGCCTTGTTAGTAGCTGAGCTCTGTGGCTATCATGGCAATGCCACAGCTGCTGTTAACATTTCACAATCAAGTACTGCACTGCAAGTGCATGTCGCACCCAACAGTCAAAAAATGTAATAGGTCCCTGCCATAATCAAGGTTAGGTTTCACTTAAAACAATAACACTAAAGAAGTCATCTGAGTGTGGAAACTGCAGCAGACTTGAAATGCAGTCTCTGTGACATTTCCCTGGCTTACACAAGCATTTTCTGCCTTTCTTCTGAGCTGCCAAGGCCTGACTTGTTTGCTCTTACAAGAGAAGGGGTGGTGGGCTTAGGGCCACAGTGGCCACAAGGCTTTTTGTCAGCCAAGCATGTGGGCAGCGTGGGTGCTTCTGCCTGAAAAAGGGGTTGTGAAGAAATATCCTTACTCAGCAGATGTTCAGCAGAACGCAAGGTGAACAAATGGAAATGGAGGGGGGAGGAAATCACCATCTCCTAAAGGGCCCTGCAACACCCTGTGCCCAGCCAGGACTCTGCTGTCCCCTCCTGCAAAGAGGAGGTTGCAGTAGCTGTGCAAACATCTACTGCCCTCACTGAAACATGTGGCAGAGATGAAGTAGGTGACAAACAGCAAAGGCATGATTTCCTAGACAGCCATATTTATAATTTGTAGGCATACACACACACACTGTAGAGCAAAACTGGGACCTAAACAATTTGTGTGCATTGATTTTTGTACTAGACTCAAGCTGTTCAGTTCACCTCTGACATCTCTTAGCAGATTTTTTTTTAAACTAACATGTGACACAAAGTGAAAAATCCCTGTTGAGCTGTCTCCATCACAAGTGTCTTCACCTCACTGAACTTTGCCAGTAAAGCATCCAGGAAACACAATGATGCCACTTTTAGTCATTGTCTCATTTTCCAGCTGTTGGTAATGGACACACTGTGCCTTAGCCTGTAATGATAAAACTGAAACCACACTCTGTGTTTTATAGGCCCCTGCTCTTTAGAATTTGTGACATCTGTGCTAAAATAGGTATTTTTTGACTACAACAGGAAAAAGGCACCAATAAGCTGAAACACATTTTATTGCAAAGAGGTGAAAAGGATTATTTTTAACAAATTTCATAAACAGACTGGTGTATTTTTGGATTTTTACATACTAAAGATTTATAAAGAAAAACAAAGTAACAGTTCTCTATGGGTTTTGTCTTTTTGTATCATAGGGAAAAATCCTTTGAAATGTTTTAGATGTAGATGCTGCTCAACGAAATGTCTCCTAAAGTGGTCAGGTTGAGGATTTTTTTGGAGAGGAGAGGTGCGAAGGCAGCAAATCCAGCCAGAACAATGTATTTATATACTGCGTGTGAGCAAACCACAGTGAGCTGGGACTGAGACTGCCTGGTGAAAACGAAGGAAAAAGCTGCAGCCTGGAATAGGGAGGTTCGCTTTCTCTGTTCCTGGGAGTCTTGTGCATTGCCATAAATGACCGTCTGAAGGCTTTTCCAGAAAGACAGACAGACAGCCGAGGTAGCAGGTGGCATTTTAAAATCAGGCTGCGGCACAGCCCCAGCTTGAGGGACTCCAGCAACACGGGGCTGATGAGAGAACCCCCTGGGTGAGTGGGTCCCACTTGTGACTACATTAAATTATAGCAGTAATGAACTCTCACAGTGGGCTAAGATTTGGGGGACCTCAAAAATATAATGAAGTGGCCAGTGCTGCGCAGCCCCCTGCCCCAGGCTGTCAAAAGGCCCTCGGGCTGGAATTCCCCAGCCAGCCAGAATCGTTTTCAAGGTGTGCTATGCACCAGAATTACCCCCCCATAAACCCTGTCCCACATTTATCCCTCCTTCTTCTGCTACCCACAGGAGCAAGTGCAATGCATGCAAAGGAAAACTTCCAGCTTCTCTTCAACAGCTACCAGGGATAATATCTAGGAATTACTCCTTTTGTTTTCCCATTGTTATATGCATCACAGGGGAAAGCCAGGGAGAAGAGAGACCACCAGCTGTTTCCAAAACTCCCAGCTGATCTATCTGGAAGATGTTGCACACCTGGAGGGAAATGTCTGGTGTGTGAGTGGTGGTAGTTACTTAATCCCTACACCCCCGGAGAACTGGAGGAGGGCATAAAGGCTGAGGCAGTTCTGCCTGCTCCTCTTGCCAGCCCCTGTTTTAGCAGCCCAGCACCATTTCCTCCTGACCTCGCCCCTCTCTCCACTCTCTCGCCCCCAGTTTGAACTGGAAACCAGTCAAATGTTTTCCTTAGGCCTGCAAGTATAGTTCTTTGCAGGTTTGAGTTGTTGGTTTGTGTTGGAGTTTTTTTCAAATGAAAATGCCTTGTTATGTGTAACATATGGGTTTTATAAAGGTGGCTATGTCTTAAAGGTAAAACAGAAAAAGAAAGAAAAAAGTTTATTATTTTACACACTGGAGTAGACACCTCGTATGGCTAATTCTTGAGTTAAATGAGTTTTCCAAGAAAATGTTTAGTCTTTCATTGAACAATTATTTTAAATACTCTGCCACCAAGAAGTAAAGCAGTGTAAGTTTTATGAACATATATTTTTTTTTCCTTTCACGGAAACATTTTCTTGACTGATCCCTTATAGTTCCAGAAACAAATACGAGTGCATTTGCTTAAAATAACAAAACCACACACAATACTTAACTCATTAGGATGATTTAGCAGCGGTTCAGTATTTCTTTTGGCTGAGTGCTCTGGATGAAATCCCATGTACACAGCCTTGTATTTTACGCTAATACTTTTACTTCAGGTTATACAGTAATCTCTGTCAGGCGCTGTGCCCCAAGTACAGTATTAAAAGCTATCTGCTGGTGGAATGTCTCTGTCAAAAGGCCATGTGCAAAATAGATTCTAAAAATTAAACTTGTTTAATGCATTACACTTCATGGGTGTTAGAGCGGAGAATTAACTGACATAGCAAACCCATACTCCCCACCACTTAAAAGATAAACACAGTCACTGAGCAAGGGATATATTTGTAACTATGAGAAAAAAAATTGCCTCAGTTCTAGAAAAACTGTCTCTAACTGTCCTCTTTCCTTTTCATGCCTGACACATGTAGAAATTAAACCTGTTAAGTTGTAAATTTAATTAAAATAAACCTCATAAAATATATTAATACAATCTCTAGGAGCACTCCTCTGTACAAAACTTTTATTGGCTTCTCTTTTTATATGCCAGAATAATCCTTTGTGAAATTTCTCCTTAAATGTATTTAATTTATATCTCTCTGGCTGGTGACACTCACATTTAACATCCCTGCAGTGTGGAGGCAGCTGGCTGTACCCTACACACTGTGTTTCGAGTGTGTGGCACAAGCTTTTCCAGCTGAAACTTGCCAAATGCTGTCCTGTGACCCCACAATCCTCTGCCTGCTGCTCGTGACCATTTAGGTACCAAAAAGTTACTTTGAGGAAGGGTGACAGAATCTTGACCTAAAGAAGACCATGTATTTACAGGCACCATTCTGCCATCCTTCCACAGGTTTTTAATGTTTCTAGTTTCCTACTGGCTTCATTAGAGCTGCAGGGGAGCTTCTAATTTTTCTGGTCACACTTTATTATCTTCTGATTACTAATCATTAGTCTTCAACTTTCTCTAGGGCTTGAGTTTTTTGGATTTTTTGGGGGGGTGGGGGGTCGTGCTTTAGGGTTTCTTTGCTTTTTTAATTTTATTTTTTTTTAATGGCCAGGAATAAGATATATATTGAAAATCAATTTCCTCTTGTCAAAGTAATTGCAAGCTGAGCATGATAATTTCTTTGTTCGGAGCAGATACAGAACTATTGTCTTGGTCTCCTAAATTGGTGCGCCATACCCCATGCTGTCTGCAAGCATGAGTGTGGAGCCATGCACAGTAAATGCTGAATATCCAATATAACGGTGGTGTCCCTGACTAACAAAAACTAACTCCTTCTCCTTTTTTTTTCCTTTTTTTTTTTTAATGGAAGAGAAATAATGAGACAACCGCACAGCATTTTAGTCCACATTTCTCTATTTCCTTCTCATAAAAGGTCTCAAAGAAATGCAAAGCACCATTGAAGAGTTCAAAGACATACCTCAGAATGTGACTGCACATTCAAGGCACACTGACATATTCAAGACTGGATAGCTCTATTGGAGGGAAGAAAAAAAAAAAAGGGAAAGAAAGAGAGAGAGAGAAAAGAAAGAAAAAGGCTCAGCATACAAAACACAATACACAATATCTACTTCTGCTGTGTGAAACTCACTGCATTCATTTTGCTCACTGAGCAAACTAGGTCCCAGAGTATAACACGCACAATAAATTGAGCCCTTTTTTTTCCATAGGACCTGATTTCAAGAGAAGCTAAAAATTACCCAGTGTAAATGATGCAGAGGCTGATGCAGCTGAATTTATAAATTAGGTTGAAAAGTTTGACATGCTGAATTAGATTATACTATATAATGCATCACTAAGTAATTGATATGTACATTACGTGCTAAGAAAGCCCCGCTAACTCATGTGTAACTTTCTTTTTTTTTTTTTCCACATTATTGTGTAACTTGGCCGTTGGCTCATTGTCAGTTGAACAAATTTTCAAAAGGAGATTTAGTCCCTTATGAGCTGAATAAAAATTTTGTTACATTCTGGTATTCTAAAAGTAGAATACAGGACAAAGGTACACTTTTTAAAAAGTAGAAAATATATAAGAATGCATCAGAGCATTTAAAGCCTCTTTTGTGGCCTTTTTTCCATTTTTAGGGAAGTTTTCCTTACATTTGCTCAAGAAATGTAAAAGTCCAGGTGAAAGATGTACTGTACCGGCACCAACTGGAGAGGTCATCAGAAATTTAAGGGAATAGGGAATATACCATTTCCTCAGATAAAACCAAAAAATTCTGTCTTCTGGGAGTATGCTAGAAATCTTTTTTTCAAATCACACCAGAAAGAAATTTCAGTTTGATACTGGCTGTTCAGTATATTTACAGTCTTCTACTGATGATCTGCATTCATTTCAAGAAGATGAGAGCATTTCCCTCTGCAATTACTAGCATATCTGCTCTGATCCAGTGCTGATTGCAGCACAGGGCCTTAAATCTCTGTAATCTGTCTGAAATGTTATTAAATATTAGATTTCACTGTGATTTGTTTTCTTATCATTTTACTTGTAACTTTACTGCCATTCACCGCCAAGAGACCTTGAACTGGAGGCTATGGCTTTAATCTCAATTTGTTATACTAAAATGCAAAATTAAAGAAGAATGAAAAAAGTTGAATATTACCAAGGAATGTAATTGATAACACCGTGTCAGTTTTGAGTTTTAATATTATAAACTGAATTTTATGATACTCTACCCTAATAGTGACATATTTAACATTTTAAGACTGGATATAATAATTTTATGGGACAAAATGGGTATTGTTAGAAGGTTATGCAGTAGTACTTTATCAAGTCCTTGTATATTAAATACCCAAACACCATGATAAAATAATAGTAAGTCTCACTTCTCCTTGGAGAAGAAAATCTGTTTTTAATGTCTCATCTCTGGTTCAAGACCTCCTGGAGGTCTCTGGTCAGGAAGCAGTGCGGTGCAGTACGTGCCCCCAAAGCTCTGTGCACAGAGGATGGACAGACAGCATTTGCAGAGTTCTGGCAGCTTTCTTTTGCAAATGCAAAGCAGGGACATTTTTATATCCTGACAAATCCTGCTTTGCTTCCAGGAACTCCCAGTTGGTAGGTGCCCAAAGGACATATAACAAAGGGAACAGGCATGAACATGCTTTCAAATAGTACAGGAGCAGCCAGGAATGGATGGTTTTGGTTTTCCTCCCCTGTTTGACCACTCCCCAAAACAGAGGTTCTCTCTTCCATATCACCAGCCAGACTCAAACTTCCTTACTTCCAAGTCCTTCTAGTGCACCTCTGGCATGCTGCTGGTTATGATGTTTGTTGATTTGCATCACATTTTCCTTCCAAACTTCTCTTCCCCTGACCTCCATCTACCTCCCTCTCAGCCCATCCTTAAACTGTGGAGAACTTGGGATATATATTAAAAAAAAAAAAAAAAAAGAAACGTAGAAATCCAAATCCATGTTTCAAGTGAGCTACCTTGCCAGAATGTGGCAGGATGTCATAATTTGTAACATCTGTCATGGTAAAGAAAGACAATTTTCTGGACTGGAAAAAGGGAATAATTCCCTCTTTCCAGGAGTCTGAAATTCAGATAACATCTAAATGCAAACTAAAACTTAAAAAAAAAAAAAATTGGTAGAAATATTAGATGTTAATGCTGCAGTATGGCAGCAGCTCTAGAGATGAGGTATAATATGTGAGAGGACAGATGTACAAAGAGGGAGGATAGCACTGGATTTTCAACCATGGAAATATCCAGATCAGGGTCCTAACCCAGCAGTTCCATTCTGCTTTGTCTGTCTGAATCACCCAAGCAGTGTTCCTCCTTAACAGTCCGTCCTTAAACTGCATATAATAAAACGAGGCCACTGAGACTCGTACAGGGCTGGCTCTCTCCACTGATTTTAATTCACTAACTAGAAATGCTGCACAAGGTCAGTTTGTGTGGAAAAATCCGTATCAGCAGAGGATGATATTGACCGTTCTTTCAGAAGAAAAGGACAGGATTTGAAATTGAGGTTTTGTATAGATTGGGAAAAGTGTCCACAGAAAAGAATGGCGACTGCAATTTTATACAGATACATATAAAGGTTTTGAAGAGCTGTGCCATGCTTTTGTTAGTTATATAGGGCTCTTTCATGGTGCACAAAGAGCAAAACAATTGAAAACTGTCAACTAAAAGAGGTTTGGGGTGGTTTCAAGAGGAAGGAAGGAAGGAAGGAAGGAAGGAAGGAAGGAAGGAAGGAAGGAAGGAAGGAAGGAAGGAAGGAAGGAAGGAAGGAAGGAAGGAAGGAAGGAAGGAAGGAAGGAAGGAAGGAAGGAAGGAAGGAAGGAAGGAAGGAAGGAAGGAAGGAAGGAAGGAAGGAAGGAAGGAAGGAAGGAAGGAAGGAAGGAAGGAAGGAAGGAAGGAAGGAAGGAAGGAAGGAAGGAAGGAAGTTAGTTTATACTTTGGATATCATGAAATATGAAAAGACAATCTAGCTACATTTGATGTTCATGATTTGGTTATTATTAGAGTTGGCTGCTCTAGAAAGTTCTGTCCAACAAGCTCAGGGGTCCCTGATGTAGAGCACCAGGCATAACACTTTATTGCTTATATTTGCCATCTCTTACTGTGACTGCAATTTAGGGACAAATTTAGGGTGAGATTTAGGGACAGAGTTCTTTTCCCAATTCATCCCCACAAAATACAGGTCACCAAAGGTCTTGTTAGCTGCTGTATTTTCATGGTTTGCTTTCAAATTCACATCACAGATGAATACCCTAACCCTTGCACTGTCTTTGTCTCTCTCCTTCTTTGTGTGCATTTACACACAAGATGAAACATTCTTCATTTTAGTCCATCAGAGACATGTATTATTTTCAATTTTATTTTTTAATTCTAGCATATCACAGGATTAGAAAATGTTAAGATTAAAATAGGGATGGCTATCTATAGCAAGAGAAAGCCTACTAAAACTTTCAAAACCGCAAAGGACAACATTCACCCAAAACAGGATCCAACTAGATTCTGTCTCCATCCATGGACAGTCCTGGAAAGAAAGGCCATGATCATCTTCCTCTTGGAAGAGGATCACAAAATAATTTCTGAGATGTGAGTTTCAAACAGACATCAATCACTCTGCCTGCAACATTATCCCAGGGCTCAGCACAGAAGAGAAACATTTATTTAAACATGCCAGCTGTGTTCAAAGTGAAAGAAAATTCCCCTAAAAATACTTTCAAAACAGAAATGAACATCAATTTAAAAACATAAATAAAAATCAGCCCATATTTATAAAGCAAGAAGAGCACAAGAAGAGAAATAAAACCTGTCTGATCGCCCTGCAGATGTATGTGCAGGGTACAAAGAAAGGAAGTGAAGCTATAGCTGATTTTCTCTGAATTTTGTTTCTTTTTTTTATCAGAAAAGAAAGACACACAAAAAAAGTAAATAAAAAGTGAGTTCAAAAATGCACAGGGAAAAGGAAACCCTCATTCTTTCTAACTCCACCTTTGGAAATGTCAGCAAACATAAAAAGCTGTGCCAGCAGTGGGACAAGTCATTAAAAATACGAGGAGCCACATTTTGTACCAGGCTGAAGTCCCAGGGGACCTATGGCACCCAGGCAGGAGCAGCTGGCAATTCCCCCAAGGCTTTTGTGCCTGGAGGGTGGCAGGAGGGCAGAGCTGGCACTGGAAGGGGCTGGATTGACTGCCCCAGCATCAGGGCACTGCAGCAAAAAGAAGGGCACTCTGTGTGCTTGCACGCTGTGGGGTGCTGTTCTAAAAATGACTCTTCCTGACGCATGATTGCTGGGATTTGGCTCACTGCTTTATCAGAATAAAAAACAAAAATAACCCCCCAAAACCCAATAAACAAACAAACAAAACAAATGAAAAAAAATGTATATCTATCTTCTAGAAAAATTCTTTTAACATTAAATTTGGAGACAAAAGCTGAAACACCCAAGAGGCCGACCCCAGAGCCACAGCGCCCCAGCAATAATTAAAGGGAACATTTTTGTTTTATGGCACAATATAGTCATGGTGTTTGGACTTGTCAAAACAAACAAACCATATTCAGGGAAATCTGTGGTACAAAAGAGCTAAACAAATTATGGGGTAGAGGCAAACATGGCCACACCATCAGCATTCAAGACCTGAAGAAAAGAGTGGAAACTTTCAGGGTCTGAATGCGGGAGTGGAAAAGCTAATTGAGCACAAATGAAAGGATCTATTACGGCTGAAAGAATAAGTGAGAGTACAGGCAGGACAATACTCTCATTTATGATTCAAATATCCATGGATAGTGCAGTACAGCTTTAAATACAATTTACAGCCCTGATTACAAATGACTATGTGCATCAACTTGGAAGCGATGCAAAGACTGTGAGCGGGAGAAAGAGCCTGCCTTGTCAGAAAGGAAGGAGAAGGGGATAAGTGACGGCAGAGCTGGGCTGGACACTCAGAAGCAATTGGAATGTGCAGAATTATGAAATAGGCCTTTTAAAAACCTGAAGATGAACTGATTAGTGGGCAAGAAGGCTCACATTTAGAATAACCGAATTGCCCAGTGATAAGATTATAAAGGGAGATTTATGTTAGATAATCACAGTGAGATCAGGGGCAAAGGAGTATCATTCTGTCCCTGTGTCTTCCAAAAGCAAAATATAAATATATGAATGTGGTAAAAATAATAAGTACTGGAAATGAAGAGCAAGGACAGGCTCTTATTTTTATGGAAAGCAGCAGCAGTTTTTTTCTCAGCCTGCATGAGACCCAAAACTGACCTGAAACCACCCAAGTTGGGAATTACTTTCTACCCAGAAACTGCCTGTATCCTACTGCCTTTTTTTTTTTTTTAAGCTATGTTCTATTTTATGAACCAAACATTACTTCTGTTAAATTTCCAAGAGTTGGAAAATTCTAAAAATCCAACGAAAAACATAAAATTATCTGGGCTGTGGAGCAACAAAATTAGCACTGGGTGGACATTGGCACCAAAGACAGTGCACCCTGAGGTTCCACAGGCTGTATATTTTCTGTATATTTCTTCTATTCCACATCCATTCTAAGCTCCAGCCATTGAGTACCACAGCAGCTAATAAAAGTCAGGAAAATTCCATCAACCTTCCACAGGTCCCACTTTCCCAGTTCTCTCAGAGCCTGTCTGAAATCAGAAACTCACTAAAAAGCCAGTGGTGGGAGTAGACCTCAGTGACAGGGAGACAAGCACAAGCAGAGGCAAACAGCTGGGTGAAGGTGTGGCCTTCACACCTGCAGGAGGACATGAGACCTGAGAAAGCCCTGCTGTGCTTTTCGCTGGGATTGGCTAAACAACACAGGTAATTACTTTGCATTTACCTTTCCCCTGAGACCTCATTTTCTTCCAAGTGGAAATCGCTCACTCAAAGTGATCTGTGCATCCAGGAGTGTCAGTCTCTATCATAGGCAGTGCACCACGTTCTCAGGAGTGAAACCCAAATTTAAAAAGCCTCCATGTCTCATGCAATATGCAGCAGTCCCTTGACTAAACCAAATTAAGGGCTGGCTAAATGAAATTAAGGAGAGTTGTACATATATCCCTGCAACATCCCAACCCATTCCCACTGAACATTTGTCAGAATCGGTTTTCAAAATTTGCAAGTAGTGAGAACAACCAAACATCGGGAATTACCCCTCCTTTCATAACCAAAAGCCACAAACTCCATAATTATGTGCATGGGAGACTGGAAGTGTGTATTGAGGAGGAGGAAAATGAGAGGCTTCTGACGGCTGATTCAAGGCAACAGAGCCCTCATCTCTGAGCCCAAAGAGTAACCACACAAAGAACAAACCCAAAGTCTCTTCTGTTTCCCTCGTCATAACCATTCGCTGCAGAGCACAATAATGCTGGGGTATTCTTTTACTTCTTTTGTAAGGGGTCGGGTGGCACCTTTCTTAAGCAAGGCAGTTAGCAGGAGTAGCCCAACACAGCACCCTTTCTCAACAGTTATTCATTTTTTAAGGACACTGTTTTTGAAACGAAAAGAGAATGAAACTACATGGCATGCACTCCCAGCCTCAGATCGGGAGTGGAAGAAAATAATGGCCACATGCTGCTGTACAATTAGGTCTGTCTTGGAACGAAATTATACTGATGTTTTTCTAAGTAATGCCAGGTGGTTTATTCACCAAATAATGAGATACTAAATGGATCTAAAGATTCTTGGCGATTGGTAAATGCTTACCTTGGACTCCCTGTTCCTCTCTTCAAGAAATGGTTTGCTTTTCCCAAGAGTTTTCTTAAGTAGCTCCTCAGCTGTGATTAAAAGTAAGTAACAGTGGTCTGAAGGTTGGTTAACTTACTCTTGTTTAATGATACAGCTCAGGGAACTGCAAGTGCACCCCAAATGTCTCATTGATTTAGTAAACAGCTTCAGCCATCAGAAGACCTTGTTTTTAAAGTCCATAATTCCCTTCCAGAAACAAAAAAAAATTCCCAAACTATTGTAGTTTACTTTTCTCTACTTGATCACTGCCCAAAATCCTATCAGGAAAAAAAAAAAAAAATTAAATCTTAGCTTCATTATTTGCAAAAGCAACAAAAACATGGAATCTTTTCCCTGACACTGCAGAAGGAGGGAACACAAGCTCTGGGAGCAGGAGGTGGCCATGTGTGGGCAGCAGTACAGCAAGGACTGGTGGTGTCCAGAGCCCAGCCCGGAGGACCAAGGGAGCCAGGCTGCCTCCAGAGCCGAGCAAAGGAGCAGGAGACCCTATGTCAACAGGCTTCTGCAGCCTCTGGGCTCCGCATCTGCTGTGGAGCAAATCTGCGGACAAAGAAGGACCTGAGTGGACCTGGCTCCAACACTTGCCAAGTAAAAGCTGGTGGGGCAGCCAAGGACCTCAGAGCCAACATGGCAGCAACCCCCAGGGCCATCCTGTGCCCCTGGGGCAGAGAAAGACCAGCTGAATGATCCCACTTGGAACTCGATGTTCCCAGGGCTCTGTCCTGTGACACAATCCCTGCCCTGTGCTGCTCCATCTTTGAGAACTTCGAGAGGGCTCCAGCTCCAAACAAAACTGACCTGGGGACAGAACCCCTGCCGTACAGGCACAAAGCAATTTAAATAAACAGCCCAGGTTGCTAAGGGCAGGCTTAGGTGCGGGCTGCTCACTCTTCCCCCTGCTGCACTGGCAGGGGTGGACACAGCCTGGGGGGCTGGGGTGGACACCAAGGTCTGCAGAAGCACCAGCACCCAGCAGGTGACAGCCCTGGGATGTCACTCAGGAAAAAGGCTTTAAGGGAACAAGCCATTTCAGAACTATCAGCAGACAACAAATAGAGCAGCCGATGGATTTTGCTTCCCTTTCTTTTTGTCAATTTAGGGAGAGAAGCACATTATAAAAATATTAATAATGAAAAAAAAATGCTGTGAATAATTCTTCGCTTACGGTTTCTCCTCCAAATATTCGGAATTAGTATTGCTTTGACCATCTTTGTCCGAAGATCGCTCCCATTTCAAAAGATGACTGTTCACAGCCAGAGATTTCAGAATTTCGTTTATGTGAATACAAATTGATATTTATGAAAAATCCTACATCTAAAGTACATCTGCTGGAGTAATTTTCTAGAATATTCCACAAAACTCTAAACATACTGAACATTGCAAGGCTTCCCAAGAAGAACTAATTACAATGCCCAAATTAATATTTGAAGAAAATCTTGAAGCAATGGCTCTGTTCTCATTTAAATATGTGACTACTCTCTTTATAATGTGCAAAGCATTATAATCATTTATATATGTTCCAAGTGATATATTACTGAGTTGAACCTAGATTCCCCTTCTTTTGTTCTGGGTTCATAACCTTGCTGTATTATCTTCCATAACTCTATAGCTTGCTAATGCATAATTCAAGCCTCTCTTATTGACAAAAGGCAGCAGAAAGAAAGAATATTTCAATGCCACTTTCCCACGTAGATAGTATTGCTTTCACTTCAGCTGGTATCATTTCCATACTAAAGCCAAATCTTTTAAAGTACATTAAGTATCATTTTCATAGTTTATTTGCAATTGATTCACTGGGACAACTACATCTGTTTACCTCCATCTTCTGAGACTACTTTATTGCAAGTTTTGTTGTTGGTTTTATTGGGTTGTTTTTTTTTTTTTTTTGAAGTGGGTTTCTTGCCAAAAGAAGAAACTTTAGTTAAAATATTATGCGCTAATGCATGACATCAGCTTCACACTAATCTCTTGATTTAACTAGAGCTTTGCTTTAGGACTGGTGTCACAGCTTCCCAGATACAAGTGTGGAGCGGAACCATTTTGCCATCATCCTGCAAACCCTGTTCTAATCCCTTCCCTGTAAAGTAACTGTAAATAGGCAAGTATGTTCCTATGCATCTCTAAGTGGAGTGCCCTTACAGTCAGCCATGCATCCATGCAAAAATCCAACTGATGTTAGTGCAGTTCCTCCAAATACACACAGGTGGGAAGGATAGTCCTTTTTTTTTTTTTTTTTTGCCCATTTTCCATGTGGGTGACGGATACAGAGAACTCCAGTGGTTTTCAGTCTTCTCTGAGAAACAGATTGCCTTCCAATGGTACAAAAGTGATACAGGCCCACAGATAGAGACAGAATAATTAAAAACAATTAAAGGCTCCTAGAAACAGCCAAGTTTCAACCTTTCCTCATCATTACCTGCGTGGATGAAGACTGTCATGTTCTTGTGTCTCCACAGACACTCAATTCCATGTCCTCTCATTAGAGCATTCTTTGGAAGCCTAAAAAAGGACACATCTTCCTTTACAGATGGCTGTAGGGCAGCGAGCAGCTACTCTTCCAGCAGAGAGATTGTCACCACACCCTTCACACAGCCTCTGCTGCGGGTGGCTCAGCACACTGTGCTGTGCACGGAGCTGTGCGAGCTGAGGCTCCTCTGCAGCCTTCCTCCCTACCTGTGCATTTATCTGAGCTGTGAAACCCTGCTCTCCCCTCATCTGCCCTGCCCTGGCAGGCAGCCTGGGCTCAGTCTGAGCTACACTGCCTACACACGCAGCATCCACCACCCAGCCATCACTATTTGTGCCATCTCCTGGCTGCAGTAAGAGCAGAGTTTCAGGCAGCTCGGCTGAATCCGGGAGTGCCGGGTCCCATCCCCACAGCAGGCAGCACTGTGCACTGCACATCACTTCTCCAAGCTGCAACTCCTTTGCCTCACAGGCAGCTTAAAGGCATTCAAGCAGGTAAGTGCGGTGGTCAGAGGGGGAATTTGCCCCCGAGGCTGGTGCAGCATCACTTCTGCATGGCTGCCCATGGCAGCTGTAGCATCAGGAAACGTCTCTTACCATACAGTACCCAGCAGAGATGGACACCTACCTAAGAAGCCCTTTATATAATGAAGGAAACTGTAATCTTACAAATTATTCTGCCAAAAGTGGCACGAAAAATTATCAGAGGAGACCCTAGAAGGCACCTGGACTCCCTGGAATCATATTTGCCAAACCAGCCTCAGGAATAACACCATCTAGATAGATTTACAGCTCTGGTGCTTCTCCCTCTGCCATCTCAGCCACTCACCTGTTTCTTGCAAGTTCAGCTTCCTGAAGCATTCTGGCTACAGTCAAAATGATTTCTCTAAATTTAGGAGCTTGTTTATTTTGTTCTAAAAACTCTCAAAGACTCATTTTCTGCAGAATACTCAGAAAACACAGCTTGAGAAGCAAAATTCAGGTGGGTTTAATGGTGCCTCCAGCTGTGCCTCATTTTAAAGTCACTGTTTATTCAACAGAATCAATGCAAAGCAGAATTAACTCAAGTTACCAAATACTTTAAATGTCATGGTCTGAAAAAGTAGCAGTTTAGGAGAATAACACTGCTGCCACTTGGACTATTCCCCTTCTACTTGCCTCACTTTAAAAGCCGTGGGATTTCTCATATCACATGCCGTCAGAGAAGACAAAATGAAAATAACTTATGTAACTTTGTAGGGAATTCTGTATGTTTCTAACCCTGAAAGCACTAGTACTTTAGGGCTAGTGTAGGAAATGGTGCTGTGACATAAATCAGCAGCCTCACCAGCAGCCAGAAAAAGGCCCATGTCATTTTTGACACTTGTTCACTGCCTGTGCTTCCCCCTGGAATTTTGCTTGGGTCTGCCTGGATTTAATTCTAGCACTTGCACTCAGCCTAGCTCAGGAAGTTCCTGCGGTTCTCACTGAGATGTGAGAGAGCAGAGCAGAGAGCAGAGCAGAGAGCAGAGCTTCCCCATTTGTGGCTGTGAGCTGGGAAGCAATCAGGCAGCCCAAGCAGAGCCATGCCCATGTGCCACTGCTGGGCAAACAGCATGCACGGGTCCCCTTCACCACGCCAGTGCCAGCCCAGGCCAGTGGCAGCAGGCAGCCCTGCCCTCTCAGGACACAGGGATGGCAAGCAACCAGAGACTGAGGATGTGAGCAAACGTCCGCATAACTCCACCTTCTTGTTAGCAAATTCCAGATATCTTTGTAAAGAGCCCCTAGAATCTACCACTACACCTGTAGTTCCTAGAGATAAAAAATGTGCTTCACGTCACACCTGCACTAAGCGTGTCCTCCTGTCCCTCTAACAATGCAGTCCAACACTCCCTAACAAGGACACTCTCTACTCTTGTCAATATTAAAAAAAAATATTGGGAAAAGCCAATCATTCCCATATCCATAGCAGGCTTTTGCACACTATAAGGGGCATGGCCACACAACTGATTTGCCATTTGTCAGGACAAGCAGATAGGAGACCCCAGCAGAGGGGACAGGACTAGGCAAGCTCCTGATGTGGACTTCCTGAAAACAGAAAACTCTTCCCAGCTGCCTGTCCCCACCAGTGCTTTGGAGATGTCACCTCCTGTGTGGCACAAGCAACCACCCACATCTGTGTTCTCTGAAGGAGGAGAGGAACACGAGAAAGAAAAATTTGGGAAAGCAGTAGCCAGTAAACTGGCTACCATTTTAAATCCATGGTCTTCTGTGGGTGAGATGACTTCAGTGACTTCCCACTGCTGGCTCCCATGGGGAAGAACAGATGCAGTGTCCCTGCAGCAGCAGCAGCATGACTCTTGTGAAAACTCATGGTAAAAGCCAGAAATGGTTTGGTTTGTGACCTACCTTCACTAAGGGAAGACCCTCACAGGAGAACCATGTTTACTGGAGCACTGCTCCAGCACTCTATAACACCTTGTAGATCTCAGAAACCACCACTGGCTTGTGAATTGTCCCAGGCAAAGCACAACACTGCCCTGTCCCAGAAAAATAAGCTGAATTCTGGGAGTAAGATGAACTGGAGGGTCAGTGTCCCTTTTATTTTATGTCATATCATAACAGTGAATATTTAGAAGATAAATAAATAATTTTTCTCTGCTTAGAAAAACCTTCTGATGTTCCTGTGGTATTTTGGGTTGACGATGATGAAAGATGACATGCACAGCTTTTCACTTACAGAAAGGGAGCAGGCAACTCACATTTTCCAAATTCATCACAAGTAACTCACCTGATGACACAGGAACAAACAAATCAAGTACCATCTGTACCAATCTCACCTGAACAACTTGAATTTGAGATACAAAGGATTCCACAAAGGAAAGAGCCAAGTGTCTGAAGCCATTTTAGTATTGGACATTTTTTCTTAACAGCTTTAAGCATCTCCAGCTCTTTTATCCAACATACTACAAGGCATCTTAAAACATTCTGTATTACAGAATGCTATCTGAATGTACCCTCCAGCATCCTCAAAGGATTGCTCCAGTTCAGCATCTGCTTAAAACACTGAGCCTTCTTGCCTGCCTTTTTATTTTCCCCTTCCTGCTTGGGGCTAATCAGTCTACTTGTTTCTCTGGAAGAGCAATGTGCTTCTCAGAATGCCTTAGGTACTGGAGAGACCCTTCAGTCCACCCTCAACTACTCATAATTATACTTCTACCTCTGATTCATTCATCAGTCAAGAAAGCAGAGATCAAAAAAGGCATTCCCTTATTTTCTGTCAGAACATCATTCAGCCTAAGAACATTTTTGCAGAATAAGATGATTCACTGAGATTAAATTATGTGCTTATTTTCAGAAGTTTCCAATCCATCTTCCCAGAAGCTGTCTGCACATTCCTCCTCTCTTTCAAAAGAAGCCCTCTGCAATAGGCACACAACTCTTCTGGTTCGGCTGTAGAGTTTCTGTTCTATCTCCAAATTCTTTTGATCTCTCAAATTGTTGACTTTGCCCTTTTTGGCAATATTTTCACTCAATGGTGATTTCCCTCTGAACTTCTCACTCCACTTCTGGCCTCTCCTTTTTCCTGTTCTCAGCCTCAGCCTTCCTCAGAGACTGCTTTCCATCTACTTCAATTTCAGATGGTCAAAACTTAGCTCCTTACTGACCTTTCATGGGTTTCTTCCTCTTTCTTATGGCCCTGTGGGCAACATCCACTGCAGTATTCCAACCCACAGAGCTGGGAACTAAACAAACCCCTGGACTGTGCCTGCTTCCTACTCACAACATACCCCTTCCTCTCTCACTAGCAAAAACATCCCTTACTTTGACCCAGTAACTGGTAGTCAGTTTGGAAATACTTTCTTATACCCGACATTCATGGATTTTTTTTTCATGTACTATTTGCTTTGTGACTACCAGCCTCAAACAAAAGGGCATTTTTTTTCTAGTGTTTTGGGGTGGTTATGGTTTTCTTTCTCCCAAACGCAGTACTAATAAACCCATGGAAAACAAAACAAAACAAAACCAAGCAAAAGTATCTTTGTAACAGCTCCTGTATACTTGGAGATAGCTAATGATGTCATCACATGGGTACAGTCCCTTTTGAAAATGCCAGCATTCCCAGAGTCCCATGGAAAGCAACTAATAGGGGACCATGTCTATGCTTTCAATTATCTTCAACTTCTTGACACCACTTGCTGCTCCAGAAACAATGATTTCATAATTTATAATAAAAAACTAAAGTGGATTTTTTTTTTATGTATCAACATCTCCATTTCATTTGTGTTACCCTCTAAAGAGTGAGAGAGGCTGGTGTTCCTTACCTGCGAGCTCTCAGTGAATCCATCTGTGCTCAGTCTCTGAACACTGGACTGCCCTGAAGTGTGGCCTCAAACACAGCAGAAGAGAAAGGAGAGAGCACAGGTGGAGAAGACTCTGCAATTTGGTGCTTTGCACAGCACTGCTGGCTTAAAAATAGTGGCTTGCAGGGAGACTGGGAAACTTGACTTGTCATAAAATGCAACCTTTCCGTCAGTAATCCAACATATTTTATGTATTAAGACTCTAATGAAGAAGTTACCTCTTGCTTTATTCCAGGTCTTGTGACAGATCGGTTTTTCAAGGACAAATCCCCATCAATGTCAATGAATTCCAGCACTCCTGGTGGAGCTGCTGAGATATGCTTGAGATAGCCCAGCATGGGAATACGGCAAGGAAGAACAAAACAAGCCAAGCACAGGCCTGGTCAGAAACTCTTTAGGCATGAGAAGGAATGAACAGGAGGGCTGCACTCCAACTAGAATAACAGGATTTTGTTGTTTTTGTTGGCTCTAAGCATCATGCACGCTCTGATGCCACCAGTAGAATAAACAAAGATACCACAAAGTTTCCCAAAGCATGAGAATGCAGCAACACAGTTACAGGGACTACCGTGAAACCTGCAGGATACCAGTGCCTGGAAATCCCCCTAGTGAAAAATTTGTATCCTACAGTCAACAGCAAACCACTTTTTGCACCTACCAGCAGATGCTGTCTGCTAAAAGATAATACTCAGTTGTTTTCATTAAAGCTCAGTCTTTGATAGGACAGAGGCAGCAATTTATGCTAAAGTTTATCACTAAAGACTTTTAGGAGGTTTTAAAATACAAACGTAAAAACTCTCTTGGCTTTCCAACTGGCTTAACTTTCTGTAGAATGCACCCATTTAAACACAGCATTTCTGACAGGAGGAATTTCAACAATGCAGCACGGTGGCAATGTAGCTGATTAGCCCCGTGGAGATAGCTTCTCCCAGATGGACTTTTGGTCAGCGTACAACATTCAGGATACAAAAATACTCTGGTGGTCTTCCACTTCAGCCATAATAAAAGAGATCTCCTACACTTTAGCTAAAATAAACCACACACAAACCAGAGAGAGAGGGAGAGAGAGAGAGAGATGGCAGATACACTGAGAATCTGCAGTGTAGATAATCAAACCCTTTATTGTCTAAGTTACATTAGACTTGCAACACCATAAAAACCTGTTAAGAAGAAGAAACAGTAGATTGGTAGAGGTAGTAGAAAGTCCCTGTAACAGTCATAAAAGGGCTTTACAGGAGTGTGTCATGCCAAAAAAACTTATCACGTTGCTTAAAAGAGCTGATCAAAGCCCATTTGACTAAATAAATAAGAACACAACTCATTTTAAATACTATGGTCTAACTAAAATAACAAATCAATACAATACAATGATAAAAGAAAAAACCCAGAAAAAGTGGGAATCACTTTCAAAAACAGATGGTCCTTAAGGTTCGTTTTCCCTCACCCACTCTTATTTCTTGTTTAATTAAGTGAAAATCTCACTTCTGTGCTATACACAGCATATAATTATTTAAACTGATTTCCCCTACTGTTGTTCTTCATGAAGCTAAATTATGATTGTAAACTTTGCTGATTAGTACCCTGGCAATGGCAGTGACAGCACTAGCTTCTCTGGCAAGAATTTGGGAAGAAAATTCCAGAAAGAAGATTTTGGCTCTAAATATTAACTCAGATTTTCTAGATCAGCTTGCCAAAAAAGTATAATTATAAAAAGAGAGAATTTACAAATGTACACTACACTTTTGTGCCATTTTGGGTATAGAAGAGTTTTTAATAACTAAACCACAAACAAACAGGTTAAGCAACTAGCTTTTTTGCATTCCTGAACTGTCACCATAACCTTCTCTCATGAAAAATATGACACAGAAAAGCAACAAAAGAAAAAAAGAACTTAAAAAAAATCAAAAACAAAGAGAAAGCTAGTGCAAACCCAAAATGATAATCATTAAGCAACACAGCAAAATATTTAATTTTTTCTTTTTTTTTTTTTTTTTCTTTTTTGGTGTACAATGGAATGTGTCTATGCGACCTCCCTCAAAATAACTTCAGAGAACAGTTAATCACAATCGCCTTTAAGTACTTGCACAGACATTCCTAACTACACCGAGACTTACAGAGAATTCTGGTTTACATCTCGTGAAATAGCACAAGGAAGATCTAGTTTAAAAAAATGAGTAAGAAAGTTAATTTGCATTGTTGCAAGTGTTGCAAAGTAACAAAACCTGTCAAGTAATTCAAAACAAGTAACAAGTAGTATCCAGCCCAAATTACTGACTAGATTTTTTTTTAAAAGCAACCCCCCTGCCCGCCTGTTAGAACTGTTAGAACAGAAAGATCAAGTTTTAAGGTTTTTTTCTTCTTTTTTTTTTTTTAACAAATCTTTTGTCAGAAGCTCATTTCTACAAAAACAGCACTATCCCATTACTGTATTAAGTAAACTGTGGTCTCACCTGTATTAAAGGTTAGCATCATTTCTGTACATGTAAAATTATTGCTTTTTTGAAAAATATATTTAGCATGCTAGTTGTTTTTTTAACTCCATTTCCTGCCTTTACAAAATGTTACAATTTAAAAAAAACAAACAAACTAGTAAAGCTTTTGCAAAAATTTTCACAGAACGTTTTCTTTCAAGGCAGCAGTAACTTTTGATAATGCATAAAATTATATGTGCAAAATCTGAAACTTTCAGAAATATTACCATCACACATAGTGTCACAGCAATAAGAAAAGAAAATATTTATATCTGTGGAATACATTTTTAATTGCTTACACTGCATGGTTTAACAACCTGTTATGTGCCACAACCCCACCTTGAAAACTTGCAGTTAAAGAGTTACTGTAGAAGAGGTATATAAAGCTTTTTTTTTCTTTTTTTTTTTTTTCCTAACACCACCAGTGATCACCAAGTACAAGACATGACACATTTATATGAACATTAACCTGCCACCACAAAAGAAGTTCCTCGTCTTTCCAGAACATCAGTGGGCCCAAGGAGGAGCAGCAGCTGGTCTGCTGAACCAAAGGCAGGAGCAGAGAGCACCTTATGGCCCCAGGGCTGCCTGAATCCATTCAGTGACACCTTTTCTCTTCTAAACAGACAGATCAGCAGTGTTAGACAGCTGAATGTTTTATTTTCTCCTTTTTATTTTTCATTAAGTGAAGACTTCCTTTGTGACCAGGTTGAAGAAAGTAGCCCTGTTACAAAAAAAGGTCCTGAGAGTAAAACACAGAAGCCTGTTTTTTTTTCCTTAGTGTTCAACTAGCTTTTCTTTTCCAAAGCAGAATAGAAGCTTTTCTCGGGAAGTGTTTCAATTTCCATATTCACATACTATTAATGGTGTGCAGTCAAGAGCAAGAGCACTAGAAATGCAAGTGGTCCCCAAACTGTAATGAAACAAACCATTGCAGAATGACGGTCTTTCTCTTTAGTCCCTTTAATCCTTCATCAAGCATTGCTTTCTCAGCACCGAATGCCACCTTTTCCCTGCACCCCCCATTCTTCATCTCACTGTTGTTTTTGTTTTTTTTTTAATTTGCTTTTCAGCATGACAGGCAGTGGCAGTTTCATTAATTAATACTTCTCCAGCCCTCGAATCCACTGCTGTTTTTCAAATGTATCAAATAGTCATTGTGAGCATCAGGGAGGTTTTTGTTACAGTGCTTAACTTCTTCATGCTGTCCAAATCACATAAAGTTTAATTTTTCCAGTGTCTCAAACTTCTCTTGATTAATATAGATGCCTCGTGCCGCCACAGCGCTTGCCAACTCCACTGTTTATTATAAAGGAAATAAGGAACCATGGGACTGATTAGTACGTCAATTTATATATATCTCGTGTAGCATCTTCATTTATTTTAAGATGATTAACAGCGCGGAGGCACCCCCCTCCTGGCAGAGCGCTGCTCCCAGCCTCGCGCGGCAGCTCCGGGTGCGGCGACGGCTGGCAGGGGGATGCTCTGGAGCGCGGGGGGCTGCCGGGGCTCCTCCGCCCGGGATCTAGGTTCCCTTCCGGAGATGCAGCATGTGGGTGACCTCTGCGCTGCCGTGGTCTCTCCCCTGCAAGAAGGACAACACGGGGAAAAGCTCATTCTCGCCCCTGCTCCCAGGCACGACCCTCCAGCAAGTTCTGCCAGCATTCGTTACCCTTTATTAGCATCATGCACATTCATCTCGGCCCACCACGTGAGAACACTTTAGGGCTGTTTTTTAAGCATCTCCACCAAGAGCAAAGAGTGTCAGGCCCATACAAAGTCCCATATAAAGATGGACTACAACAACAAGTAACAGGATCTGGCGGAGCAGCTCAGAGAAGGCTGAGAACAAGAAGGGAAAGAAGAGGCCTCCAAAAAGTGGAAATTAAGTGCTAGCCAAAAGGGATTCACAACTAGATCAGTGTTTTAAAAGGGCTGAAGTTTGAGGTCACAGAGGCAGCTAAATTAAGAAAAACTGAATTCTTGTGCAGGTCTGTCAAATGCTAAGGCGGCTTTTTTCCCCCCTTGTCATCTTCCTTTTATTTTCTTAGACAATTTTCATGAATAATTACCACTCTGAAAAAAAAAATAGCAGGGATATTCTAAAATCAAGTGAAATTAAAGATAACATCATGAATAAGTGGGAGCCTGCAGCTCCCAAGAAAAGCTTTAAAATGACATTTAGAACATCACTGTCGGAACAATGCAGTTTACAATCCTGATCCTAAAACAACATGGCAAGATTAATCTTACATAAATGCATTATCCTTAAGCTAAAGTCTTGATGAAGTGAAACAGACCATTTTAAATTAATGCAACATAAAATACAGCACCCATGTAAAATCCAAGCAAGTTTCAAGCTGTGCCTATGGCAGCCCTCGAAATAGCTAAAGAAAGCCCAGCTCTGGTTGACATAATGTATTAAGTGCATCTCTTTTGTTAATAGATTTAGAAAATTCCTAATTAAACCTGGCCCGAGATTCATGACATTTACCAGTCAAAGTTTGGTTTTAAGTCGGAAAGATTTGCAACAAAATTAAAGAAAAAAAAAGCTGCTGTACAGACTGCAGTATATTTGAAATGTAGGAAACAGTAACTGAATGAGAGATGTGATAAAACTTCCTTAGTTGGATGCTGAATTTCCCGCAGTAAACTAAGAAAGATGCTTTACATTTTTGCGCGGCTGCATCATGCCTGAGAGACACAGCCACAATTCCAGGAGGAGGCATTCATCACCGGAGCGCCTCGTATCGAACCGGCTCCACGTACACGGGGGAGCACAACAGAGCTTCATGGGGCTGGGAGGAGGGAGGGAAGGGGAAGGCAGGGGATGGCAGGCCCCTTGCCCCACTTTCCCTGGGCAGAAGCTGGAAAAAGGGGTGTAATTAGGAACCCTCTTCTGGGATGGACGGCCTGTGAGGTGGTAAAGGCGTGCCCTGCATGTCATGGAGCACACAGCATGAGGGATCCAGGAGAAGGACAATCCATCCTCCCCACCCCTGCAAGGACAGCGCAGAGGGGCTGGAGATGCTGTGTGGCTGGGCCCCTCTCAGGCACAGCTGTGCTCCCAGTTTCCCTGGCAAACAGAACCTGAGCTTGACGTGTGCCAAAACCCACCCAGGGGCTCACCCGCCTGCACTCACACCATCCCAAGGTGTGGTCACATTTTGAACCAGCTGACACAGAGTCGGATTGAGTTCTTCCTGAAATAAAAAGGTTTTCTCTTTTAAAAAGTAGGGTTTCTTTCAGTGAAAAGCAGCAGATCTTTACGTGAAATCTACAGCTTCCATGCCAAAAGCTGCTCTCATAGCAACTTCCAGGGCTTTTCCCCAGTTAACAGGAAAAACCCAGTTTGTGTGCATGTTAATGTGCTGGAGAGAGATCATTGCATGACATTGAAGTAAACTGCAAGGAGCACAGATAAGGAGCACAGATACCACTGCAGTTTGCTAGCAAGGGACAAGTGCTGGGACAAGAACCACAGCTCCAAATCCTGTCTCTAATGCTCATAAAGTAACAGACGTACAGCACATGCATATTACTCAGATGCCAGTACAGCAGCCTCCATGGTTCCTTGATTGTTTGCATTATAATCTCCATATGTATGAACGAGACAAATTAGGTTGCCATTTATTTGTTCATTATCTATTATTTTGATTAATGGAATTCTTGTTCTCAGAATAACTATTTAAAAATAACATTTGCAATAATGAGGACTGAACTATTAATCATGATCTTTGGAAGAAACTCTGCAAGGAACTGGGGCAAGACATTTCATATGAACAAATGTCATAAATAGGAGTTCTAACAGACAGTACTAGAATTTTGAGTGCAAGAAAACCCAAACCAGCCAAACTCAGAAACCAATAGTCTAAATAACTTTTTAATCTGGGTTATGTTTTTTTGCCTCCTTGCTTTCTCTGTAAAGTTGCTTTAGGACAAGCAGAGCCATAGTGTGGCTGGACTATAAAAACATTACAGGTAACAGATGTCTCCAGCTGTTCCCCCAGGCTCCTTTACAACACACATATAGACATGTATATAGTGTTTTCTTGATAGTTATTTCCAATCTTTCTATCCCCCAAGTTCAGACTATTCATGTTTATGTGATTGAAGTACTGAATGCTGCAAGAAATATTTTTAAATACTTATAGTGGAGAAAATAAAGGTTTATGGACCCCTTAATGAAGGGTCACACAGTACCCTTGTCACACAGTAGGTACAGGACCTACTGCACACCTGTCTTTTCAGTGAATGATGCCCAAAAACTGTGGTGCCAGAGCTGTTTCCCAAAAAAGGCCGATCACAGCCTTCTGGCATGGGGAAAGCTTCAGCCAAAGAATTCAGGATACCAACAGTTCGGGTTTTCTCCCTGGGCTGCAGCTTCTAATTGATTTTCTGTAAATAAAAGACTGCTCTTCTGGAGAGGACAAAGGCTGGAGTTTTGGGGGTTTTCCTCGTTTCATTCACAGAGAAGATGGAGAACTTGGTGTCTCTGCCTCCAGTGCTGCAAATATTGTTCACGTACGTGTACACTAAATTAGAGAGAGCTCTTCCTCATTGCTAACCAGGAATTCACGCTTTTTGAAAACCTGCTTTCTTGTCCCTTAAAATTTTTAGAGCATATTGATTGACACTGATAGAGCATAAACCACATTCCTAAAGCGGGCCGAGTTTTTATACGGCTTTAAAAACGCAGAAGGAGTCAAAACGCACGGCGTGCGCGTTGGGAACTGCCCCCACTGCTGTCACCACGGTGAAAAAGCAGGCTCCAGACTGACTCCTGTACCACTGGGAATTGGGCTGCTGGCTGCAGCATCAGGCAGTGCCTCTGGAATGACCCCACGCTTTAGGAGAGCCTTGCTTTGAGACACACACACACACACACTCGTGGTTGCAGGGCCCCTTCTGAAGGGGAGCCAGCTTTTGTCTTGCCATGTATGTGCAATTGGAGTGTACTCCCCGAATTCATGCCTGCTAAACCGTGTCTCTGGATGTTGCTTAAGAGTATTCCAAATTAAGATACATATTCATTGTGGATAAGCAAGTTTAATTATGTATATACTGGGATATTTAGCATTTATAAAAATATTCAGAATATTCAATATGTTTAATATGGCAGCTTTTCAAGAGAATCTATGTGACTTAGCACAGATTGTATTGACTTGGGGTATGTAATGAGCATTTTTTGTCCTTTACATAAAGAAGAGTAGGAAATATTCCAAAGTTCATGAGAAATTAATTTTATGTAAAAGTGTAATTTGGTTGGGTTTTTTGTTTAAAGCATTCAGGTAGAAATAAGAAACCACAATAAATAATGTTATGAATGAACACCTTATTTCCTACATTTCATTTATATTTCATTGGTGCTGATAACAAAGCATGAAACACAGCCCAGTGCTAACAGAAGCAAAACTGTGTGTGTTTGATCTTTTTTTACACACTCCTATAGGTAACCTCCTTCTCACAGATGCTGAACACCTGCACCTCCTGTTGGTGGTTCACTACCCTAAAACAGGGTTCTTATTTAGACACCTAAATATAGATTTAGGTGGTTCATTTTTGAAAAAGCCTGGCTGTAGAACCTATTTTTAACATGCAGAATTAGAATTATTCTGTGATAGAACTGCTATTCAATGTAGCACTGCTGTAAGCTACCATGCTGGGGGATTTTTAAAGTCCTACCTAACATTGTTTCCTGAAGGAAACCTTTAGAGATGATCTGGCTGACTAGAGAGGGGAATGGCGGAACCGTGAAATACTAATGTTAATATTTTTACTCTTTAGCAGACTACTCAGGGGAAGCTATTTCACCTGTGAGGTGGAAACATTATGTAAAGTGAATCATTTCCACTTGACATCAAAGAAACCCCCCCTTCCTTTCTCAAACTACAATATAGGTAACTATTGTTTCTTGCTCGGAGCATGTGCACGGCACTTCTGTAACTTGAACTGACTTTACACCCTAAACTCTCATGAATAGATCTGTCCCCAATTAAGAAATGAAATGAAGACATGGAGTGACAACATCTAAAGTGGGAAATGGTAATGTTAACAGAATGCTGCAGGCACCGTTCTCACTGAGAGCTCATTTCTGCGCTTCTAAAGGCCCCTACAGCTGCCTGTGGAAATGAGAGCATTCCCTCTGTAACGCCCAGGGACTGTGCAGGTGGAGCCTGCTGGGGCAGCACAATGCCTGCCTGTGACGAGAGCCAGCGAAACAGCAGACAACTGAATAATCCCCCTGACACAGACGCTGACAAATTGAGACAAAGGTTGGTACTGAGGAGCAAACAAGACAAAAGAAAGGGAATGATCTCCTGCAGGAGTGATCACACTGCATCTTCTGTGGAAGAAATACTGGCTGGCATGAGATGAAGCCATTGAAGAAGTTAATCCCTACTTGGTGTTCTGCTGTACTGAGAGATGCTATAATTTCATCAAACTCTTCGAAGGCAGACTGGCAGATAGAGAGAGCAAGCTACCTTTGCCATGGAAGAAGTTAGTCAATAAATTCTGGCATAACAACAGTTTACAAAAACAAGAGAACGAGTCAGTTAATTGTGCAGTAACATAACCCAAATTACAAAGAGAGTCCAGATGTGGTCAGAGCTGCCATGTTTCTTTTTGGATACATATGGCCATTTCAGAATTTTCTGGAAATGTATTTCCAACTTTGACCTTATATCGTCTTCTAGAAGAAAGCCCAGATGACTTCAGAATGTGACCTCAACTGAACATGAGAGAAAAAGGAGCATGAAAAGATGAAAGAGCGTTTTTACAAGATGCTTAGGTTTACTAAATCTACGTTACTAAACTGATGAGAATCAAAGACTAGCTGAGCGAGCTGGCAGAGCTGCCATGTTTTTTCACTCTGTTACACTGACTGTATCTGTGTCTCTGTTACTCAGAGATGTGTCCTTACACAGTTTTATCAGATAAGCATCACAAGGCGGACACTGCAACATAACTTTGCAGCTACTGTCCCACAATAGCATAGCAAACATTGCCCACAACAACTGAAGTGCAATGCCATCTCGGAAACTTTATGAGAATTGTCGGCCACTCCTATGGCTCGGTGTCAATTCAGATGCTCCTGTGACAGAGGCTGGGTTCTCCACGCAGCCTTTGGGCCAGAAAGATGCAAGGGCACAGAGAAGGTGCCGAGGGTCTTCATGAAGGGTGCAGCATATGAACGAGGCAGTGCAGTGGTGCCCGGTGAGAATGTTTACTGAGCAAGTAGAAACCAATTCCTAAACTTCATCATGTTGGGGATAGCATGGAGATGCATTCTTTAATCATGGCCAAAAACATCTGCACCAGTTCAGTAAGAGACAGGAGGACAAGGGCTACTGTAGTGAAAATTACACTAAGAATGAGGATGAAAGGAAAAGTGAGTGAAACTCCATTGTGAAACTGCTGGAGGCAGTTTCAAATGGAAGAGAAGTGCCCATGAGAAGTGTGCTCTGAAACAAACCTGCCAAGCTGCAAATTGAATGGGAACGTCCAGGCTATGACACTATTCTCCAACTATGTAAGATACACAAAACAAATTCAGTTTAATGATTTTCTATGTAAGGGCTTTGTCATGTATAATTCAGAGCTCTGAGAAGTGTTTGTTAAGACAGGAAACTGTGTGCTAGAAACAAGAAAGCACACTAACAGAGTCCATGGAAACCGGTGGGTAAGAGTTTTTCGAAGTCAGATACTGGGTATCAGGGTGCATATACTCCACAGAAAAATACAGACTAAACGTTAGTTGTCTTGTTGAAGAAGAAAACATGTTAATTGTAAAAGCAAATTTCCAGGAATTCTTTATGTACTATCTCACCATTACACGTCAGCGCACATTACCGTTACCCATCCCACCCAGTCCCCAAGTAAGACAGTAACATGTTTATTTAAACACTAACTACCTGCTTTAAAATTAACTGACTCTCTACATATCAGATTCTGAAAAAATGCTTTAAAAATTTAAGAGCTAAAAATTAAGCAATACTATTATTTATACACGTTATAAAACAGTCAAGTGCTTTAGTGACGAGTATCGCTGTGCAATATTTTCCCAGCTACCACATTAAAAACCAAACACCCAATTAATTGTAAAACATACTTGTTTTGGGGCATCTGCGGAGGTGGTGTGAACTTCAGTACCTCGGAGTCCATTAGACTCAAATACCACTGTGGGAACAAGGGGGCTTGTTAACAGATGAACATTCAAGCTTCGTTAGTGTGTGTACATTATTTGAGACCATTACAGATTAACCACGTTCAAAAAAAGACACCAGCTACTAGCCTGTGGCCGGAAAATACCAATTTACCGTAACACTTACTGTAAGAGAGTGTGCTAATGGCAGCCTAGGGCCACTGCCCTTTTTAATTCAGACTTCAGCGCTGAAGAAAGCAATCACTGACAACATTAATTATCAGTGTATGTGTAAAGGGACCCTCTTCTTGCATTACTTACCATTTGGCTTCTGTCATTTTGCATCAGACTGGCTTATGTATGCATCATTCACACTTTTGAGGGGGAACCTGCTACTCTCACTGTCTCATGCAATGCTCAGGAGGGCTCATGACACTGGTGGCTTCAGCATCCTCCAGCCTCAACCACAGACCGTGTCAGGTTAAAAAAGGCTGATAGGGATTTCCCATTTTAGGGCTGACCAGTCTGAGGGAATATCTCGTTTCCCACAAAAATGTTCCTGTCAACAGCAACGACGAGGCAAAACAAAGCCTTATGTTGTGCTGAAAGGGGTACTTTGATTTCAATTTGTGCTGGTGGCAACAGAATTCATTAGCATATTCATTTCTGAGTACCCTACTCTCTACTTAAAATAAAACATTTGCAAACAGACTTATCTTAAATGCATTGCAATTTTATGGAGTTCGGGCAGGGATCAGGTAAGCAATATTTGGAGAACAAGAGCAATAGTCATAAAAATAAAAAACATGTCTATTAGATTTAGGTACTGGAATTACTTAGGTTAACATGGTACGTGAAATGTAATTCTTGGCATTTTGTTAGCTGAATCTGAAAGCAGTCAAGTGGGAAAGGGAGAAAGCAATAGCGAGTGTGAAAAGATACCTGTGTGGGACCTCTGATGGGTCCTGAGGTGGCTGGGTTGGGTAAAGCATTTTCCACATTCTCTGCAGACACAGTCTCCTTGGCGTGTTTGTGTCCTGAGCATCCCTGTAGTCAGGAGAGAGGAAGGGAAGAGGGGGGGAGTGGGGAGGGGGGGGAGAGGAGAGAGGAAAGTTGAGAAGAAAACATTATGCCAGAAGAAAACATCATTAGTATGTCTAATGTGTCATTATGTGAGGCTACCTTCGGGCCCTGGATGACAACTGTCAGCCTTCATCTAGGCACTGGCTGACAGGCCAGGCACACACAGGACTGCAAGAATGCATAAATTACATTGAATTAAAAAATGCTCCCCATGATGTGCCCGCACCAGGACTGGCATGTCAGGTGTGCGCTTTTCAGAGCAGCTGGATCCACTTCTCAGCCATCACCCAGCTTTGTCAAGCAGTACATCAGGCAAATCAAAGTGACTCCAGCGTGGTGGAGACAAGTCACATGGATAATAGGAAGTGAGTAGGACCAGAGCCCGACTGTCCCCCCCAGGCGGCAATACCTCAGAGACAAATGCAGAGCGAGTGGAGCCATCGCAGACTGATCAAACCTTTCGCCCCTGCCTACCTGCCTGCCGGTGCTGCTCTGACCCCGGACCTCTGAGGCACAGATGAAAGACATCTGTGAATGAAAGTGTCATTCCGGACATTTTGAGCTGGTAGCAGCACAGCAGCCTTCCCCCAGCCCTGGGTAAACATGTTTTCTAGGCCATTAGCATTTGTGGAAAACCGCTCAAACCTCTCCTTTTTCTCCAAAGGTCAGTTTACAGCATCTGACTTAAAGGGCTGGTCTTTGTCTTTTTGCTGCTGATCAAAAAAGACACATTTGACTTTTATTGGGCTTTTTTATTATTGAAAAAAAAAAGGTTTGAACATCATCTTTTCTATTTTGGTAAAACACCCTCTTTGGAAGAAAAGAGATGATGTTTCCATTTGCCACTGGAATACTTTGGCTTTTAAAGAAATTCTGAGAGGGATGTCAACAGAAGTGAAGTTTCAGCTTTTCTTTCATATTCCCCCCCTCCCCCCAGTTACAGCATTTAAGGAGAATAAAATTGTGACCAAAAAAGTGGCAACAAAAAACCTTCACACAACTGAAAAATCAACAGCAGGATGCCACAAGATTAATCCAAAATACAGATGCTGCATCTGAAAATGAATGACGAAGAAGACAGCTAGCTGCCATTTACTCTGCTGCTATGACACCAAGCATCCTGGGATGCTTTTCACCAGACCAAACACTGCAAAGAAATGTCTTGCTGCAAAAAACCTCAGAACAAACACCCCACTCACAGTTTGTTCTCTTCTTTTATAACAGCACCTCCTGCAGATGGCAGCACACTCTGCAAAATGTACCTGAATACTCACTCACAAAATTAAGTTTCTGACCGTCAAATACAAGATCATGATTTGGGGAAAAATCCAGATCAGGTACACACACAAAAAAACCCCAAACAAGCAAACAAAAAACTCCAGGGAAAAAAAAAAAAAAACACCCTACCAAAAAAAACTTTTTGAAATCACGTTAAGTGTTCTAAGCATCAATGAGAACCTTACTGAACTGTAATGGGGTGGGTTTGCCTTGTAAGGAAGGCAGGATTAAAGCAGGATTTCTGAGATGTTACAAGCATTTCTCCCTTCACTGCCCAGAACTCTAGCTGCAAGTTGGAAAGCAAAGCTGAGGGAAGTGTGTGGAGGAACCAGTTGTGGCCTTTGCAGGAGTGCCATGCTGACTGCTGGACGGGCAGGGACTGGCAGAGAAGCTTTGTCAGGCCCAGGAGAGCTGGGTTCCTCAGGTACTGGTTCTGACACCTCTGGAAAGACATTTAATCCCTCTGTAACCCACATTTCCTTCTGTTGAAGGGGAATACACTTATCTCAGCAGCCATCACCAATCTGATCCACCAGCCTTCACGGAAGCACCTCTCCTACCCATGAGGGAAGGTTGAGCATGCTGTTTGTAAACCAATGTATAAAAACCAAGGATGAGTGGGTTAAGACTTCCACCTAACCCCTCCCTAGCACTCACTTTATGGGAGTTATTCAATAAGCAGGGGGAAAAAATGGATTGCTTCCAGGTGTATTTGCCATTGTTTCATTTCCCAGGTAGCACCAGAAGGCTTTTGATAGCTCAGAGCTTTGAGCCATGGGCGTGGCTGCCACAAGGCAATACCCCTGGGAGTCGTCACTCACGTTATTCTCTATGTGAGCAAAAAGGGGTGGATGACTACAGGTGTTCGATAATTCAGGTAAAGGAACATCACTGTGTGAATGGGAGCTCCTGTGAAATCCATGCTCAAAGCTGGTCTCAAAGGAGCCCTGAAGAAAGAGTGCATCTGCTGCCATAACCCACCCTTTCCTAATATATAAATGGCATGAATAAAATAAATAACCTCTAATAAATGTAACAGTAAGATTCTCTCCACAGGCATTTCAGAAGATTGGGAAGTGTGAAACAAACCTAGCCTAGCACAGCAAGCTTCATGTTTGCAGCTGTATCACAGCAGTATACACAACAACTCTCTTCCAAAGACACACTGGAACAAACATCAAAGAAAGGATCCCAAAAACAAATGCAGCTACTCAAAAGGAAGTTGAACACTGTACTACCACACACGAAAATAATCTAGTGTGATCCAAGATGACATCATATACCAAAAACCCCAAGGAAAGTCTATTGGGAATATTCAACTGAGGGGAAAAAACATGACAAATAGTATACATAATCCAGATTTTTGGATGTCCTTTATGTCATAATTGCCATATTCACATTACAGTATTAAAGCTAAATGGGATGCTGCATACTGACTCAGAGGACTCAGCTTATCTAGAGCCATATGTTATTTCAGATGAAGTTCAATTACCCTCCTCTGTCTGCAGTTGGTAGGATCTTGTTCCTTTTGCCTGAAGCAGCTTTTTATTTGAGTGCTATGAAAAACAGCCGTCATGCCAATTGGTTTGGAGAAACATCAGCAACCTGGAAGTTGTATATAAAACGAAGACAAGCTACATTAAAAAAAAAAGAGGTTTCAAATTCTGAAAACTTGATTGCTGTAAAACACTTGGAATGAAAGAAGAGGTTTCAAAGCAGAGATGGGCACTAAATAACTTCCAGTTAAAGCGTCTCTAGAAATCACTGCCCAGCAAAAACATTCTGGCAATAAAATCCCTCTTTTAAAAGGCAGGTAAACAGAGACCTCTTTAGAAACCCTGCCCCTATTTTACTCTGTTCCAAAAGTCATCATGAATTTTCTGGTCCTTGCCTTCACTTAGTCATCTTCTATTTCCTAGCTTTTACTGTTTTTCTCTTATCCCTCCTAACGTGGCTGGGAGCTCACTGGATCAGTAAGATTTCTCTGAGCAGGCTGACACAATGTACTATTAAATAACATCAAGGAGGGCACCCACGCAAAGGTACCCCAAGTTGGGGGTGGTACAATTAAGTGGTACTTAAGAGCGGGAAGTGAGCAGGGAGAAACTTTAGACAAACAATCCACTGGGATGCTGAAAGCAAAGCCAACTGGACAAAAAACCCCCTAAGGAACACTGAAGCTGTAGTTTCAGACACTAAGCATGTCTTCCTCTGCTTCCCTAACAAAACCCAGGAGCCTGATGTTGGTTGCAATCACCACGCAGGCCCTAAGCTCCTGAGAAATTATCTCAATAAATAACAGGCCCCTACGCAGCACCACCTTTGAAGGGACTGAGCAGAACTGACAGTGGAGGTGGCTGAAAGGTGCAACTCACTCATGGACCGTGTCAGGACAGATTCTGCCCTCCTGTCTCCTCCGAAGGGCCCTCCCACCAAGACCTGACTTAACACTCTGGGCTCCTTCCTTGCCTCAACTTGCACACACCTTCTGGGCACTAGACCACAGCTGTCCTTAAGACTACCAGCTTCCAAGGGTCCTGGATTTTGTACCACTTGCAAAAGCTCAATTTCACACATGCTTTTGACAAAACAGAGTGTACCATGTCAAGTGAGGACACCAGAACACCGGCCCAAAATGTGTTCTCTTTTCATGTGGAGTTGATTTGCATGACTTCTACAAAGAGAGAAGGATATAAAAAATAGCACAGTTTACAAGTGGTAAGAGGTGAGACTCTGGCTCCGATTCTCCTCCCCTACAGACACACACACATCTCATGGGTAAACAATCAGTGTGATTTTCAGTTTCCACTGAGACAAACCAATTCTGGCAGATCATCAGAAGAGTATGGTTTTAAATGCAAATATGTAGGTGTATTTTTATTTATATGGCTGTTGAACTTTTTTAGTCCCCAAAACTTTTAAACTGGCTATTTGCACAACTGATTTTTCTGCTTATGTGAATTAGCAGGCACATGTTCAGCTCTACCTCTTTTTAATTATAAGCATAAAAACAGATCAGAAGACTCATTTGAAAAATACCCAGTAGCCTTTGATATGGACAAGGAAGATCTTAAGACTTTTGTCAAGAAAGACAAAGGACACTGACAAGCGATTATCCCTCTGTGTTGTTGGAAGACTTGTTTGCAGACAAAATTGAACAAAACCTCCAAAATAACATCACAGATAAGCCCCAGAGGATGTTTATTTTGCCTGAAGCAAAAAGATGATGATGTCTGCCAGCACCAGCATATCAGGGGGATCCTCCTGTGACAGCACATCTGTGTAACTCAAGCCTGCTTTAAGCAAGAGGACAAAAGAACAGCAGTACTCCAGGTGCTACCAGATACATTTAACCTGCGACAGAAATGTCACACAGTGCACGAGGGGGGATGCTGCAATGTTAAGAGAGCAGTAAACAAACCTATTCAAGCCTATCCAGCAATGATAAAAACAGTGAACTTGTAATCCTAACGGTTAAAGGCAGAGAAGGAAAAAACTGGGAAACAGCATGTCATGGTCTAAACAGAGATGGAACAAACAAGCTGTGTCCTCATCAATGGAAGGGCTTGTTAAAATCTTACCTGTGTGATCTAGGACAGGGCTGTTGGCACCACAGGTTTGGTACAGTGAAGCAAGGTCCTTTGGAATGTATGTTTTAAAGATATTTAAAATGTCCAAATGTTTCTCATGCCCATCTGATCCCAGATCCTGTTTGCTGGAGTGCAAAGCCGGAGGAACTCCCACGGCACCAGGCTGAGGCTGCAGCGCTGGACTGGCTCGTGCTACTGCTGTGCAGTTTGCCAATGTCCTCATCTCATTTCCAGCCTTCACGTGAGGCTCCCTCTGAGGCACCGACGGCTCTTCATGTTTAGGGTACGGCTCACTCTTACACAGAGGATGGTACTGCAGAGGGGGGTTGTATTTGGCCTTCATGGAGTCGGCTGCACAGTGCTTACCTGGAGAGGCAAAACCAGTACTTCCTTGGGGAACCACATACTTTTCCATTTGCTTACTGTTGCTGGGCTGCGTGCTAGGCCTGGATATGACTGTTTGAGTAGGTGTGATGCTTCTGCCGTAGGTTCCCATTTGTTTGGAATTTGCTTCGTATTTGCTTTTTTGTTGTGCTGCTGTGCTGTACTGCTCCTGGGAATGGTTTAGCTTGGGCTGTCTGTACCCATCCAGAGCTGGCACACGTGAACCACAGTGGCCGAGCGCGTGACTGTCCTTTGACGGATGCGTACTCCCGGACTTTGCAGCCATCCCGACAGAAAGGGAGCTGGGTTTGGAACCTGGCAATGCACTTGGCACTTGAGTACGTGTAAATCTGGCAATGGGCAAAGGCTGGCATTCCTTACCACCGAGAACAGGAGGGGGGCCAGTGCGCCCATTCCTCGCCAGAAAGACCAGGTTGGTTTTAATACTCTTGAATCCGTTTTGTTGAACCCACGGGGGTACCATCGAGTTACAGCTGATTTTGTGCAAAATTCTTTTGTGCATCCACAGGACTTCAGGGTAGTAGGTCTTGTGACTGCAGAAAGGACACGGGTAGACAATTAAAGCAGCCTGCAAGGACGTATTTAGATATTTATTGCATGAATTATCCCTTGTTGATTTTTCACTCAAATCGAGTGGAGCTATCTCTAGAGCTTCAGCACCTTTTTCTATCAGAGGATGCTCCCTGTGCAAGTCTAGCAAATTTTCTCTAGCACGACTAGCCTGCACTTCAAGTGACGTTTTCAAGTCCATGACCATGTCTAAAGATGTCTGGCCCATACCCGAAGCAAAGCTAGCAATGTGACTGGAGCAAGGAAGCCCTTGGCTGTGATGAAATACTGGCATCTTTATGTCTGCAGAACCTTGGTATTTTGAAAAGGGTTCCTTGATGACACTCTCCAGTGCTGAGACCAGAGCAGGAATCTCTGGTTTAGATTCCCTGGACTCATTCTCTCTGGCGTTGCGGCCTCCCACCTTTGGGAGTTCATCCAATGGAGATGTTATCATTGGGGTCTGCTCTTCGGGGAAGTTGCAGTGGTATGGCTTTCCATCTGAATGAGAGAAACAAAAAAACAACATTATCATTTTAAACAGAAAGAAGCCGAAAAGACAAAGAAGAATTCAAGATCAGAAGAGGACAAACTTTGGTATTACTATGGTAATGATGTGCTACAGACCAAATGTACTGTATGAGCAAGAAAATCTTGAAATAAGACACAACAGTTCAATTTACTTTTAAATATGACTGCGTAGTCTGGATAAACTCTCTAGTACTGCAAGTTCATGACATTTTGAAGAAAAAACAATTCAATAACATACCCATGTTAAAATTCTGGGACTGCGAGAAAAATAAACAAATCTGCAACCATTTAATGCTTTAACAAAAGCAAAGATAATGGAGCCAGATAAAACTGACCTAGTTAAAGGTCTGTCAGTGCTTCCATTACAAGCCCCTATTTTCAAAGGGTTTATAACTCAGCAATAAAAATTGGCTCCACACGGAAACCAACCACAGAAGCAGGTACAGCATACAGAATAAACTGCCCACTTAAGGGGGACTTTTGCAGTGGCCAAGTATAAAAGATGAGTTATAGAGGGTGTAAATTTTGAATTTCCTTTCCTTTAGTTTAAAGCAGATATTTTTCTTCTGGTTTCTTTAATTTTTTTTTCTTTATAACATACATTTATGTTTGAATCAAACTTTAGGAAAATTTTGTGACTGCTCAATCCATAGAAAGATAAGAATCCAACATTTCAGTCATTTAGATTACAGAATTCAAAACACACTTTTAATTTTCCTCATTTTCTTTTTCACTTCTCAGCTCTCCAGAGTAAATTTATCCAGCTAACATATGTCCAGGAAAGGGAGCATTCTGGCCAGTAATTAAAACAGTTTAGGGTGAAAGAGAAGTGTAGGAATTGTTTTGCTAGGAGCATGGCTACATCTGCCCATTCTCCCAATGCTGACCTCTGAGAGCCACTGATGAAGCCAATGAACCCCTTTAAATCAGTTCACAGATCAATTCCACAGAGATTTCATCACAGCAGTAATGCTTACTGCATTGAATCCATTTAGCATGTAACCGAATTGAATCATCTGACAAACTTTCAGTTTCAATTAACACGCAGTTAATGAGCCACTGCCAGGCAAGTGTAAGGAGACCGTGCTCCATCTAAAACGTCACCAGTCCAAAGTGATCACCACATCCTTAGGAAGGGTGAGAAGGGGAAAGGAGTGAACTGCTCTGGAGCTGCATATCCTCTCACATCAGCTCAGAAAAGCCAGCCCTCCAGAGAAGCGAGTGCAGGGCACTGCCACAGGCATTATTCTGCAATGGAAGAGCCACGCTGTTGGCTGGAGCTGCTCTGCACATACTCAGCCTCACCTTTAATTCAAGCAAAAACATTCCTAAGCTTTTGTTTAATTCGAAGTAATTAGGTTAAAAATAACCCATAGGTTTGCAGCCTCGCAGGGCTGAATGCTCACTCTGCTAAGATAATTTTCCTTTCAAACTCTCCAAGGGGGAAAAAATCCCCACAACCCAGAAACTTGTTTTTCCCGTGTTGCAGGCAACAAGGTTTTTGGGAAAGCACATGCCCAGCACTACTAGCTAAATTTACAGTTTGAAACAAAGACACTGCACGCAGCAGTGAAATCTGACACTGCACATCTGTGTTTTTTCAAAGCGTATCTGTCAAAGCCCAAAATACTTGCGCTCTTAAATAAGATTTTAAGGCTTCTCTTTAGGATCACAAGGAGCGGCTGCTTTGATCACTGCAGTAAATAATAAAGCAAAGTAAAAACAAATCCTTTGGTTGCAGCAGTACTCAGTAGAGAGAGAACCGACCTGCTGGCTGTACTGGGCAGAGGCGCAAGGTGGGAGACCACTGCCAGCCCCATTCCAGGGACCACACAGCTGGGAGGCTCTCGGTCCACGTCTGCAGCTGTGATGAAGGGAGGCATCAGCAGTATGATATCTGCAACTCCCAGGCTGCTCTGAGTACCACAGACATTCCTGCGTACTTTCTTGCTTGGTCAAAATCTATGTACCAAGCTGTTTCAGCAAGGAGGACAAGGTCAGACTGTGAGAGATGGCACATCTCAGATCTGAGCTTGGTCTTTAGGTCTGGACTGCTCAGTTTAGGTCTGTACGTGGGGAGGGGAGGAGGAGGAGAAAGCAGAGAGACAGCCCACAGTCCCGTGTGCCCCCCACAAAGCCTGGGACTGCAAATTTTGAGGTGGATGTAGGCCTTTTTGCCCTATTTCCTAGTGCATCCATCTATGAAAAAGGGATTTTTTCAGGTGGAAAATGTAACACAGCAGGAAAATGATGAAGACATTTCTGAGGTATATAGGCCTGCAGTTGCCCCAGTGCTGTCAGTGGATTACATGAAAATTTGTAAGGCTATTACAAAACACAACCATAAGCTTCTAACACCTTTTCATAGTGTCTTGCTAGATTCAATTCCTCTGATGCCTCACAAGAACAGTAATGAACATACGAAGAATAATTTTAAAGCTCAGATCAGGAGGCTCAATAGCAGTATTTGTGCTGCTTTTTTTTTTTTTTTGAGCTGTTCTTAAAAAAATACAAACAAAATGAAGAAACAAACAAAAACCCAAACAAATAAAAAAACCTCACATCCATACCCTACTTCCCAAGATTTGGACAGAAAAAATTTTCACCTGCAGGCCAACTCAGAATTCCTTCTCAGTACAGCCTATTGCTCTTCCCTAGTCCCATCCTGCCCTCCACCAGGGATCCAACACTATGGATCTCAACACCCAGACTGCCTTGTGGCATCTTTCCCATCATGGCAGGTGATCCAGACTGGGCAGTGAGCAGGTATCAAAGACCAGGAGGAAGAGGGGATGCAGGCAAGAGCATGAGAAGATGGTAAGCATACTCAAAAATATAGGTAGTCTTTTTAGAAAAATAGAATAAATTTATTTCTGCCTGCTTCCAGCTACTTGCCCCAGCTGAAAAGGGGTACTAATAATCTTTTTAGATCACTGGTGTAGAATATTGTTCTAACCAGCCCAGTGCAGGCATTACTGTCACCAGAAACTTTTGAAATTTTATTATGGCCAGGTCAAAGCAAAAAGCCACAAATGAGATGCCTTCTGCTTAATCTCCAGGGACTGTAACTCACACTCCCTATTGAAAGAGTTCTTGGCTAAGCATGCTCTCACTTTTATACTACAGTGTCCATCGTCTCCTTAGATTTTGTCTCAATTCCTTAGTTTCTTACCCCAAACAGCTGTTTTTATCTGTTGTACTTTAGGGTGAGAACGGTCCTTTTACCACAGGAGAAGTGTTACAGTTTTTCTCTATCACAGATACCTGGGCAACAGCTAAAGCAGAGGAATTTTCCCAGGTGCCTAGCTAGGAGGTGGCTGCTGATGCCACCACCAGTTTCGCTGCAGCTTCAAGTATCAACAGCATCACAGGCCACAGGGAAAGCAGAGCAGGAGAGTGCAAAACACTTAACTTATACGAAAACCATGGTCTAGAAACACAAGAACATTCAGGGATTTGAGCAGTTCCTCAGAAATACACCTAAAGCCCTCACCCAGTTACTCACCCAGATAAAAGGAACGCCCCTTGTCCCCACACACATATATCCCTCTTCTCTCTTTCTCCCCCTCACATGCATAAACTCCACTTGTTTTCTTCCCAGCACTGTTTCTCCACAAAACAATATTTCAGAATGGGCTGCACAGCTGTTTTAATTCATGAGGCTTCCTATAAAGTAAACCAGGCTACAAGGCTGAGGACAATGAAATCGTGATTTCTATTCAGAAGAGCAGAACCGGCTAGAAATTGGCCCCTTTTCTGGCTAGTGTTACAGCACTAGGAGTCTAAGGAAAAGGAGCAGATGTGGTGTGTTTGATTTTCAGTAAACATTTGATAGTGATTTGCACTTTGAGATGAATACTGTGGCTTGATTTGAAAACCGACTGCAAATAAATCATGATAAAAGCAAAGGATAACAAGGGAAGAAGGTGCAATATTGCAAAGACCTGTATTAGGTCCTATTTCACTTGGTATTTTCTTTAATGTTCCAGAAGAGATTCTAGACAGCATGCTAACTTAAATCTCCAGGAAATATCACATTTGGAGGAGCTGCAAAAATAATGGGGACAAGGAAATAATGCACAGGGACTCAGAGAGAATAGAAATGCAGTCTGAAAATAACCAAATGAGATTCATTCTTGGGAAAAAATGCAGGCTAAGACAAGTGAAGGGAAATGATCCAAAAAAAATCCATGCAGTGGGAAGGCAAAATCTGGGAAGAAGCAATGCAGAAAGTAACTGATGTTACAATAGACAGCAAGTTAAATATGAGTGTACTAGATGAAGTTCTTCAGCTTAGCTTTCAGAGATAAAAGCACACATTATAAAAACAAAAATAAAACTATCCCTCAGAAGAAGACACAATGGCCATGCTGGTCACACTGTGTTTTGAATATAGAAAATATATGAAAAACATATATATTTAAAAAATCTGTATAAATATATACACACCATAATAATGGGCACTATACAAAAACCCACGGTAAGCAGAATACAATGGGACCCAGCAGGGGAAAAAAAGGCAAAAAGCAGTTTTGCCACAGAAAATTCAGGTCTTTTGTTCTCTTAAAGGAAGGTTCAACAAAAACAGTCCATGACCCTAGAATACCTGTGCAGTTCTGCAAATACAGGTAAGTCAGATGGAGTTCAGAGAACTGCCACAGAAAAGTAACATGCCTCCTCACCCCCAGAAAATAAAGACAGAGAGTTTCCCCACATGGCTGAGGGAAGACAGAAGGGTGACAGGCCAATGTCTACAGCCTCCCCAGGAGTTCAAGCTCCAGAAGAATTATGTCATCCTGAGTACTGGAGTCTATCAACAACAATCAGATACACTTGCACACATAAAAAACTCATGATTAACAGAAATAAAAAAAAGGTATTTGCAGCTTGAGGAATAAATGTCAAGGGAAGAGGCAAAACACCACTTGGACTGTAAAACCTGCATGGACAAAAACATGGACTATCAACACATAAAAATCCATCTTTTTCACAGGGAGGCAGAAAGCACGAGTTACTCCTCCCCTTTGCTCTCTCAGCACAACAAAGCAAAATGCTGCATTAGCCAGTATCCACACACTGCTAATGCTTCATAGACATATGCCAAAATACTAGCCTTCCTTTCATATTAATTCCAGACACACTCAGCTTAAGAAAGGACTCTTGGAGCATTCAACAGTGAGCCCATGACACTCTTGAGTAGCAGGTTTATCCTCTGAGCCTAGTTCATTTGTTCAAAGAGACCTAATGTCTGTTTTTCAGAGGAGAATTTGTCTTAGCTCAGCCATACCCCTCCACACTCTGCCCACCACTTTCCCTGCTTTCTGATCCAGTTTTGCCACTCAGAGGATCCCACGTTGTTGCAACGTGGGCATGAAGCGAGAGACAACTCCTACAAACCCTCTCAGCTTTCCTTAGAGCACAAGGCCACGTGCCACAATGAGACACTGGGAAGATAAAGTTATGCTGTTTTGATAGGAGATACAGCTGCTCATCTGCAAAGCTCCTCTTGCTTTACATGTTGTTAGATGTTTTGAGGGGCTCCCACATGAGCTCCTCAACAATTCAGAGAAAGATCAAGGACTAGGCTGGATGGGGTAGGATAGCAGCTAAGAAGGTGATACTGAGGGCAGAAGGCACACTATCAGCTAATATCCCTCTTTCTCTCCAACGAATTTTAGAATTGACGGTGAGAGCTTTTGGCTGAGGTTTGAGGTTTTTAGCAGGGCAGAAACCCAGCATAGCTCTTGATGCTGGCTGACACAGATGGTTTGTCCGTCAGACAGCACACCCTGTCCCACTGAGGTTTCCCTTCAGCTACACAAGGGGGGAAAGAGAGCAATGCTGTCCCACACCACAACCCAGGAGCACACGGAAAGCAAGTCCCAGGTGCCCCGAGAAGTCCTGCCTTCGTCTGGTCATGAGCAAGATGCTTCTGGTTTGTAGCACGCTGCTTTTTTCTCATTATTTTTGAGTATTTTTCCTATTATTTTTGTTGTGGCTATTTGTTGGGGAGTTAGTTTTATAGTTCCACAAAATCAGCTATACATTTCTAGCAACCCTATACATCCTTAGCACATAAACCCAGGCCAAGGGCTTACCAACCAGAAATAGCAGCCCTTTGGTACAGTTTGCACTGTCTCCCCATCTAAATGTTAATATCTCCTAAAATGATTTCCCACTGACTTTTTAAACTCAAAGCCAGTAATTTCAAGCAAAGCATCCTGATGGGAACTCTTTACTTTCTATCAAGTATTTATTGGGGAAGGATGATGACTATGAAACCCCATGATGTCACAAGTAGAGAGACAAGAACTGCTGCTTTGTTCTGGTTTTATTGGGGGGGTGGGGGGAAGGGCAGTGGACCCAGAGTGGAAAAACAATTATCTGACAAAAAGAAATTTAACTTTTTTTAGGCACTGTCCTGGTTTTGGCCAGGACAGGGTTAATTTTTTTTGCAAAAACTGGGAGGGGGCATGGCCAGGACCCTAATGTTATTTTGTATTATTTGATACCACCTCAGGTCATTGCTGGGTGGAGGGAAAAGGGACACTCACTGCTTAGGAGAGGGGAGAAACCTAGAGACCAGACAAGCGCTGTATTTGTTTTTAGCTGGGAAAAGGGACACTCACTGCTTAGGAGAGGGGAGAAACCTAGAGACCCGACAAGTGCTGTATTTGTTTTTAGCTGTTTTTTTTTTCATTGTCAATAATTTCTTCATCTTATACCTCTTATTACTAATATTGTTTCTGTTTCTTTTGGGTTTTTTTATCTCATTTCTGTTTCCAGTAAATTGCCCATCTCAATCTGTGAGTTTTTGCTTTTTGTGCTTCCAATATGAGGGAGAGGACGAAGTGACCACCAGCAGCATGATGTTAGTGGGAGCTCCAAATTGAAGAATAATATTCCTAAAGCACAACAAGCACCCTAGAGTAACAAAATTTAAGATTTAAGATTTTTTTTCACTTCCCAAATAGTACTACTGCTGTTGCCATAATGGTTATATGATTAACAGTTGATGTCTTCAATTTCTTATGGCCATGCTATTTTTCAGCTAATTTTCCTCCTTTTTTTTTTTTGTTTGTTTGTTTTTTGTTGTTTTGTTTTGTTTTAGGCTTCCCTTTATTCCTTATTTATTTCAAAGTCCCTTTCCTTTAATTTCACTAACTTTACCCTCTGCAATTTCTCACTTTAGCTGCAAGTTACTTTTTACCCTTGCTTGATCAAATGCATCATCCTTCCCAAACCAGAGAGTGCAAACAGCTGAAGGGCCCTGTTGCACTGTTCGTTTCCTTTCCGCTGCAGAACTGGCGGACACTGCAGGGGACAAAAGCAGGACAGGCCAGCAGAGCCTACCACTTCCAATGCTTCCCAGTCTCCATTTGACTAATCTCTCCAGCACTGTCCAGTAGGACACAAAACCCACAGAGCTCTTACAATCCAGACAGCAAAAAACGTGAACAGGTGACCATCAAACTTAATAAATTTTGTTCGGTTCTGGACTGCACATGGTGAGATTTCTGAATTATTTTAAGATTATTAGTGTTATTAATATCAGAGATACTGCATTGGTTTTGCATCTCAGAAAGAACCTGAAATGTCACCAAAGTGAGTGGAAAAAAGTACAAAAATTTTAGTTGATTACATTTGAAACTTAACCTTTTAAGATGAGTGAAATCTGAATCTGAGAACAGTAACAGTACAGCAAATAAAAGAGTCCTCTCTACAAGGTATTCCCTAGCTCAGTAAAATTACAAATTCTTCCACACAGCAGAAATGCTTTAGAGTTATGTCACACTTCAAGATCACTTTTTTTTTTTTCAAAACAAAAGGGAGGTCTGAAAGCATCTGCACAGCTACAGATGCAAATGCCAGAAAGGTTATTGGAATTTCAAGCATAATCAAGAGAATAGGCACCAACAAAGTAACTAAGAAACTAGACTGTAAAATGTATCAGGTCCAAAATCTCTCAGACTGAAGTGCACATTGTTAGGTACTGGAAAAACAAGCCTGAAAGTTCACAGAGAACTTTTTCTCTCCAGCTACAATGTTTTCTTTAAGACTATTTGGTTTCGTTGTTACCTAGGGGACTGATGCTACAAGGCTCCTGAACATCAACTGGTGGAAACAGCAGCTCCATGTTCAAATTATTCCAATATCCTCTTGCACAGTACCTTTTCATCACCCTCAGCTTCGCACCAGTGCACATCAGGTACAAAAAACTTTGTAGTGAACCCCTAACACAAACCCTCTTCTAGGGCAGATGCTTTGGGATCTGTCTCCCAGGTATCAGCCCCTCCAGACGCAACACAGACACGGGCCTTACGGAAGGAAAGCATCCACAGCAATGCACTTAATGAAGTGAAAGTGCAAAGGTGGGCAAAATGGCTGCTGCTGGCAGTGTGCCACAGATATGACATTGTCTCTCTTCATCACATTTCTCTGTATCTCTTCAGTGACATTTTTTTGGTAAGTCATTCTATACATGGTATACAGGAATTCCATGCAGTGGCAGAGCTAGCTGTGACTTACCAGTCCTTTCACCCGTGTATTTCTCACAGAGGTCTGTGGGCATATTCTCTGCCCAGCAGCAGGCAAAAAGCCCCACACAACAATAGGTACTTATCTGCAGGTGAGGCTGTAGCTCCTGTTATCACAGCCTTTCTAAGTGCCTTTCTCACCCTCCATCCATATTATATCGACCCAAAGGTAGTGAAGACTTCACTGGGGCTTTTACTATTTGAGAGTTAAGTTTTGTCTTTTATCTAGAGCTGAGGGCAGGTGACACTGGTGTGACCAGTTCTAGAAAGTAAGGCTGCAACTAATGCATCTGATCCCCATCCTGATGCCACATCCTGCTCTCATCCCCAGCACAGCCCCTTCTGGGACTTGGGATCGGACTTGCCGCTCATGGCCCACAGCCCCTCTTAGCCCTTGGAGCTTCAAGAGCATCCTGATGTCTTCGTATCTCACACAGAGCTGTTTCAGCTACAGTCTGGATCCTGGAAAAAGGTGAAGGAATGGTTAAGTACTTAATCTAAAAAATTGTGGGTAAAATAAAGGGCCAGAGGAATACATATACAAAACCAATACAAACACATTTGAAGACACTGCTTGCCAAAACGAAACTGTACAATTTGGCATTGCCTTAAACGTTGCTGCTCATAATATACTTAAAGAAAATTATGGGATATAAAACCCCTGGAATGCTCTGCAAAATTAGGAAGCGATTAGACCAGATGATACCAATTTGACTCTTAACACAGCTTTGTCGTAATTCCAGAGTTAACAGCAATACAGCAGAACTGTAGCAAAACCTAGGCAGAATACCTCCAGTATGGTCTGTAGCTGCTGCACATTTCTCTGTGTGTGGCCCTGCCTGTGAAGTTTGGTTCAGGTAGATGGGGGGAAAAAGAAAGCGTCTAAGACCATTAACACAGCAGGATACATAATTAAATTTGAGAGAGTTGGATTTGGGCAAGGGCTGTTGTGGGTTTTGTGGGTATTGGTTCTTTTCTTTTAATTTAAGGCATAGGAAGAGAAGCGCAATTGACTTTGATGCATCAAAAATACTTGCAGAGGAGATGGAAAATCATGACTCAGATTTTTTTTAAGCAAGTGGCAGCTTGCCTGTACAATCCCTCCAAACATAGATCCAAACAGTTGTAAATCTTCCTGGAGATTTTTCCTTTCATTCCAACAGTCAGATTTGCCACAACGTCTGCTCCACAGCATCTTACTGACCACCACCTGTTCATCTTCCTTCAAGTGCATTAAGGAGGAAAGCTTTCCAGGCCAGGACTGTGGACTGGCAGCCGTCCCATGCAGCTTAACATTCCTCATCCAATATTTCATTTCTCCCATCATTTGTTAAGCATGGGTAGCGTACTGCCATACATCATAAAGCCCTTTACTACAGCTACTCAATCTAAAAACAGAGGGTACAGCTGTGCTGTCAGCCAGCATTCTGCAGAAATATCTCAGCTACAGCCGGCAAGCCCAGCGTGGTAACAGAGGCAGCAGTCACAGAAATAAGGAGCTCTGCATGACCTAATTTACCTTGTCTCTCCTGCTGAAGGCCAAGCTACCATAGCTGGTGACTCTGCTAACAGACTTAAAGCAGTTGAGAATCTCTACTGTGTGTGTCCATCACAAAAAATACAGGAACACATGACAGAAAGGGAAACTTAGATTGTAAGTATTACACAGATTTAAAGATCTGGTAGTTATACAGTGCTTGGACAGAAAATGAGCTTTTTTTGGACTTATTGTTTTTCTGGCTTCCAGAGGAAAGAAGACTTTGAAAAGAGAATGGAGTGAAATAGGGTTGGAATAGGGAAAGAAGTGCATACTATCAAACCCAAGACACAGGCTGGACAGAACTACAATTCTTTGACCACCACTGGAAACTGGATGCCCTTGGTGAGGTGTGATGTTGCTGGATCACAATTAGCACCATTATGTGGTGCTGCAAGCACTAGCAGGAAAGATGAGGGACCAAGCCCTGCAGAGACTCCTCAAGGTAGGAGAAGGACCTATGCCACTCAAAGATCAGAAGTTGATTTGAAAAGCTCTGCTCCAGATGGACCAAAGGGAACCAAGGCTCCTGAGAAGGATGTGACTGTAAGCACCAGGGCAGCCTTTGGCTACTCAGCCAAAGCCACTCACTCAGTACCCACTGCAGCTGAATTGCACCAAAGGCACTGTACATGTGACACAAGCTGCAGCCCAGAGCCAAAGGCCTCAAGAGAAGAGGCTGGAGGTGCCAGAGCCAGCTTGCCTGTAGCCGCCTCTGGCTTGGCATTGGCAGTGTTTGCCCCTTTTGACTGCACAGGACAGGGGTTTTTGCAAGATGGTTAATTGCTACAAAAGTACCTTCCCTTTCCCCTTCCCCTTCCTTCCATGACCCTCCCTTGGGATAGCAAGGACAATGGAAGGCACTTCCGGAACAGTAAATGGTCTTTCAGACCTGGCCTGAAAGAACTCCGGGACAGCCTTATGCAGAGCACTGAAGACATCAGCCATTTACTGGCAACTTCCATAATCCCCTTGAAGGGCTGACAGACAAAGCAGGCTGGAACCTAGCACCACCAGCACAGCAGCAGAAAGGGCAGCTGTCTGCAGGCAAAATGCGCTCTGAAAGGGATTTGGAGCTTTAGCATTTTTCCTGACTCCATTCCTTTTATACTGAGGGGTAAATTTGAGAGCTCACAAGAACACCGGGGCTCTGGGTTCGCTTACATTCTTCCTTTTAAAGTCTTACTGTTCTGAAAAAATGAGTAAAGAGAAAAAGTAACTTTCAGGATGTAATTTAAAAGACAAAACAAATAAATACCAACGTCTATTAAACTCTGGTGGAAGAGACAGAGGAAGTCCTCTGTTTGGGAAAGAAGTCAGATGAGAATCATCCCAGGGTGCATCATGTAACTCAAAAAGGTCAGGAGACAAGGGTCTCAAAGATGTCTCGAAAAAAAAAAGAACCAGCTGTAAACTTGTTCTAAAGAATCTTTCAAATAATAGAAACTTTGTTATGCTAAAGGATGATGGGGAAGACAAAGCAAATCCATTTGAAAAGTGGCAATAGAAACACATCACTTAAAATAAGCTTCAGAGACAATGAAACAGTAATTCTGCACCTGTGAGCCATGATTATTTATATCACCGCCTCATTTTAATAACAGCTGTGTGAAAATGCTAAAACATTATTAAATCTGAAACTAACTACTGCATGTAGCACATAGGAAGCTTCTCCACTTTCCAATTAGCACCAAGGCTTAAGCGTTAAAAGCAGCAGAAGCAAAAGAAATGCTGAAAAACACTGCCACAGGCTGGCTTAAATTGGAATTTCTCCTTTTCAAAAGGATTAAAAACAGAAGACCGAACAACCAAATACACACATCCAGAAGGGCAGGAAAGCATTTCAGACTTCTTCCCTCAGCCCTTATTTTACTGCATTCCTTACAAGCAAGCAGGTAAATAAATGTATTTAAGGGTAACTTAAAAACTTGGTTTGATAAAAAAGAATTTCTACACATGTACCTGCAGCACTGTGTAGCACCACTCTGGGTGAGAGCCTCTGTTAACCTCGCTGGCTTCTCACCTCCATATTGAGAGCAAGCCCCAGCAAAGATCCCTGGGCCTGCCATGGGATTAGCAGGGGAAGATTTTAAAATGTCGATGATCAGTTATTTATGAGGTGTCCTTAAACAGAAAGATGTCTGACGTTTCAGTGCAAAGCTTGTCTGCTCTGACATGCAGCACTGGCAGGATGGAAGAGCATCTCACTGGGAACAAGGAATAAGCTGCACCAGCTCTTGGGCAAGGGCTTGGTGGATTTTTGTAGGAAGCAGTACTGACACCTCTCCTCTTGAGGAGTTTAAGTGTTAATTATTCCCCGGTGTTAAGGACTTACATGGACCTGATTTTTTGGAAGCTCAGGAAGGCCATCTGCTTTCCCAGCAGCACACAATAGGTGAGAATAACTCTGCTGGGGAGTGGATGCACTGGGGAGGGATGAGGGGAACTAAGGTAACCCAACCACCCTCACCCCACTGCCCCAGACATGTATCAATTGCAGGGTCTGTTTTTATGCATATCATACTCCATGGGGGAAAAAGAAAAAAAACAAAACGAAAAAAAATAGAAAGATAAAGTTACTAATAAAGAAAGAGTTCCTAGGATCTCCAATATGACTTCCTTATCATTTACCCACAGCCTTCTGTTACAAATGGCAGGACACCACCCATCCCAACCACAGTTGGCCCCTTAAGACTGTTTCTAGACAGAAATAAAACTTGTCTACAGAAGAATGGGCTTAAGAAATTTATCTGGTTAATTCAGATTCTTAAATAGTAGAAAATCATACTGAAAAACAGATGTTTGCACAGAGATTTACTAAGAGAGAGTGTGCCTGTGTCTTCACCACATAAAGAAGTAGTTAGCACCACAACTGCTCGGACAAAGATGCAGATTAAGCCAACGTCACAAAAATAAAAATCTTTTGAAAATCCTTCTCAGAGCCAGAGTAATTTTAGATCTATTCACTAAAAGGCATTTAATCCGCAACTTAATCCACCCGCACACCTGACCACACAAGACCCAGGTGATAACTAGTCCTTATGTACAGACATCGGCCACATCGAGCCAATTTCAGCTTTAGTTCCTTCATCAAAAGGAACACACAGCCTCCGAAGGGACTTCAGGCCGCTGTGAGGGAGGTTCCATAGCAAAGGGAGCAGCCATCCCCGGAGCTCAGCCACGCATTGGCACTGTGGAGCTCACACTGGCTCCTTCACCTGTGCACAGGTAATGTGCTCACCTGAACCCCCAACCCAGGGACTTACTGCCATGTGCAGCACGTTCAGCCTTCTCCTGCCACCAACGCCCCCACCCAGCTCCCCAAAGAGCCCAGGGACGCCCACTTGTACAGGACATCGCCTTGCAAGACAGCTCCGCTGTTTTCGCTGTCACTAAGGGCGCTGCCACTTTTCCTGCACGCCGATGTCAGTCCCTGGCTCGGCAGCAAGCAGGCACCGGGCAGCTGCGGGTTGCTGGGCGGGAGAGCAGGCCGGGCAAGAGAAGGAGGAAAAGGAGGAGGAGGAGGAGGAGGGGGAGGACGCGAAGGGAGGTGCTGGGGCCGGCCGTGGCCGCCAGGTGGCGCCGCCGCCCAGCGGATGATGCCGGCGCCGCTTCCCAAAGGCAGCGCCGCCGCCTCCGAGGTCTCCAGCTGGGACACGGCCTGGATGGGGCACGAGCGCCCCACTCCAACCCTACCCACGGCACAACAACCCCCACACAAATAACGAGCAAACAAACAAGAACAGGAAAAAAGGGGAAAGAAAAAAAAAAAAGAACAAAAATCCCCACTAAAAATCCCCTGCCGTCTATAACCAAATTCATACATGTCATTCCACCTCTGTGAACTGGGGACACAAGTCCTTTGGTGACCAAGTGCAGGGCTCCTGTCAGAGCTGTGGGGCAAAGCGAGGCTCCATCAAGTGGCAAACGCTCCCTGCAGGACTGGGGTGTGCTGATGTGGTTGATGATGATACCCAAATCATCCCAAGTCAAAGTGTCTGCCACTATCCAGAAAACATAGTTGTGGTGAGTCCAGTAACTTGGGGAGTAATTACAGAAAGACCAAAGGTCTTTATATAATGAACTGTATTAGATAATTTTTCCTTTTTTTTTTTTTAACCAAAATTCTCATTATTTAAATAGTTCCTAACAGGTTAATATAGATTGATTTACAAGGAAGCACCATGTTTGCAGATGGTGGAAAGGCATCCATTTTCAGGGAGACAAAACCTCTAAGCAGAGATGTGCTGACTTTTGTTCACTGCCCTTACTGTATTAAAAAATCCCTGTCAAAACAGGCCAAAGTTTGGGTGGTCAGCAGTAGGATGAGGCAATGCCAACCTCTATCCCTCTTTACAGTGTCCTCCTTGATGCATGGTAATGAGTTAGCCCACATGTTCTTTTCCACAGGAAAGGATGGCTTGAACTTTCCTAGCAAAGCCACTGGGGAAAATACACAAACAGGGGAGAAGAGAATACAAAGACCTCACAAATGCAAAAACCTCTGCCTGCCAAGTGCTAATTGAGAGAACATTCTTGCCAATTAAAAAAGTGCTCTGCTAGTGGGAGAAGCTTCACTTAGAGCTAATAGGAAAGTAAACTAATAAGCAATAACTTGCACAAGAAAACAGGTATCTGTGGAGATGGCAGCCGACATTTGCAACCAGGTCAGTTTTAAACTACTCCAGACTGCTGGTTTGTGGTTACAGGAGGGCAAATTAAGATGTTGCAACAACACATTATTAAATTCCAAATGTTTGGAGAGTGCACGTGAACAAAGACTTCAAATTTTGCCAAACGTAGCAAGGAAGAAGAAGAATTACAATATTGTGTTCTGAAGTCAACTTAAGACTAAGACCAGGAGAAGGATAAATGGAGCCAACTCTATCCTCAGGAAAAAAAAAAATCAATTCTTTAGAGGAAAGAGTCTTGAAATGAAGGCCTAGGTTTTTTGAAGCAATGAAAGATTTTGGGTACTCCTATTTTATGGCATTAAAACATACTTTATATGCTTCCATTCACAAGGCATGGCTTCCAGAGGACAAGCACATTTCATCACGCTCTGCAGAATGTGCAAACTCTCTGCCACTGGGCACCCAAGTGCACTTGGCTCTCTGGCGTTTGTTTTCACTTCCAGATCATGAAACAATTAGAGCAAACCACTGACTCTTTCCTGATGCCTCACCTGATGCCTCACTTTCCTATTTGAGTATCTGGGAATGGAAAGCAACAGCAGCCAAGTCAGAACACGCAGTTTAAGGATGTTTTGCAAAGTTTTATAAAAAGCAGCACTTCCCAAATAAATTCTCAAATAAAATTGACTTGGTTTAAAGATTTAGAGTTAATTCACATAATTCCTTCATTATTTCAGAATGAAAGTTCCCTGAAAAATGTAAGAGCATAAATGAGCACTGAGTTTATACCAGGGACTTTCCAAGGCCCTGTCATAATTCTGTGCATTTGTTGATGAAATTCTGGCTTTCCCAAGCTCGTTGCTGACAATTCCTCCTCCCCCTTGTATTTTGTTTTTGTTTCTTAAAGAGCCTTTAAAGTTTTCTTCTGTCTATAATTAAGAAATTTTGCACTATGAGGTATCTCCTTTCATCTTCCTTGGACTGTGCAAGAAGGCTCTCTGTGAGAAGGGAATTCTTGGCACGGTTTCTAGATAGCCAGGTCTGTATTTAGGGTCACAGGTGTGAAAGCCACCCTTTTCAGCAGCATGCAGAGTTCAGCAGCAAGCACTTTCTGCCAACTATGAAGCTGAGTCAACTTTTAAATCTCCTCCACTAAAGGACTTTACCCCAAGAGTTTTCTCCTTTGCCCTTCCTGTCTGAATCTTCACGACTGTCTTTCTGTATGTTTTAGCCCCTGGAAAAGCTCACTGCTTAGGTATAATGCCTTTTACCTTTATCACAACTATAAAGATGTCTTCTGGACCTCTTTTCCCCACACCCCACCAGTATATTCTGAACACATCCTTCTTGCCAGTCATTTATACTATTTCTCTGTCCTTTTGTCTTGCTCCATTCTCTGCTTCACAAGAAAAAAAAACTTGGAGGGTGGATGGTTTTGTAGTTAAAGACAACGAAAGACATTCCAAGCTACAGCTTTTGGGTTTACTACATACTTTAGTCCCATAAACAACCATGAGAAAGTTGTTCAATCCCTCTGAGACTGAAGTTCTATATCCTCTGGAGGAGCACTATTGCTCAGAAGTGAGAGTGTCTCTTAGCTCCAACTGAGAAGATTTGTCCTCTACTCGACTCAGCTCTGCACACAGAAGTCTCTTTTGTTCACTGCCCTTACTATGTAAAAAAAACCCAGTTAATTTCAGTTGTGATTCCTTCATCACCTGCCCTGGCCAGGACAGAGAACTTAATAAGCTGGTACACTTCCAGTTTTGAAGATGGAATGCACTGAAAACAGCCTTGTTGATACTAACTCCTCACCACATCTAGTCCTCATCATTTACTACAATTGAGCATTTACATCACAGTTTGTAAACTCTTATTCCTTCTTTTGGTCATTCCTTCTTTTGGTTATTCCTGCTTTTGAATCTAGTTAACCAGTTGCAGTGAAGCTCAGAGTAACTATGTAAGGCAAGAAAAGTCACAGCCATTATGAAAAAAGGTACATTTAAAATAAAAAAACAGCCCATTACATTGTCCTTGTCTTTTTCCTTGTCCCAACATCTCTGAACCCCACTCTTTAGTTCTTCTCAGTTTTCTTTATACTTTCAGTGCACTGTATTTGTACTCAGGCAAAGCTGAAAAACTTCCTTTAGGCAGAAACTCTTGCTCAAGAAATTCATGCTCCCTTAACCTAAACATAAAATTCAGGCTTCAGTTAAACAACTGTGAATTTCTTACAGCTGAGTATTTACTGGCACTTGCACTGTGCTAAATGCTTTCTTGCTGCTTAGTAGCTGGACTTCAAAGTGACGTACAGTTTTATCCTGGAAATCCTCTCAACAGACAAAACATAAAACTTTTAAGACTGTGGAGTACTTTTAATATTGTGGTAAAGTACATTTTCAAACAAATCAAGAGTGTAAGTGCCACAGCAGCTCTTCGAAAAACCTCTTCATTTGGTTTACCTAAAAACTGTATTGCACTGTCATACTCCTGCAATTATAATTTATAATGAGAAGTGTCTTTAAAATGGAGCTGAATGTTTTATGCACATACTATTTTGGTTAAAAATTGATCTACTGCTACTGATAGTAAATTTAAGCTGTAATGTTAAGAACGTAAACCTATATTTTTAATAGAAATTGTTTCTATGTAACCTAATTATCCAGGTTACTATCTGAGTCATCTTGTTACTAGGCTGAAAAAAAACCCCAGAAAAACAAAGCAATACTTTGTCTAACATTACTGAATCACAAGAAATTAATTATTTTCTGTGGAGAGCAGTGGTTTTAGTATTATAGTATCACACTGCTACAAACAATACTTTCAAAATATGCATATTTAGATCTCAGACTCATTTTAAGTAACTTTCATTCATTTTTTCTGACCTTCACTTTAAAATAAAATATGAGAAATTTAATGAATGAGCTTAGTTAAAGTTGCCTCCAAATTCTGGGCTGACGGATTCTATAATCCAAGTTGAAAGGCACAAGGAGGGGTAGTGAGGGGTTTCTGCCAGTCTTATCAAACTCAAATCCTTGCCAATTTAGTCTTCCGTTCCACAGACTCTCTGTGCAAGAGATGGCTGCAGCCTGAAAATGGAGAGTCACCACTGAACAAGTCTCACCTTTTCTTTGAAACTCCCTCTGAGGAGGTTTCCCATTCCCCCAAAGGTGGAAACAAACAACAGCCCCTTTTTTACCATGGCTGTCTCGTTGCAGGTGGGTGCCATCCTACCTCTTCTAACCAAGCTCCTTCCTGCATCTAAGAGGATCTAAAAAATCCCTCACTTGATGTGGCCTGTCCTCTAAGACATGAAGACTCGGGGTGATAATGGGTCAGTACAGTCTAAAGATAGATCAGCTTGCTCTAACAGCTTAATAGCTTGTTACAGGCAGCTGTAGCACTTAATGAGGCAAAGAACAACCAACTCTGCTCCTTCGAGGTTCTGCTCCCAACTGCTGGGAGTGGCATTTGCCAACTTGGCCAAAAAAATTAAAACTGCTCCACAAAACAAAAACAAAACAAAAACAAAAACAAAAAAAAAAAACCCCAAAAACAAAAAAAAAACCCACCAGACAGAAAGTGAGAAAGAGAAAAATCATCATTTTACTACTCATCACTAAGTTAATCTCAGAGCTGATGACAGTATCTGCATACCCCAGATGCAAAGCCTGTGTCTGAGTGATACTGCCAGAGATAGCGTAAATCAACTCTGCCTATTCACTCACTGAACTGGTATCAGGACAGGCTCTCCAGCAAACTGCTGGAAATGGATGCCACCTCCACCACATGTGATGATCAGTTTAAAAGGAAAACAGGAAAGCTGTTGGGCTGGCAGCTCTTTTCCTTTTCTGAACTCCAACACCAGATTAGCAGCCTGGCAGACAGTTACAGGTCTTTACCCATTCTCAACCTACGTGTTCTATCAAGCACTGCCAAGAAAGAGCCCTGACACTACACTGCAGCCTCGGGATACACGGTTTGGAAGAACGCAGAAGCTCGACCTTCTTAATTAGTTAATTCCCCAGAAGGAGTTCATTCCACGAACATCTGCTCTTCCAGGGAATGTCAAGCTTTGCTGAAAGAAGCAAAACCAGTAACAGATCCACAGTATTCATAGGGCTGACATTTTAAAATAAAACTTGCATGGCAGTTACTTTAAGGGCCTTTTTCTTTAAGCAACCTTGTCACGACTCATCAGTTTGGGACTCCAGAGGAGAACCGCCTACATTGCTGAGACATCAGTACTCTTGATACATGCCATTTTCGGATTTGAAAAATCTGCAGGTTTGTATTTGCAGGGAAGAAGTAGTAAAGGAGAGGCTACTGCACAATATCTAAGACAGAAAAAAAGAAAAATGCTAATACTGCTGGATCATTGCAGTCACTGGGTTCAAACATCTTTCCGTATTGAAAAATACAATGGTATTTTGGACCTGACTGGAAATCACCAAAATTTCTTCATTGCTTCTCCTGTGAGCCAAACAAGTCAGGAACAGAAATGTATGAGCCAGTGCCTCAAGTGCTCCAACAGTACTCTGAGGCTCATCAGACTGTGATGAGCAGCGAAGCATCCCTGAAGCACTATAAAACTTCAGTTAGAACTTGTAATTCAGAAATCTCCCAGTGACCTCATTATCAGCATAGCATAGAGAAAACAGGGCTGGTCTTGGTATATGAAGGCAATGACTATTCAGGGAGCTTTAATCAGAAGGAATTTAACTGAACAAACAGCCGTGGCTCCCAGAGAAAGGCCGAGTACTTTTAAAAATTGAAAGTAGCTGAGCGTATGCTCTAGAACAATAAGATAGAATTATTATACTAAAACCCTTTAATTAATGCATGCGACAGAAGCTGTGATTTTTAAACCCTAATCTCCTTGTCATTTCAGTTTTTAAGAAATAGTAAGAAGCACCCATCTGCTCAAGCTGCCACATGAGGCCCAAAGTTCTGTTCTCACACCAGTTTCATGCCGGATGTCTCAATAAATTTACTGCTTATTTACATCAGCCAAAATGGAGAAGAAAGCTGCTAATCTCCTAAGTTTCGCCTTGTGCTGAAACAAAATATATTTTGCTGTTCCATAAAGCATTCTTCCCCCAAAAAGCAGGGGTTTGTCTCCCCCTCCCCCCCCAAAAAAAAAACCCATAGGGCATTTCTAAAACCCTGACAGATGTTTAATTACAGAGGCACTAGCAGGCATTATTTTGAGAAGCTCAAGCACAGAACGACTGTATCTGACGACCAAATGGCTAAAGTGTCTGCTGTACCACTAGCAAAGCAAAAAACTCTGCTAATCAACGTTTTGCTAATTCAAACACCTAATAATTCATATGCAAGCAAAAAGCTGCCGGTAGCATAACATATCTGAATAACCATTTAACAGGAGGAATCTATGGTGCAATCTCATGTTACCAGGGGTGTATTAGCAAATACAGCAAACAGCAGTCAGAGCTATGTTGTGAAATATCAAACCCTACTCTTACACTCACCATCTAAGAACAAAGTACCTTTTGTAATGCAGGTTTCTCCCCCATTCTGCATTTATTAATTCATTAACTTCATTCATTTAAATAGGTCCTTTAGTCACTGATGTAAATGAACAGGGAACTACAGTACGCCTGTGGGCTGTGTGGCAGGAAGAGAATAGAGACAGCACTGCCTTCTCCACTGTTATTTCCAGCTGTTTCTTACAAATTTCTCACTGATTCCCTGGAAGTTCTCACACTAGGTTCCAATTAAAAACCTTTGTTTTATTCAGACAGAAAATCCTAGTTATGGCTATTGAAAAATAAGCAAAACCCAAAAATCCAGTCCCACAAACCTTTGACTAAAATTTCTGGGCTATGCCTCTGAATGGAGTGGAACCTGCACCTTCTTTGCTGAGTCAAATTCAGCAGTGAATAATCTTCATCCTTATCCACCCTCCGAGCTGAGTGAGGCGTATGCGCCTTGCTGTGCTGTAGAATTGTGTACTGAGCACGCAGCAACATGAAATATTGTCCTAACAGATTTAAGCATGCCTCAAAGCACATTGTTCTGACAGCGCCTGGGTCTCCGTCATCACTCTCGTAACTATCAATGATTCTGGTTAATTTTACAATCACAAGAGGTACAAGCCTCCATCTGGTTAGTCTACATATTGCTGTGGAGTTGGAATCACACTGATCAACAAAATATGTTGGCTAGTAAAGCTCTGTTAAGGTGGACTGGTGAGCGGAGAACAGTCCTGCTTTCAGCTACACTGAAGACCCACAGCAAATACAAGGGAGCAGAGCACGAGGACTGGTGCTCCCTGGGGAAAGGTGCCTGACATTCTAGGGCTGCTGGGGGCGGCCAGACAGATGGATCATGATTCAGGTGTGCCAGCAGGTCTGCTTGGTAACCTAACACACCAAGTACAGTCTCCTGAGTGCCTGCAATGCATAAAGCAACAGCCTGCCACAGCTCTTTCCCTGGAATGAAGCTGAAGGGAAGACAGTTCCTTGTTTAATGCCTGTGACTGAAGCAAACTTGTGAGTACAAGTGGCAGGGTTTCCCAGCACACCTTGCTCAAACCCCAAGTACAAGAGCACCCTCACCTGTAAGGGAATCATGGTCTAGCTGCCACTACAGAGCAAGTCACCACCCTCGCCATCATCCCTCACTAAGTAGCCCTGGGGTGTCAGATCTTAGGGGGTGTCAATGCATGGATCCTCACACCAAGAGTACCAAGGTTACATCCGTGCCAGCAGCCAAAACCAAACATCCACAGCATGGATGGAGACACCATGGCAAGACTGCTATTTGTGTTGTTATAGCCCTCCCTCTACACAAAAGCCAGCTGGAAGTGTCACTTGACTGCATTGTTGCATCTGCATCTGGGGTCCCCTTTCACCAGACCTACAGGGCTCAGGGGTAACGCTGCTCTAAGCCTAACACATCTAACACAGACAACTGCTGGCAGAACCTGAAACACAGAGTGCATCTAAGTCTCCTGTGAAACAGGTATTTCTTGCTTATCTTCCATTTCTGGATTACTTTTGGATGTTGTCACAAACTAGGACTCCCCTCCATCCCCTTCTGTCTTCCAGCACAGGAGCCAGAGCTGATTTCTCCCAAGTCTCACTCAACTGTGTTCTTACCTTATAATCAGGCCCTTTCTCTGAACTCCTGGTAAACAGCAAGTTTCAATGCAGATCTGTTTTTACAGATCTCTACCTACAGCTCTTCTCAAACAAATTCGCAAAAACACAAATTACTGTGCTCATATGAGATGTACTCCATAAGCAAAATAAATTACAAATTCAGGAGCCTTTTCTCATTCTGTACTTCAGAAAACACTTCTCCAGTAAGACCCTGAGTAAACTGATTTAAATGCTCTTAAAACTTCAGCTCATTCTCAGCACTAAATTTGCATCAGAGGCTCTTCACAGCACAGTATGTGTAATGTAGGATTATACAATGCAACTCCCTTATGCAGCAGTTAAGAAGCAAAACACCTCAACCCTTATATTGTTTGGACCTTCTTTTCGCATTAACCTACAAAGCAAATGGAAGCAGTCCATGAGCAAAGGGCAAGCAACACTTTTTTCTCTGCTTCTGTTGAGAACTCCCCTTCCCATAGCTCTACTCACTTCTGCTCACCATCAGGTACAGCATAGAATCCCCCAACCATGTTTTATTTCATTCATCTAATACTATTTTAAATATGTGTAAGAAGCCTGCTGTGATCCCACTGAAATCCTCAATGATACAATTAGTAACCTCAAAAGAAAGATAACTAGTCCAAAGAACATAAACATAAAAACCAGTAAATTCAGAGCCTCTCCTAGCTCTGGACAGCTGGGAGTTTTTAAAAACACAGTAGCTCCATAGCTTAAGCAATGAAAAACAGGTTAGAGAACTCAGCAACAGGAATTAATAAAAATGACCAAGGGTCATCTGTAGTCTATCAATCACTGTATCGTTTACAGTTCATATTACAGTAGAAAGGTATGAATGTTGTCAGTGTTATACACTGGCTACTCAGATCTATCATGAATAATTGATAGAGGTCATCCATCTGAGTCCCAGCCTATTAGTCAAAACTCTAAACCTGCTGTTCGCCAACAGTAGAGCACTGCAGATGAAGGATAGAGGGGCACTTACAGGGAACTATTTTCAATTATGAAAGCAGTTGTAAGAGGATGCAGATGATCTGAAAACAAAAGCTGAATTTTTCTGAGACCTAAGACACTACTTTTTGTGAATCAGCAAAACAGCATTTCATATCTATACCTATTTTGTACAATTTATTGCCAAAAATAAAATCCATAAGGCAAGTCTGAACTTGAGGTTTCAGTCTTAAATCTCTTAAAAGGTTGAGAAGCTGTATGAGTGTTTGAGGTGAAGGCTGGGAAGTACATTTGCCTCACACTCCCTTCGATATTTTGCATTGAGCATCCACTATGTCTCATCCTGACAAAGTGACTTTGAACTAAAATCAAGGAATAAAAAACGTTTGTGTAATAGACCAAAGTTTTGATGTTACTTTTAAAATGAGTAAATAATAAATCAGGAACAGCTATATTTCTGAATACACTGGGTGTTTGAGGAACTAAGACTTGCAACATGACCTACACTGTATTAACCCTGACACAGACATTACCCGAGTAACTTACTCCATGACCACATTAATTCTAATGGCAGCAAATGGCAACACACCTTGGAAATTTGGAGCAAGGTTAATATACCAAATAAGCGTCTACTAACTACAAACAGTCCTACTAACTAGTGCCTTGTTTGTTTACTTAAAATTCACCATGACTGAACTAAAGAATCACCACTGACTCTCTCAGTCCATCCTGCAGGGTGCAGAACAGATCATAACTTCGTTTTAGCTTTAAGGTCAAGCTCACTGAGCTGCCTTTGTATAGTTTGTAAGGGCAGAATAATCCTTTACAATAATGATGCCTGAGACATGGAATAGCATTGTCTACAAACAGCAGCCCCACTTTTTTAATCTTTACAATAGCAGTTCAGCAGTGCCATTTGAAACAGCCATGATACAGTTACATCCTGACAAGCAACACGTGAAATGCCTTCCCTAGCTTTGCACATCCTAGGAATCAACAAAAAATTTAACATATTTTCCAATAAATTGAGAGGCAGGTAGCCAAGGTACAGTTTTCTCCGCAAATTTACGGATATCAGATCCTACTTTTAATTCCCTTTGCTGAAATACAACACTCTGTCTAGACACCAGCCTTAAGGCACTCTCTTTGCATATAAGGCAGGTCAGGGTATACTGGAAGCATAAGGATTGTCAAAAAACCTGTTTGGGCTTTGGCAAAGTAGTAGTACATATTCTGTAGACAGCACACTTCTTAGGCTTCTGTCTGACAGAAGCAAAAAGATGCTACAGTATTTTTGACAAACTCAAGCTTTCCTTGCCAAAAGCCATCCTCTCCCCAACTCAGCCTGTTAGGAAACCAGCCTGAAGAAGGCAAACCTCCACCTTTTCTTACCCAGAGATAAGTTTTGTTTATTTTGACTGACTCTTGGAGGCTGCCTACTTCGGACTTGCAGACTCCAAGATCAGTAATACTGGTTTTATACATGACTTTTTACAACCTTCCGAACTTACAATCTTTTCCACCAACTCAGAGGAGCCACATTTCGATTAATTAACATCCTTGCCTGAACACACCAGGAGAGCCTCTTCTCTCATGCTTCCTGTAAACAGCAAAACCCAATCCCAGTTCCATCTTCACTTCAAAATATTTTTCTCACACCAAGCTCTTGTTCAACAGCTTGTGTGTAGTGGTCAGGCTGTAGACACCTTTCACATATACAGTCAGTGGTTGCTTTTGATGGATCAGACTCTCAGTTATTCCCCTCCCAAGGCTTATGAATACAGACTTCCAGGCGAGTCTGGAATTTGGTCTGAAACACTGGTTTGGAGACAGGGCAGTTGAAGAGACTGCATAGTTTCCACTAAGAAATTTACAGCTGAATTGGCGGAGCGGTTGGTATGGCGGCAGAGTGAGCTGAAAACAAGACAGAGGGAAACAGATTTGACAGCAAACAAGTAATTTGTCACTCACTTAACTCTGTTACTTCCACATAATTTCTCAGCTAGTTAAAATGCCCATGCGATACTTGACATAGACAGGCAAATACAAACAGCAGCATTTAGCAAATCAGTTATTAAGATCAGTTTTGCCTTACAACAGCTGAGCAAAATACAAGATATTAAACTCAAACAAAGTTCATAATGTAGGAAAATAACTAACTGCACTTAAAAAGAAAGCCTAGTAAAATTACTACACCATCAAAAGGGAGTAATTTATTAATTATGTGATGATCATGTATTTCTGTTCTTTTTAGCTAGGCCTGGAGATGAAATATGAGCCTTATATGGAAAGAAGCTTTGATGACAGCCATTTATTTGGGAAAGCTTTTCCAGCCTTTTTGTTTCACACAAATTATTTGAATGTTTAAAGTATTGAAATAGTTTCATATCTAGGTATTAATAAAGAGATGGTGTCTTTTCCATCTTTCATATTTTATTAAGCTTTTAGTGAAAATGTGGCTGCTGGCTTATAAGCAATTCAAAAATAATATATATACAAGCAGGCAGCCATTTTCACAGTCTGGCAAGTAACAGATTTCCATAAATAACAAAGAATACAGGGTCATGATATCAGCTGTTCAGAAATTTTAAAAAGTCAGATTGCTTCTATTTTTGCAGTAACTATTTGCTGGATTATTTTTATTTATGGCTTGAAACAGAATCTAGAAATGTTTTCCCTGAACTTTAGACACTGTGCTCCTGACTGACTGGCTTTCTCTCTGCTCTTTTTTCACTTGACTTCCATGTATCTGTGTCCAGTCTGAGGGCAGGGAATGGCACTGGCTCAGAAGCTGGGCCTGTAAAGGTCTGTGAACAACTGAATATGCTCCTCGTGCATTTATAAGCCCAGATTGCACAGATATTGGGTTATTTGTTCCCACAGATGGTCAGCTGCCCTCTTACCTGGTGCTTCAGATCAGCATTAATTGCACTGTACATCAGTTTTAGGTAATTAGACACAGCTGTATGCTTGAAAATGCTAATACGCAGTGGGAAATCCTCCTGGAAGATTTTGGTCATTAACACTTTCACAGTTCTCATATATACCATTATCTACTCCTTAATTCTCTGTTTTGATCCCTGTTTAAAGTTCTCTTACTTTTCCCTTGGGGACTTTGCAAAGCTTTCCACTTGAAAATGATTCTGTGACATTGTGACTCTGCCTCTAATACAAAAAAAAACTCCATATATATAATTCTGTAAAAATGGAAGTCGTATCCTTAAAAGATACAACGAAAAATAAAATTTTTTAAAAAAGTATTTTTGACCAGCAGAAGTTGATGAACAAGATGAGGTTGCTGTGGTTTTGTTTTAAATAACATAAGAAATAATGAATTTCACATACTTCTTCCTCCCTAGAAAAGCTGACCATTTCAGAAAGGAAAGAGACAGGAAGCTCCTCTTCTGGGAAAAAAACCCTAAAAACAACAAACACCAAAATTGTCTCGGATCTGCTCAATTAATTTTCTTCCACAATCATAGGTTACAAGCCATGTTAGCTGAGAACTAGATTTTGACAATCTCATTACCTCATGATTCAGGTAACTAGAAAAAAAAAAATCTAAGTTATTAATCAAAATTATGAGACTATTCTTGTTATTGCTTATCTGATAATACAAAGAAGTTGGGTCTCAGACTTCTTGAAAAAATGGCTTCTTTCATTTTGCTGTATTGGGGGGGTGCAAATAAAGAGGGAAGAGATTACACTGGTGATTGTGAAAGCATGAAAACTCAACGGCCAAAAAGGCATATACAGAAATAAATACAGCACAAATAAATACAGCAGAATAAAATTAAACGGGTTCATCCAGTCTGACTGCATATCTGGCATCCCAGAAACAGAGTACAGTATTAGTTAAAGAAAATGATCAAGCAATTTCTTCTTGGTTTTCAGGAGTCCAGAGAGAAGAAGACTGTAAGAAGAGCAGTGATAACATGGTAACCCCAGAAATTAGAGAAGTGTATATTGCTTTAATTTTGATTCATGAGCAAGGATTTCTTTTCTTCCTTTTTTTTCCCTAACTGCCACTAACTGTATTTCTGGTGTTCTGCTTCAAGGGAGCACCAAGCTACTGGGGGATTTCCTAAGTGGGATTACCCGTGTTTCTTCAGTTCCTGCTGGCTGCTTGCAGTTGCACCTGTGACAATTTAACCAAGTTGGCTGTCAACGACCTGCAACCAAACGTGAAGATTTAAGCTCTCTCAGAAACTAAGCACATGGATGAAATCTAACCTCAGGGTGGGATTTCTTCCTTTGGCTAAAATCAGTAAGGATTTCTAAGTCCTAAGAAAGAACGGAAAATCTAAGCTCACCTAAAAACTTCCGCCTTTTTGTCAGGAGTCTTGTTTGTCCATTCAGCTTTTGCTGAGGTGTAGTCACAGTGCAGAATATAATTAACTCTCCAGTAAGAGAGGAATGGGAAAACAGTTTCCCTTCTCTTCTCAGGAAAAGCCTTTCGGGGTGGAAGGGTGGGCGTCAAAACAGAACAGCGCCAAAGGTTAAAGTAAAGAGAGGCACAATTAAGCTTTCATACAACATCTGTATCACATTTACACATGCACTCACTTCCAGGGAAGCGACAGACATCAAAACTAATGGAGAACATCCCGACTCTCCAAATGCAGGAAGAACGCTGCAGCTTTCCCAGCTGTGCTCTTGGGACTGTAAAACATGAGACTGGCAAAGGAGCCTATTTTTTATTGCTTTTACTATTGGTTTTGGCCAGGTAGTGTAACAAAGTTCTTAAACAGAGTTATCCTACTGCACTACAAGAATTATGTACACCAGGACTACTGGAAAACAATAGCTGCAGAATAAGCTTCATCATCCTCTGGATGTTATGCACAGTAATTGGTTCCAGGGTCAACACTGTGATGCTACAACAAAGGGCTGTAGCTTAAGGGTAAAGAATAAACAGCAGGAGTTAATGGAAGTTCTGTTAATATATAAATGCCTCCCAAAATGAAAGGAAGACAGAAAATAAAATATTCTGTATAAATAAAACTGATTATGAATCCAACATGCAACCTTAGCTCTCAACAAGCTGTTAATTTCATTAAAGAAAGAAAGCAAGTATTTCAAGTCACTGTAACAAGAAAGCAACACATTTTTGAAGCTAGTTTGACAAACACTGTGCTTGCCATGGGTGCCAATTTATTTGTGTATAAAATACAAAGAAAGATGTCTGAAATTACAGTATTATTCACAAAATATCATTATTAGGGTATAGGCAACTTTGTTCAAAACACCACGTGCGGCTGCTCCACTGAATCTAAACATCTGGGGCAAGTTATCCCTCTGGCTTTAGTGACTTTGAAATAACATGCTACATTTAAGCTAAGAGGTCCAGTCACACCAGTTTTAAGTAATCATGTTTTCACAGTCCAGCATTTCATCATTTTGAATCTTTCATTCAATAACACCTTTGATAAAAATACTTTTAGTCCTTTTCCCCACACAGCAGGAAAGTGAAACAGATATAGAGGTACAAATGTTTTCTAAGTAGTTCTCCAAATATAACAATTATCTCCTGCCACTCAAGCACTCAGATGAAAAGGTACAAAGGAACATCTTTATCCTTGTGATCTGCCAGGTGAAACACTAAGATGCAACATATCAAAATGGAATCCCTCATTAGTATGTTTCCCTATCACTTCTCCTTCCCTTTTCCATTTCCGCTGTTATCAGGACCTGAAAGAAACTTTTACCTTCTTTTCTTTCACCTGCTCTGCTGCTGTGCACAGCTTCAGATGCTGGGAATGCTCAGGCAGGGCTGTAGCAGGAGCACTGTGTGTCCTCCTTCCCCAATTCACTCCCATCTCCTAACATGAGCAGGATGACACTGAGTTACAGCACCTTCTTCTTTGGTGCTCCACTTTTTCTCTATGGTCACTCATTTTCTTCCTTTAAACAATACTCTGTTCCCAAATGCCAGCTGTGCCCACACAGGATGAGTTCCCACAGCGTGCCAATCTCCCTGGCACAGGCCTTGGCTATCCTTATGGACCTCCTCCCATAAGTAAGCCAACACCGTGACACCACGGATGCAAACACAGCATGCGTAATTTTACCTCCAGCTTACTTCCTTGTGCCATTGATTCAGCTCTTTTCCAAGGCTGCTCCTAAGGCTCCCCACTCCTACACAAACCACCTATGGTTTGCAGCTGACAAGAGCCTGAAATCCAGACCCTTCAAGACAAACTCTTCTATTGCTTCCTTCAACTCACAAAGACATCAGAAGAAAATACAAAGGAAAATATTCTCAGCCAGGTCCCATCCATCACCCAGCTCTCAGCAGCACCAGCCTGAGTGCCTGGCTTGTCCACAGCAACATCGGGATACATCATAAAATGGCACTTTGGCTCACTCCCAGTTGGGACCCTTAACAAAAGAAATATGGATTGGTAATCCTACACTGTATATGCTGTGAGATAACCTTGATATCATGCATCAGATTAAACATGTGCATGTCAGAAAGCAAATTCACAGACAGGGCAGTTACCACATTTCTGGCTTGTGCTTTAGCATGGCTCTCACTCCCCACTACAACAGGGACCTCTGGAGGGCTGTCAGCAACAGAGATCTGCTTGGAACTGTCAATGAGCTTCCAGAAGAAGCTGTTTACATCATCTGGATGCACCTCTAATAGTAACATATCATCCCTTTACCATGTAGATTTATTTATCTATACTTGTTACAAAAACTGATACACTTTCTGAATTTTTGACTTTCTCAAATCTTTTTCTGCTTGATGGACTTTTTAATAACATTATGGTTTTGGCCCTTTCCAACCTTCCTTTCTTCCCTAGGTATCAGGTTTCTTTCCTTTTGGCTTCTAAAGGCCTCAAAGAAAGTTGCACAACTGGAATTTGAGTAAATACTTTATGAAGAGTACTTTCCATGATGCCTTGGTTGAGTGAAGTCAGTATTTCAACTTACTGAATATATGCTAAAATACTTTTTTTTTTTTTTTTTAACACAATCTTGCTCTAATATAATTGACCAAGAAATATCAGTATAGCAGAAAATCTTACTTGGCACATAAAAACTTCATTAGGAATTAATAGCATTTCATTTCCATTATGAGCTTTAGTATTAGACATTTGCATGCTGATAACACCTAAGATTAAAAAACCCTAATAACTTGCAAAATCATATTATTATGTTTTAATTGTAACTTATGTGTCATGTCTGTGTATATTAAACTAAAAAAAACCATAACATTCCCTACTTCCACAAAAATAACAGCGCTGAGGCTTCCTGGTCAAATATATTTAGCAATACAGTAGCAAGTAAGAGATCCTCACTTATGTGCGCCCATTTTATTGTCCCAAAACAATCCAAGTAAAGATTAATTTTTTCCTGTTACAACTTTACTTCTCATTCTGTGTTTGAGCATTTTTAAGGCTTCTCCAGGCTTCAACAGTACTTAAGGTTAATACATTTCTGCGAAATTTCTGTGCATGTGGATACAGACATGTGCAAGGACAAGAAACTTCTGCAAAGCATTATAAGGGGTTTAGGATTAATATGTTCCATGTGCATTGTAAGCTGTACTTCCTGAATTCTCTTTTAAGGGAAGAGACAGATCTGTTTGCTTCATTATCTAGCAAAAAAAAGGCTTTACTACCTACTGAATAAAGGCTAAATCACAGAAAACTGATTATACCCTTGGTTCAGTAGTGCTACACACCTACCAAAACATGCAAAAGACAGCAGGGAAACGGCATCTGCTCCATTACCTTGGGGTACAGCAGGCATAGGAAGAGATGAAATCTTTTATATCCCATTATCATTCTGAGTCATTGCATTCAGTCCTTCACCATCATGACACTGATGAAAGACCTCTACTGTCAAAACACCCAGAAAATGTTTCACAGGAGAAAAGAGGTGAGAGGGAAAAACAAAAAACAAAATAGCCCTTTAGACCTGAGATTCACATTTCCCAAAGAACCCATATATTTCCCTTGTAGTTATGCTTTCCCCACCCCCCCCAAATATTTAGGTTTTGCTGACAACAGCTTGCCTCAAATGCTATTTAAGCAGTAAGACATCACAAGACATATGCTATCCTAAGATAACACACACCTCTGAAGTGCTGTTAGGTGTAGCTGATGCCTTCAACTGCCTGATGAATTTGTTATCTCAAAGAAACACAAGGTTTGGGAGTGCCTTATATTACAAACTAACCCTAAATTTAGTCTTTAAATAAATAAATAAAACCTGTGATTTTGCATCCTGTAATAATAAATAAATAAATAACTAAAAGAGAAGAAGAAGAGATCTGACTTGGAGTAAATCCTGACTTCTGGCTCCCAAATAAAACTAAACTTTTTAGCTTTATACCTGCGAAATGACAGAAACAATCATTTGAATGGCTATTTATTTTTCTGTTATTTGAAGTAACAGAGATAATGAAGTAATAACTGAGGTTTGAGATTACCAACCTGGAAAACAAAGTTCTGAAAGCAAGAGGGCAAATCTTTCCCCATGGGTCCTGTACAAGGATGAGTCTCTTATGCTCTAAATCCATGTTAAGTAAACACCCGTATCAAAGTTACAATAATCATCGAGAGAGTACTTTTGCCTTTCACGTGGACACTTTCTCAACAGAGATTCTGCACTTTAAAAGGATGAAGGGTTAGATTTTTGCCCTCACCACTGCTAAAGCCTAACCGAAGCCATCAAAGGCATAACCACAAAAGACATTTTTGAGACTTACTCCTCCCCTAGTCTTTTCCCCTGTAAAGTTTACATGCTACGGTACATTTCAGGATATGCAATTTACACTGGCATTGATTAGAAAAAAGAAAGATTTCCCTATTCTTCTCTAATCTCAGGCCATTAGGTGCCAAGTGGTTCAACAAAGCAGTTAACAATGATCCCAATCTTACTGCTCATATGCTTAAAATCAAGCCAGCAGTTATAGCTATTGCTGTATCAGGGCCAAAGTATTCTGCAATTTTCCAGTCCAAACCCATGCTGTCTATAAACAAGAAAAACAAGTTCACCATGAAAGTAAGTTCCCTCCACATTTACAAATCCATTCAGGGCATTGATATCTGTCAGTTACAAAATATGGGACAGTAGCAATCGCACACCAAGTACAAGGATCCAAAAGTCTCCTTCAAGGCCTAAGGCACTGAAAATCATAATGCAAAATTCAAAGTCTTCCTCCACAGTTTCAATAAAATTCACTATATGCTTTTCATGTCCCTAAAAAATACAGGCTTGCTGATGATAAATCTTATAGACAATCAAAAGAAAACTGAGAATAGGAAGAGCTATCGATGCTCCCATCACAAAGGGTTCCCTTAACTGCAGCAAAGTTGCTCTTGACTTTTACTGGTACAACTGGTACCACGGTCAGGCCCTTTCACAGCAAAGTAATCCAGTGCCTGAATGAGACTACTGGGTTAAAAAGTAATAAAGTGAAGTCAAGTGAGACCTAGTAAAACTTGTATTTGTAAAACACACCTGCAGAAAACAAATTATCTACTAAGGCTAGGCCCAACCACACATTGGTTTTATATCCTGTGCCGCTCTGGGACTCCCCCACATTTCAGCTCCCGCAGAATTCAGCCCATCCCATCCACCGAGTGTATCTACTGCCAAACCTAATGCACTAAAAAAGAAAATTTGACTCCTGATCAAGGGCAAACTGTGAACCATAATGTTAAGAACCGCAAAAAGATTTAACATTAAAGACATTTATACAAGCCCCTTGTTAGCTGTCATTTACAGATCAGCAGAATCCCACTAAGCACAGTCGTGGAGCTACCAAAGTATTTGGGAATCAGATTAAAACACTACTGTCACAATTTTCATCGTCTGAATCTTGTTTCACTAGCTGGGGGGAGGCAATCCTCACTCACTGATCAGAAACTGCTTGAAAATAAAAGCACTACACAATGTAATCTTTTGACTATAAATGTCACAAAGCAGTATTTCACACGCTACAGTTTGATGTAACAGAAACATCCAGTACGAAGAATTACCAGAGATGCTAAACTGACGTTTACAAGGCAGCAAGGTCGGAGCAGGTGTCAAGAAGTGAGGGATATGTTACACCTGAGGTTCTATGCAGCAGGATTTCCAAGTGCACATCCCTCTATGCAGACATTTATCGTATTTACTAAGGAAGAGCTAAAAGGCCAGTATCAACACTGGAATCCCTGTGCAACTGACTTAAACATAAAGGGGTATTTTTGAATGCACAAACTGAAACCAAGATGGCCAAGACCTTTCCACAACCTTGGAAATATATATATTTTTTAAATGCTAGTGTATGGTAAGTGTGGAAGCCTGGGTAAACCTATCTCTCTCTTAGCATCTTGTACAATTTTTCTTCCAAGCTGAGCTGTGTTTTCGCTTATATCACAAAAGCACAGCTACAATAAACTGCCTAAATAATACTTCTATCTCACTTTGTCACTTGTAATTGTATATGGTAACCTGCAAAAAAGGAACACTAACAATTAAAGCTAAATACAGCAAAAGTATCTTTGACGCGCACAAAGTTCTTCTGCACTTAACACCCTCACTGAAATGTTTACAAGGAATAAAAGTAGTGCTACAGTTGGTCTAATAACTTCAAAATGCTGCTTAAGAAATTCTTTCTGAGCAGCAATAAAGGCAATCTCTGTCACGACAAGCCATTAATCTACTGAAGTATCCCAAGCTCAGCTGGCAATTCTTCATTCTGACTTGATCTGACTGTGTGTTATCTGCTCCTCATCACCATGCCTCATTTCAAGAGGAACTTGAATTTCTGTTTAACACTCTTGCTGACCACCCACATTATATGGGACTGAGTAAAACAGGCCTTGGTAATGCAGAGCAAAGTGTGGTAATCAGGAACACAGTGGAATTTACCTAAGATTCCTACAGGGCAATTGTTGCATGTTCCTTAGTCAGTATGATGTCAGGTTAATGGACAGCATTAAAGGGTACAGACTGCTTTATGCCAAAGCATTGCTGCCTGGTTCCAATCAAACACTTCCTGCATGGATTTGCTGAAGCATAGCTCCCACCACCATCCTAAAATACAGAAGGGGCAAGCAACTTCATGTGTGTGAGGTGCACCTGGCAAGGGAGGTTTCAACCACTTTTTAGATGTCCCATGGCTTTTCTCTCTTCCTCTCCTCTCAGTACACACTGCACTGTTCCTGGCTGCTAGAATTCTTCCTGCTATCCATTTTCTTGGGACAATCAGCATTATTTCTATTTTGTTCTGTCTCCTCAGTAGGAGGATCAACCCACAGTTAAAAACAAATAGAATCAAAAAATACTGCTGAGGGCAACACCATGGGAATGTGTATACTCATGCAGGAGATACCATCTGCAGTCCTGAGGACAGGAGTCCAAAGGGGAGCAAAAAGGTAATGAAGTGCTGCTGTGGAGATGGATATACACTGGTACTGGTCAAAAATGGTGGTTCAACCTGCAGTGTTTTGCAGAGAAACCTCAGATCATGAGAACGTACCACTCTCAGATCATGAGAAAGTACCACTTTTGCTAACATCCATCATGACTGAACTGTCATTACAGTCCATTACACTGGACTTGCATTACAGCAAGGCAGATAGGAAAGAGACATTTCTAAATGGCATTAGATGTGTTCAAACTAGGTAACAAACTAGGTAACAGACCTAGTAGAAATTTGCTTTAAGGAACAGCTGAATTCTGCTAAGCCCCAACCGACATCTAATGGATCTCTTACTGCTAGCACAGGGTCTTTGCCTCTGCCCAACTTCCCCTTTGATTCGAAGCATCAATTTGCTTGTAATTTCAAGTCCCAGAGTTTCACTGATCTCACTGGAGTTAAGAATCCAAACAATGAGTCAATGAGTTTGACTTATAAAGCTGAAAGGGTTTATATTCCAACAACCACCCCTCAGCAATGCCCAAATTAACTGGCGAACGTGTGAACAGCGTAACACTCTTATCTTCACAGTTCTGAGACGCTGTTCCTTCTTGAAACAGCCTTATTTCTTGGAAGCCTGGGGCAATAGTAACCAGTTGTCCAGCACTGAAACATTCTCCAGTTTGTTATATGCTCCTTCAGCAAACTAAATATGCTAAATAACTTAAACATACTTAAGACTGTACATATAGAACAAGATATCATTTGGTGTAAAACGCCCCAAGAGCCGTGTCCTTAGCAGCATGATATTGTGGGATTTACAGGAAGTGAGAGTCTGGCATGAGAAGCATCTGAAGTATAATTAATCAAGACATTTAATAAAAATGTTTGACTTTTACATAGTGGAGAGACCTCCCCTTGCACACAGAGAAACACTTTTTCATGTAAGAACAATGAAGTCCTGGTACTGGACACTGGCAGCTGTTCCATACACTCATGCTAGCAACAGAAAACATTTACTAGAACTAGCTCTGTTCTCTGGAATTACTATACATTTTTATTTTTATAATTTCATTTGCTTAGCTGTTTTATTCCTATTGTTGCTTTCCTCCCAAAAATTACAGCCTTGCTGCTTTACTAAAGTATTAAAATCAATTCTAAACAACTTTTACTTTTGAATGATTTTACATCAAAATACTTCTGAAAAGATGCACTTTTCAATAAAGTTCAAGTTTCTGGACTTATTATAATTCATATCTGAGCAAAACAAAGCCCAAATTTATGCTTCATGAATCTCCCCTACTCTTTTTCCTCAGAGCTTGCTAATGTTATGTTTCTATTCAAGCACTGCAGTTTATATATAGGATTTCCATGTAACAGGCCTGGGAAAAATGTTATGTGTTACATCCCCAAGACTATATAACCTGTCAGCAATTCATAGGCAGCTGTCTCTTCTTCAGTTTACTAAAAAAAAGATACTAAATCAGTCTCTGGCCATGCTCTTCTAAGAGTTTTTTGAAATGTAACAAACACAAAGAAAGAGGTCCAGACCTTCTGGTTTTCACATGGCAATGTTCTTGGAGTGACCCACCTGAGCACAGCACATCATGAGCCTTTACAGCTTCAGTGCAAGTCACCAGTGGTGGCACTGCTTTGGAGGGTCTGAACTCCAATGCCACTGCACACCTCTCTTCAGGCCCCCATCCCCCCTGAAACTTCATCACGGGGCTCAGCTCCCTTCACCCTGGTCCCTCTGCCTTCCCCCATTCTCCTTTCTCTCCACCCTGCACCTTACTCCCATCTCATCCCACTCCTTCACGGTACTCATGTTCTAAGCAGGTCCCACCACACTGCCAGTGATTCCTGAGGTAAACCAAGCACACACCACTGTTCTGTATTCACTGTTTTGACTTTTATTTGTATTCTGCACAGTCTTGTTTCCACCTCAGCCAGGTCACAAGCTTCTTGGGCTGAAAGCAGTACTGGTACAGCACCCAGCACAAGAGCCCTCCCTGGCAGTCAGCCCCTTCCTGCACTGCCCAGTGCAGTACAAACGTGTGTGCAATACAGGTGAAACAGTCTCTCCTTAAAGCATTTCAGAAAATCAGAGGAGTCCAACAGAAGGGAAAAAAGGCAGAGAGAAGGGACAGCAGTGGCAGGAGATAAAGGAAATAGAATACACAGGTTGGTTTTCTCTGGAAGCAGCATTCCAAGGCGATACATCCTCTCCTTTCCCTGATGTCCTTCCTTGACACAGCCATGCTAGAAGCAGCATTCCTCTCCATTATTCCTATATAACAGTCCTTTTCCTTTTTTTTTTCCTTTATTTTCTTTGTTTTTCCTTCCTAGATTAATTTTAACATTTACTTCCAACCCAGACTGACACATACATGCAAGAAGAAGTACCACCTGTATGGCACTTCCTCACTGGCTGGACTATCTCAGGTCTGTGCTTTTACTCCATGCTTGCCAAGAACCAAGAGGTATTGAAATTCTTTTCACTTCTTTTCCTCATCTTTCCACCTGCCAACAGCAGTCACAGCCTCAAAAATTATTCTTCCTTCTTCATTTCAGGACTGACATATAGCCTAATGTAACAAACCCAAACATCTTCACTGCTAAAACCACCATGGCAATGAAGGGGCTCATGCCTTAAAAATACTAACCAGTAAATTATTTTCATATATCTAAAACTACATTTTAGGTGAGAAGACAAAAGATTATAAAAACAGTGTTTTCCTTTCACTTTTATCAACACAAATATAATCCCTCACTACTCTCTCAGTCATATCTCTGAGGTTCTTTTCAGAGAAAAGTGAAAATCATTATAAAAACCCGGCCAAAAACCTCAAATTGAGGAAGAGGTGAGCAACAATCTACAGATGAATCACACAGCTTTGGATGCAACTCGGTGACCATTCAGGTACAGTTTTGCAAGTGGCTTGAATGATAAATAAAAATGAAGAATCATCTGGGGCAGGAATACCTCAAAAACATCCAAAGTCTGGTCTCAAGGAAGCAAAAGTGCTCTGAGCCACCTCTTCCCAGACAGCTGTCACACACAGCACAAATACTTCATGCATGATCTCTGTATGACAGGTATCACACAGTACACTATGTGTAGCTCTACAAAACTCCTATTTACCCTCCCTCCAACCAGATGAAGCACACTTTGTAGTTAGCCCAGCAGCTGATAAACTGGGTTTGCAACACTACACCCCAGCGCCTGAGAAATCATGATGTTACTGACAAAGGCAGCAGGGGCAAATTCCTGTTTAAAGGAGCGCCTGCCACGGATCCTCTCAACCCCAATTCTTGCTCTTCTCCCAGTGAGCCCTGTCAATAATCCCTGTTCCTGCCACCCTCAGCCCCTACACCTGCTGGCCCTAAGTGACCACAGAGGTGCCCTGCCAGCTTCCCTGCTGCAAGACCCCGTGTGTCAACAGCACTCCTCAGATTATTAAGAATTAAATTCACAAAGAAATACTTTCAGCTGAGTCAAGGCCACAGCCTTCAATACTTGGCAGTCTCAAGGGCCGTTTCTGACACAGGATAACACAGCAATGCATGAAAGGGAGAAACAGAGAATAAATATAGGAAAGTAAAAAAACAAAAAAAAAAACAAAAAAAAAAAAAACCCCAAAAAAACAAAAAAACAAACAAACAAAAAAAAACACTAAAAAAACCCCACCCAACAGATATTGTATAACCTTTTGAGTAGCACAAGATTTTCCTGATTACAGCCTGAGTGAAAATAATGATGTAGAAATAATTTCAGGAACAGGAACTGAGAGCCCTACTTGTCTGCCTCCACTGGGGAGGAAGCCTGTCCATGGGGCTGGTGTTCTATTCTTGATGGAAAATCTTCACCTGGAAGAGTAACTAAAAAAAGCTGCAGCAAAGGATAGCAAACTACATCAGTTCTAGGACAAAATGTGCTTCAAGGCCACACCAGAACACCTCATTTTTGCAGGCACATAGATGAGGACACAATCTGGCCCATATTCCATATACCTTAAGTTATTGTTCATAGGGGAGGGGGGAAAAAAACTCTTGAGTTACAGCAGAATCTGAAAAAGAATAAAATTAATATTACAGCTGCTGGACAGAAGAACTCCAGTTCCTTAGAACACAATACCAGGGCAGTGCCAATAAACCTCCATACCAAGAGTATACAATTGGGAAATTTTAGTCCTGAACATTTACCTATGAAAACTCCTTTTATACATAACAAAACAAATAAGCAAAAAAACCTTAAACCTTCTTTCAAATTAAAAAACTCTATAATTTGTAAAAAATGTTCCCTTTGTTAAGACAGTGATTTGAGTTAAATAACCTCTAGTAATAGGCAACATTTCTCTTGCACTGAAACATTTCTCATTAGCCAATTAAATACTTGATTAGCTCTTCAGCTGTGATGCTAGCAAATATAAAATGCAGCAGCCACCCTCCCAGCCCATGATTGCAAATATATCCCTTTTCCAAAACGTGCCTTTATTCAGGCCCATCAGTTTGCTGCTTCTTTACAGTTAAAGCAAACAATGATCAGTTTGGTACCCAAAGAAGTGAGTTTCCAGTTGCTGGCATCAGTTGAGCCAGTAACTTTAATTCCTATTAAAGAGCAAAGTGCTGTGTGACTAACTCTCTCCTTTCAGTCCTGCAGCAAGGGCTCAAAGCCTGAATTGAGGCAAGAAGCAGAACAGGGAAAGATATGAGACAACTCCTCCTGTTAGAAATAAAATATGGAGAGCATATAATAACAGTTTTCCTATTTGAACATCATAGGAAGAAGTGTTGCAGTGTTTTTAGCCCATGTCCAGAGAGATGGTTTTCCATCACAGCAGCTCTGATCGCAGCACTGTACGTTACACTGGTGAAACATGGCAGCCCCATCTAACTCTAGACAAAGCTGCAATTTTATCACCACACCTTGTGTCACCTGTACCAAAGTATCTCAGGTGGCAGCTGCTGGAACTTGCACACAAAGTAGGCATGTACCCAAAAAGAAATTTAAGTGTTCAAGAATCCAAGAGCACATGGGAAAGCCAAATTCTGAGTCTTTTAAATGTACAAGTAATTATACCGCAAATATTTAAGAATCTGTAGGAATCTAGCTTGTCACTAGACTTTCTGGACTTGTTTTTTTATGGAAAGGTGAAAAAGCAAAAAAAAAAAAAAAAAAAAAAAAAAATGTGTTCATGGATTAATTTGAATATATCCACCACTGCTTCAAAAGTTTATGAAAAACACAGTAATTCACATTTCTGGAAAATGTTGCTTTGTTGCTGTGGGGTCTGAAGCCAGGAGAAAAGGCAACATTATATAATATCTGAAAGAGCAAGGTAATTGAATAAACCCACTCTCTTCCACAATGGTGCAGATTACTTCATCCACGATGGTCTGGAAAATGAGTTTAACTCTATAGATAACTATGTTCTTTACAACAAAAGGAATGAAAATGAGAGGAAACCGTTTTTGTTCACCAAACAGAAAACAAACAAAAACCAGCAGAAGAGCTAGTAAGGAAAGAATGGTTAATCTCACATTTCTAAAAGGGTATTATAAACAAAGCATGGCGAACAACAAAAATAAAGGATTAAAAAAAAAGATACGAAAGTGCTTAATGGTGTTCTTTTAAATATTTACTTTGCTGCTATTTGGAGAATAATTTGTTCCATTTAGTAGCATTGGGCTCAAAGGACTGCTTTAATCCAGAGAGATTAATTATAGCCTTTGGAGTTATAAACACAATTTAGGAAGTGAAGCGGAGAAGAGGAGAGAGACTCCTCTCACGCTGGTGTTTTAACAAGTTTATGTGCTTTGGGGCTACGCTACACAGGCCACACTTGTACACTGCAGGCAGAACACTGCACAGGACACCCATGAATTGGGGAGAAACAGCCCCCAAGACATCCAGGGGGCTATCCTGAGTACCCTACAGTGTTGCTATAGGCAACTAAAATACTTCTCAGGTGTCCTTCATCAAAATACAAGTTCACTGGCACATTACAAAAACGTCATCTCACTTTTATTACCTGCACCAGAAAGGAGCTGCCACACTCAGACAAGCAGCAGACACGGAGTCTCTAAGACCTCTCACTCACATGCTTTCACGTATTTCTCCCTCTGGTCATCGCTGTGTCCCAGACCATGAGACACAGGGACCAACAACAATTACTAGGGCAAAGCTGGGACAGATCTTACCTAGCAAGGGATTGGCTGCTCCCTCCTCCGAGCTTTCCTCAGCCCCCTCCTCTCCCAAGCCAGAGGTGGCTGAGTCCTCCGGGGCAGATGCAGAGCCAGGAGTGCTGGGCCCGCTGACGGACCCCGAGTCCCCTTCCTCACTGCTGGAGCCGTAGCGGTCCGGCTGGGCGGCTGTCCCGCCCTCGCTGCAGCTCCTCCGCTCCTTGCGGTGCACCCGCGAGTGCAGCACCATTTGGTGGTAGGTGCGGAAGATCTTCCCGCACTCGAAGCACTCCGTGGACTTGTTCTGGGTGGCCCGCCGGCTCTGCCGCGAGGCAGGGCGATAGTCCAGATCCCCGGGGCCAAGCGGGCAGCTCTCCCCCGCTGGGACACTACCAGTTTTCTCCAGGCGCCCACTGGTGCAGCTCTTCTTCTTGGGGTTGCTGGGTGAGTCCTGGTCCCGCTTGCGCTTCTCCTGGTTGACAAGGATATACTCCCTCTTATCCTTGTCGTAAGTCACGTCTGCGTCTGCCAGGGCCTCATCCCATCCCACATACTTCACATACTCTGAGGGCTCCACTACTTTTCCTTTGGTGGCCAGCTGCCAAGCTTGGTAGCTACTGACCGGATCCAGCTCAGCTACTCTTTTCCCAGGCTGTCCTCTCGTAACTCTATCCAGCCCCACAGATGGCCGTAGATTGAGACACTGCAAGAAAAACTGCTTGGTTACCGAGGAGCTCAGGCTCCCATCAGTCAAGCCCTCAGCTTTATCCCCGGTGCTGCCCGGCTGCACACGGTAGTGAACAGCGTTATGCACTTTCAGGCTTTCCATATTTGTAAACAGATTTCCACACTTGGTGCAAACTTCATACAGAGATAGGCCGGTCACAATTGTCTCCTCTTGTATCACGTCATTGATAGTGGCAATCAGCTCCAAATCATTTTTTGGTTTGTTTTTGCTGCCAGACCTGGGGCCATGCGACTTCATGTGGTTTTTGAGAAACCAGGGCTCCTTGAATCTCCTGCCACAAATATGGCACCCGTGATCAAATGACCCCCTGTGCTTTTTCATGTGAGCTTTCAGGAACCAGGTTTGACTAAAGGTCTGACCACAGACTTCACACGGGAACTCGCCGACATTCAGCTCGCTCTTGCAGTTCTCGGTGTAGGTCTCCCCATTGGGGACCTGAGCTGTTATATGGTCTTTCTCTATGTGGTTTAACAGCGTCTCCTCCCTCAGGGTCATGTAGCTGCACAACCTGCACTTGAATGGTTTGTGCACCTGGTGAAGGTGCTGCTCCAGGTCCTTCTTCCTTTCGAATTTGTTTTTGCAGAAGGTGCACTGGTAAGAGGTCAGCTTGTCATCCTCCTCTGCTGATGCCATCTCTGTGACCTCCTTCTTGCTGCTTCTCAACAAGATCTTGCTGCTATCGAGCGGAGCGGTACCATTCAAGATCTTGTTGCAGGCAGACGTGCTTTTAGTGGGGCTGGTGCACCCGCCAAGGCCCTCCGAAACGCCCATCTCCCCCAGCTGTGCCTCTCCCATCTCTGCCTCGTGCCCCTGACTTAAAGTGCCTGTCCTGTGACTGCGGATGTGAATCTTCAAGTTGCCCTTTTGGGAAGCTCTGTGATCACAGTAAGGGCATTTGTAGGGCTTCTCACCTGTGTGCTTCCTCATGTGCTGCGACAGGGAGCTCTGAAAAGGGAAACTTTTACCGCATATGCAACAGCTGTGGCACATGGTCTTGTCAGCATCCACGTCATTCTTGCTTAGCTTGCCAGGGCTGGAAGATCTCCGTAACTCCATTTCTGCCTCTCTGCTACGATCCATCTGTATTACAGCAACAGGGGGTAAGCGGGGCAGGAGGACAAAAGCATGTCCGGCAGCAGAGGAGGGCTGGACCGCGTTCTCAATCATACGGTTCTGCAGGGAGGTGTTCTATTGCTTCATTCTCAGGGTAACATTTCTTTCAGCCACTCCACAGAGTCCACAGCACCAATTTATTTCTGTGTGCTTTGTAAGCAGAAGGCATAGATCACCTGAAACAAGAACAAAATCATACAAATGTACAGATTCTTAAATATATTCAAACCTGTTCATGTTTTGAATTCAACGGCTTCCATCACTCACTCCGCACTCAGAAGCACACCATATGACAATCTATTGCACCAAAAGGCAGTAGTTTCTCTTTTTGTTGATATTCTACACTTCAATGACAAGCATAATTACTAAAAAAGTAAAATCCATAAAAGAGCAAATACTCATTTCCATACACTGACATCAGTGTCTTGAACAAAGTGTAAACTTTAAAAATATTTTTTGTTTTAAAACCAGGCAGAAGTGGCTAAAAATACACCTTAAATGAGGAAAACATTTCTTGTGGGGGTTATTACACTTTAAATCTGTGGCTTTACCATCATGTGTAATTTCATGTAAAATACTTACTTGCCAAAGATAAAAGACTTTCCTAGAGATTTTAGTAAGTATCATATTGCTGCTGGCAACTGCATTACTTTGTGTCTCAGACAGCTCGGCTGTGCTTGAAGTGGCAGGCACAGAAAGGCGCAAAGGCTGAGGACGCGCACTACTTTGATTACAGAGCAAACAAGAATGCAGAGCCTGACAAAGCACTCATGAAAACTAGAAGTTATTTCCTGCTGGACAGTGAACTAAAAAGACCCTCCAAGTATAAATTTTAGTCTCAAACTAACAAAGTGATAATGTAGCTATCAAATTACCTCAAATGTGAGTGATTCATGTCAACATGACACATAGGAAATGACACCACCATCCACCTCAATGAAACAGAATTTTAACCGTAAACAAACAAACAAAACAAGAAAAAACTCTGATTAACAGAGCAGACCAATAAAAGTTTAAATATTTTTTTATCTCTTCATGAATAAATGCAAGGGCCAGTATCTTACTGCAAGATGAAACACACCAGCACGTTGTATGCAGCACAAAACAACGATCGTAATGCACATAGGCTATCTCTTTTCCAATTACTACACTGTAAAACAAAATCTTCCCCCCCTCATATCCTCATTAAGGACTACAAACACCACATGACTAGGATCAAAGGACACAGCATTCTCTAATGAAGAGAACTGATCTATTGCCACATTAAGAAAACATCAGCTTCTTAAAATGTAGCTAAAAATATGCAGAGCACTAATGAGACCATATATTCCCACATCCATCACTTGACATCTATGACTCAACAAAGAGCTACAGATCTACAGCTGCAAATTTTAAGATTTCTCACTGTATTCACCTATTCAATAGTAAATAAGCAGTCTAACCACATCACCAGCAGGAGCTAAACAAAAAGCAAGACTGTCGCAATGCTCATCTCAGTTACGGGCTACAGAAGAATTTCATTACATTTAATTTAATCTAGCCCTCTTATTTGCTACAAGACATTCATTTTTGGGCTGGATTTTCTGCATATCTAATATCCATTTTGCATGTCAGGGAGTTCTCAAACAGCATAAAACTCAAACTACCTTTTCCTCAGAGAACTGACAATAACATTTAAGGGATGAGTTATAAAAGCAATTTCATTTCTTGAATGAAGCATTTTTTAATTATTAAAAAAAACAGGTATCTAAAATTCAGAAGTCCATATGAGCAGGAAGTTTACAAACTACAGAATCTGAACTAATCTTTAAAATTAGTCATTTAAAAACAAACAGACACAGTCTCAGAAGAAACTTTCTGGCCGAATAAAGCATGTCAGCCACACAAATTGTGGCTGCACGAGAAGGTACAAACACACTACACAGAAAATGCAAATTTATATTGCCCATCAGTGGAAGAAAAAACTTAGAGTAAAATCTTATTTATCTGACTTACAACCTAAAATTGCCAAATAACAACCCATACTGTCTTATAATCAAAGAGTTTACCTAGAAGTCATTAAATCATAAAAAGAAACACCAGGATGAACTATTCTATGCTAATGCAAGCAACAGCTTCTTCTGAAATGTTCCACACCATTTCAGAAAAAAAAATATAAAGCTTTGGAAACAATTTTTTTCCATGTATTTTATACATTGTTTTCTACATTCTTAATTTTCTACAGCTTACACCAGTGAGGATATTGCTTCTATTAGCAGGCTGATTTTTTATACTAACAACTTTTTTTATTATTTTAAAATGTAGGGTCCATTTTAACTCAACTTTCTGCAGTGTTTCCTGTCTGAAAGTTCAAAAGAGCTTTAAGAGCCAAGCTTAGACATGAATGCTGTACACAGCAGTCCAAGTACATGTAGATCCAAAGCTTCAGAGTCCCTTTGTTTACTTGGCCACAGATTCCCTGGGCTTAGTCTTGACATATTTCACTTTAATTATTTATAGCATTTTCATTAATGAAACTTAGTTATGAAAATGAGGCTATGAAGAAAGCATTACTTATAAGAAGGGTATTAGCCACTCAGAGGAGATCCCCGTAGTCCTGTATTAAATTAGGCCTGAGGGGGAAAAATGTCAGACTTAAAAACTACTGAATAATTTTATTAATCTAAAATACTTAATGGAAGTGTTGCTGTCTTCACAAAAATAATCTGAGAATTTTTTTTGTCTTTATTCGTTAATCTTGCCCAATGTACTGCAATCTGTGACTCAGAAATTCGAATAAAGTATTCTTAGACTTGAATTATTTGAATTCCTGCACACACGTAAGACTCACAAAATTTCAAGTCTGATATTCCACAGACAAACTTCTAGGGGGATGAAGGGTGTTCGCCCAATCTGAGCATGCTTTACACAGTACATGGAGGTCAATTTTTGGCTTTGGTAAAAAATACAAACAACTCACTTCTCCCTCCTCATATCATCTGAGTGGCTACTTAGAAGTAATTCTTCCAGAGGGGTCTCTCTGCAGAACAGCAAAGCTGGTTCATCAAAAAGTTGTAAATAAAATTACAACTTTGGAAAAAAGCTTCAATTTAGAAGACTGGACATAGAAAATATGGGAAAAAACACCTGTAAAGAATCCTAACAACAGAAAATAACATTCTGTCTTAATAATTCTTACCTTGGGATTAAATACTAAACTTTGAAGATGGCACAATGGATGTAAGACAATTAGTAAATCAAACAACACGAGTCACTCTTTCATGAGAAGTAAAATTTTGCCATAGTTATCTTTGTTTCTTTTAGCATCACAGCTGACTGTGATGTGATCACAGCTGACTAAAAAAGGCTGTATTTTGAAATAATTTCAAATTTTAAAGTATTCTGAAATAATACTCTATCAGCATACACGGAATGCAGCTACCTCCAGCTACCCTTAGGCTACTGGAAGTGTTTCAGTGTTTCAGGTGATAACCAATAGCCCCTTCACTGCTTTGGTCCAAAGTCACCCTGCAGTCCCATAGCACTGGCTCATCACACAGAATCCACAGCAGAGTCACACCCAGCCTGCAGATTCCTCCCAGATTGTCACAGCACAGAAACCCCCACAGCAGAGAGGCAAGCCATAAGAAAACACAAGTGAATGTAAACCACAAATTAATATATAGTCTTTAAAAATATTGTGTGTGTCTCAGTGGCACTGCAGTGTATGCCAAATGCCATCCAGCTACTTGGGGGAGCTGTGATACACTAAGGGGCATAGGAATTAGAATCAGTTAATTTTTTTGAACTAGGAATCAGCAGTTCATGTAAGAAGCAGCTGGCCAGTATCCATGAGGCATTTTCAGCCACTCTAAAATACACTTATCATCACTGTTTACACATTAGTTTGGTATATAAAGCAAGATGGAAGAGAAAAATGAACAAAGACCCAAAACCAGGAGGGGTGGTGTGCTGAGAAATAAATGTCTTTGCACAGCCAAATATTTTAGTTATAAGGTTTCTTCCTGCACCATTGCCTCACTAGATTCTTTGACTTGACCCACATGGGAACAAATAAAAACAAACTTTGTTTTATTCCCTGGTGCCCCCAAAGAGAAAACAAGCTTTCCTACACACTTAAAGCAAGTACTTGTCAGAATCTACTCTATTTCAAACATTTAGGCATCAAAACTCCTTTGGTTTTTAAAACTAACTTGGACAGAATTGTCTCCTTTCAGAGAAAGCACATTTGACCAAAGTGACTTGCTCTCACCACAGAGCCCCAACATCTTTTCCATCACCATCCATGGCTTTCCCAGTGAGGCTGTGGCAGCCTGTCCCTGCTGACAGCTCAGCAGGTACCCTGCTGCACAGCTGCATCACCCTCACCACTTCTGCAAGACCTCAGTTAGCCTTGCAATGAAGCATGCCCAGAAGTACAGCGAAAGAGCACTCTGTGTAACATAGGAGCACTCTAAAATATATATTACTCTTCTCTTCATCCCACCCTCATACTCTGGAAGAGGACCAGGTATTGAGGACTGCCCACAGGTCCTCAAAGGAAAGACACAGCCTCCTAAGAACCTTTTGTGCCTCTTGGAAAACAATTAATAAAGAGAAATTGAAAACAAACAACACAGGAAAACTGGGGGGGAGAATAAACTAAGACAAAAAGAATTCAAAAGATACCACACTGGAAAAGTAATTGCAAATTCACTTCTTACATACAAATATGCTGTGCAGTGTAGACAGAGAAAAACATAGAAAATTATTCCGGTTTCAACACAGAACAAGCAAACTATGTATTTCTTTTCAATTTCTCCTCAATTAAATATGATTTTAAAAATCATATTGCATGATCTATAGTGGCAAGAAGGGAAAACTCTTCAGTAAGTAATAAAGAAGAAAATACAATTTGGGAAGCTACACAGAACTATTCAAACACCACACTGTATCTTTTAAAGCAAACTTCTTTCAGTCTGGGTGTATTTTAAGTTTAACCTGAAAAATAAATGCACTGGAGAAATAATCACTCTTCTAATCTCCAAGAGGTCTGAACATACACTGCAATCACTCCACCATGTCCCTCTGCCAAGAGCAACAAGGACTTTAAACAAAAAAAAAAAAAAAAAAAAAAAAAAAAAAAAAGAAACCTATGGGAGGCATGATCATGTTGAAAAATAATCTCACTGAAAAATTCCTTCTAGATGATGAAATGATAAGACATAGCATGTAAATATCAAGGTGAATTTGAGGAAGTTGTGTTTTTGAAGAACAGCAGGCTGGAGAGAGGCTCTCCTCAGGTTGCCTCAGAGCCAAACAGGCTGTGCCATTCAGGGCAAAGATGCCAGAGGAGAGCAAAGCGCAGGAGGAGAGGGGACAAAAGACAGAACGTGGTACAGGTGCCCCACCAGCCCTGGAGCTCAGTGAGCCACAGAGACCTTTCTCCCCGTCCTTGTCTTCTCCCTATGCTACAGACTCTGTCCTCCACACACACCAGCCCTGCTCTACCTGCACGTCCTCCTCCTCCTCCTCACTTTGTGAGGGGACATGGCTTCTTCTGAACAGCCACATCCCACGGGGCTCATCAGTCCATCACCCTGATTAAAGGCTCAATCCTGCCATCCTTATCTACACACCAGTCCTACCCAAATGCCTCTCATAGCCCACATCACCAGACTATGGACCACAGACTACACCAGAGCGCAGAAGAACAAGCTTATCTTTAAACAGTAAGCCTGTAGCTGAATTTGCAGGAAATTCTGGCATTTTGCAGCCTACAAAGGTAAAGGCAGCATAGTTCTAAATGGATTTTTTGAGAGGAATCCAAACTAACCCAGTAAAAACCTACCCAAAAATCCCAAGCCAGTTGCAGAAGACTGGCAAATTTTCCAAATGTATTCAGTTATCAGAAGTAGCAATCTGGACAACAGACCTCCTGAAGTCTGTTAAAGCCTGCCAAAATTGACACAGAACTGAAAAATAAAAAGCTTCTGGAAAAACAAACAAGAAATTTCTATTAATCTATTTCCACTCAGGCTTTTAAAATCCTCAGGCAGCATTTTGCAAAACGTTTTTTGTTTAATTATTTTCAACCACCCTTCCCCTGCAGCTGGTGAAGCTCTTCCCATTTGCAAAGTTTGCTGTCTGAACCCTGAGATATTATTTTGAGCTTCTCCAAATACATCATGTGTTTTTGTGTCTTTCTCCCTCCATGAGCTAATGACATTTTGCAGCAGGCTTCCGAGCAGCAGCCAGGAAAGCAGAGTCAGGCCTTTCCCAACTGGTGCCGCGCCCTTAGCAGAGGAAGGAATCCATGAAATAAAGGTAAAAACACTAATGCTGAAGAAGCTGGAGGTACAAGTTTACAACGAGGCGATCGCTCTCAAAATGAAGTCAACAAAACCTCTGCAACCCAGATTTTTTTGTGGGTCCTCAGGAATCAGTTCAGGAGCAAAGCTGGGGGTGGGGGGGAAGTTTGTTTTCACACTGCTACAGGGTATGTTGAGAAACACAGAGCTGTCACCCACTCAGTACATACTTTGTGTTTTAGTGTACTGTGCGTGTTTGTCTTCTGAGAGACAAAGAAATGTACTTTACTAGTTACACTGTAGTATTCTAAGCAATGAATTGAAATGTATCATTAACATCCAGGACAAGCTTTATCTTGCTACCAAAAACAAAGGGACCATTCTTTGAACAAATTGAGGGGGAAAATCCCATAATGACAATGAAGAGTTCCTCTCCCTAAAAACTGTGCTGCACAAGAGTAACAATTACGGGCTTATATTCTACAGACTGAGGTTGCGAATGGCTGCATGAAGCGATGCATTCACTATTGGGAGAGTAAGTACCATTGATGACAAGGCCTTGGGGCTTCTGCTGTTCACAGACCAATCAATAATCCATTATGAACAAACTACATTTCCCCCTAATATGAAGAAATGAATAAAATGGAACCACTAACACTAGTACTTTCATGGAAAAAAGCCCAACAATGCAGAAATCACAAAATGCCATCACAAGACTTAAAACTATTGGTGATGTCTAACACTGACAGAACTACCCACAATAATCCTTTATTTTACAGCAGTTGCTGGAGACCATTACATTATATTTAAAAAAAAAAAAAAAAAAAAAAAAAAAAGCTTATATTAACAGCAAGATTTTTTTCAAGGCTACTTATTCTGGCTGCAGGACAAAACATAAAGCAACATTAATCTTTCAAGGCAAGGAGGAGAAAATGAACTAACTTCACCCAAACATCTACCAGCTTGATTCAAACTATTTTCTAATGCAACATAAATAAGAACTTCTAATTAGAAATAACCGTCCAAATGTGACTGGTCAACCATAACAAGACTTTATTGCAGCAGCTGCGCTACCATCCAGACATGAGGCCCTGAAACTGTTGTTCTCCCATTGTCATTGTCAGATGCTACAATACAATCAAGAGAGGATCCATTTAAATAGCACAACCACAGCAAACCTTTGCATCCTGAGCCCAGTTTCTACCCAGACCTCTCAGCACAGCACCAGAAAGCAGAAGATAAAAGCTCTCCTGAAAACTTACAGATAAATAAATTCAAAAAACCAGAAAGTTACTTATTTTTTGATGGGTAACAGTAAATCAGACCCAAAGGAAACACCTAGACTGATACTAGTAATGCAAAAGGCAGCCTATGTCCTTTTTTTGAAATGTAAAGACTTAGTAGTTAAAGTTGACCCTGCAGGGTGGGGGGCTAGCGGGAATGAATGCACAATGTGATTATTGATCAGCCCTAGAAAAGCCAAGAACTGCACCAGTGCAGATGTGATTTTTCTTTTCCTAGGGTCATTACTGATATATATTGGCAAGTCAAAAGCTCTTATTTTGACATGCTGTAACAGTATCATTAATTCTGAAAATAAGCAGCAACTTAGGTTCAAAAAAAAAGAAAAAAAGAAAAAAAAAAAACCTTAAAACCCCAATGACAACAACAAAAAAACCCTCAATTTCACTTCAGCATAACAGTAATGCTATTTGGCCACACCCACCAAGGGAGTTACTTTAGTGGCTTATTATTCCCAAAACCTAACATTTAGAAGTTGAAGAAACATTTACAGTTCTAATAGTTTCAAATAAAAAAGTAAGTCAGTTACAAGCAAAGTCACCTCAATCCTGTGCATTACCTCCTTATTCAAATCGATGGCATTGATGCTGTCTATTCATGCATGTCTATGGAGATGCATATACATATGGGCAGCACAGTATTTTCCCAGCATCCAACAGTGCTTTTATATTTAATGATCTTGTTAGGGTTTCCACTGTAGACCAATTTACACGGAGTTGTAACATGGCCATTTTAATCTTCAGTGTGGGGGCTGGTTTCAAACTGTATGGGCGGGGTATTTTTCTGTTAATATGCTCTGTTCCAAGCTCAGCTTCTATCCTACAACAGCAAAAAATGTACAAGTACCTATTTTTATCTGCAGTGTCATGACAAGGACATCCTTAGGTTTTTTGCAATTTTTACATTATCAGTATAGAAGAACAGGGACTGGATCATCAGCTGGCAGAAAACGCAGGAGTGCAGTACATGGCACACACAGACACACACCCACCCCTTCTTGCTGCCTCTTTCGTTTGCCCCATCAATGCAAGCTACACACAAACCACATCCTCAGCTGCCGTAAGTGCACACAATGCCATGAAATCAATTTGTATCAATTCAGAAGCTGCACCGCTAACTAAAACTGGAATGCTTTTGTGCTGTGTACATCAAGATCTGAATGCAAGAAAAACATGAGCATAATTGAAGGTAAACGTTTTGAATTGTTGATTTCCTACCCAGCAAATTTACACGAAGAAACCTTGCCCTAAGTGCCCACCCAAATTCCACTGTCACAACTAACAATTGCACCAGTAAGGAACAAACTTCAGTGCTTTAGTAGATTCATGCACCACTCTAACCTGTCCACAGCAGACCTCAAATCAAAGGTTTGGTATACATACAGCAAAAAGCTGCATGTTTAATACCAAACAAGTTTACTAGCTATAGACATGTGTTCACCAGGTCAGTGAAAGGTAAATATTATTTCTATGGGCCACTGCTGCAAGATAAGCTGTGTGAAGAATTAAGAAATTCAAGGTAATAAATTAATTTCACTTATACTTAATATATCCTACTGCTCAAACTGCAACAGTAAAATCATTACCTTATAAATAGAAGCGTTGCCAAGTGTTAACCTCTTAACAGACTGAGAATTGCAGCACTGTGCTTTGATTAACTACTAATGTCTTACTGTAACAAAAATTATTTCTGAAGTAACACCACCAATTTGTTTGCTTACTTCTGTCCCCTCCACATTATTATAAAGGAATTATAAAGCAGTGAAAAAAATCAAAAAGAGTGCACAGAAAAAAAAAAAATTGGGGGAAGGAGAGAAGGAGCGGGACAGAAAGGGCCTTGAAGGGAAAGGGAGAGGAACTGTGCCCTGAAATACAAGAACAAATAATCATATGCAATAAACCATAAAAGCATTCTGTTAAACATTACCTTCTGAAACAGCACTGAGAAGCAACACAAAATTCACAAAACACATAGCTGGCAAAACCTCATTTGCAGATACTGGGCTACATTTTTTTTAATTTGTGTGTGTAGAGATATGTATGGGTATGTGTGTGTATATATAAAGTATTTCACTGTAAGCTCTTGTAAAGCACAAACAGCATGGACAAGCACTATTTTAGGAAGCTCTTTTAAACTTCTTAAGAACTTAAGCAGGTAATTCATTAAGACATTCAATCACAGTTTTTCCATTCTCTGCAACATTTCTGAATGTCAAGCATGCAGACTATGCCCAGGCCCAGACGAAGACACTGCACTTCAGAGATCCCTCACCACCCAAGCTGAAGGTTGCCCTACACCAGCTGAAACTCCGGACCTACTGTGCTGCTTAGATCACACACACCTTTGGCTCCATGACTCCACCAGTCCCAAACTGGCAGAGGACAGTTTGTGGATAGCCAGTGCCTTAGAAATACCTTCATTTCACCTTCTTCACACTGAAGTACACAGTACCCCCAAAGATCAGTCCATCCACAAGTGTAATTTGCCATGATGAGTTTATCTTACACATAGCAGTAAGATGGACGACTGCTAGAAGTTTAAAAGAAGGATCAAAAGTTCCTCAGTTTGCCAGTAGTTTTAAAGATGAGATGTCAGCTGTTGCTTCATTATTCCAGCAGTTAATGTTAGAGTTTTCTGCAGTTACCATCATTAAAAGCCATTTCCATTTCTCCATTTATCACATACGTGAAAAATCCAACTTCGAAATACACTGAATCTTGTACTGGCCTGTCCCTGCCAGCACAGAAAACAAACCATACCCAGTACAATAAAAGTGGCATAGCCATAAAACATGAGTTAATTTGCACAGTGAAGTAACTACTTTTCTCCTCTTTTCATTGATTTACTTTTTAAACACAAAGGAAAGAAAAGAATAGTCTGGTATCTCAAATTAATACAAAGCACAAGATAACTTCTTCTGGATTTCAAACCTTCCAGTCAGGAGAAAAGAAACTAAACCTGAAATCAAATCTTTCAGCTGTTTGTTGATCTGCCTTATTTTAGTATAAAATGCTGAACTATCTCTGTGGAACATCGCTGCCGTGTGTCACCTAAAAGAGACAAACATCCCATCCACTCCTTATAAATGCAATTTCAAAGCGTATTTTACCAGCCCTGTCAACTTTGCTCTCATAACAGCACAATGAAAAGCATGCTTCAGAATTTGGCAGGTCAGGACATTGTGGAATCACAAGATGAGCCCCGATAACTCTGTTCAGAACTACTCCGTACATGTACTTCTCCTCTCCTTGCAATTTAATCAAAGATTTGGAACCTTTGGGCCAGTCCTTCACCTGCAGTGTACAAGGCACTTTCACAGAACTTCAAAGATAGACAGAAATTTACCCAAAAGCAGAAAATTATTCTGTGTTAGATCATCTGTGAAAAAGAAGGGCCTGGGTGGACATCTCCAAAACCATTCCTGAGCTTACTGCTCACCTTTAGTACAGGAAGGTAGAGTTAAGAGCATAAAAAAAGCAAAGGAAAAAACCCCACCCTTACTTAGACACTCTGGTAACATCCTCAACACGCAAGTGCTGAGCAACTACTTCAAAACAAACCAAAACCTCTGAAATTATCACTCACAGGATAGCAAGCAAGCAAGCCTGCAATGAAGAAAGGTCTGATGGCACAGGCTGTTGCTGGTTTATTTATTTTTCCATACACCACTACTATAACTTGCAAGACAAATCTATCAACTGGTAAGAAAAACATGAATTACATACACCGAGAACACCAATCTGTTTGCATCACAAAATATTAGTTAGACTTTATTACTGCTTTCAAAAAATGAGTGTATGCATACCACATGCACAGACCAGCACCGTCTCCTCTCACCACTCTTCACAACAGAGACCTCAACATGCCACCATCGCCACATGCGTCACTGCACTTTCCACCACAGCCCATGTCCCTGCCCATCCCACACCACTTCTGTGGCACTGCTGCCCTCTGACCTGGCTCCACCCCACCACTGTCACCACCATGCCTCCTACCCCCAGCTATCCACACACCCTGCCTGCCCGTCAGATTCCTCCTGGACCACCTGAGGCCAGCTGCCAGGCTCACATTCCTTCCTGGCCACCGCCATCCCGCAGATGTACTTTAAAGGCGATGTCTTTTCCCCACTCTTTCCCGTCTGTCTGCCTGCCCTCCAGCCCTTTCTCAGTTGTCCCCAACACTTCTGCTTTTTCCAGGAGCACTTTCACTTCCTTGTGTCTCCCAAACCTGTTTGAGCCCTTCATGACTAATTCTTCCATTTGGGTTCTCCCTCATTAACACAGGCTCAGTCCCTGCTCACTGGCCTGTTTGCCAGGACATTCCAGCACACATTCACATGGCTCCTCCTTGCCCCTTCTGTCCTCTTCCCCAGAAGATGCCCACTCTTCAGGCTTTTACATCCTCAGTTACAACAGAAGTATCTCCAGCCTGCAAGCCTGTAACTTGTCCCCCTCTGTCTGTTCAGTAACTGCTGCTGTCCCAAAAATCAAAGGATGCCAACACCCAAATGCCTTGCCTGTGAGGTTCAAGCGCCATTCTTCTTCAAGGACCTACAAAGTTCCACCCTACTCTCTTTTGTGTGGGCAGTGACTCACCCTCCCTAATACAGCTTTTATATCTGTTTCCCACTTACAACCTTGTGTTCTGACACTGCATTTAGAACTGGTTTTTCATTATATTTTCATTCATTCTTAAATTATATTGTCCACAAATGACTCAAAATCATTTTCTAAAATTAAATCCATCACTCTGTTTTGTATAGTTTTTTTCCCCCTAACGCATAATACGTGTACTACATATTGCTATGTTCTAATTGGTATGTATATTCCTCAAGGCAGGAACTTGAGATCTTTTGTATGTGCTCTTTTATGTACTTTTAAATAGTGCCAAATGTTCCAACTTCAAATAATTTCTAAGAGCAAATTATCATTATAAAGTCAAGATTCACCTTTTCAAAGAGTCAAAGTCCCTCTTTTCATCAGAGGTACAGAGAGAAGTTGAGAAATAGCTTCTTTCCCATGAGCTCCAAAAGTAAACTAACCCTTCTTCTGCCTACCCAGACTTCATCTCCTAAGTTAACCAAAAGGACCATCAAATAAATGGTAAAGGTAAGCTAGTAAAGAAGCTAATAAGGCATAAATCACGTCACTAACCTCTAGCCTGTCTGCCTATTCGAAACATACACTTCCAGCCAATGTATTTACATTTAATAACAAACACAAAGCATAATAGAATTCAAGTGCTGCACTTCTCTCTCCATTTCTTCATAAGCAACTGGAGAAAAAGTAGGCTATGCAGAACATTGAATTAAAGGGTAAGATCCTTAGAGGTGATGCTCACTTCTTACATATTCTTCTTACAGGAGTTAGTCTCCTTCTACACCTGGGACTTTAAGTATGATTTGAAAGCTTTTCAAACTCACTTTCCTCCAGCATGAACATGCTGCTTTATATCACACATTTTCCCATTCTGCAAATAGAAATATACTCTTTCACCCCCTCAGGGCAATGCTGAAGCAAGTAGATTTTCCACCAGAGAAGCACAACATTGCTGTGACTCTTTAACTCCAACAGCAGAATTTGAGCCACACTGCTAAATCCTTAAACCTGTTACACAACAAATAAGCATGGATTACAGCATGGCTGGTTCATTATGGGATGTTTTGTGATGCTATTCCTAACACACAAACGCCATTTGTCTTGGCCACACACATAAAGACCATTCTCCTATTTTAGGTTATCCATCTTTACCATTGCTTTCATTTCTCTGCATCTCACCCATTTATTACTCATTTGCTTCCTACTTAATATATTTCTACACCGCAGACAGTGTTAAATAATCATGATGTAACAACACAGTATTATATTTGCTCTATATATAAATAACTGCTACAATACACTTACCTGACATTTCTTACTACCAAAACAAACCATTTATAACTATATATTACCTTTAGTACTCCATGGCTACTCTACTTGCAGCACTAAACAAAGAGCACAGAAATAAAAAGAAGCAATCTATGCCAGGGAGGTTTATATTTCAGTAGAATTAGCAAGCATAAGTTGCAGGAAATGCCTGACTAAAAGCACATTTTTAGGCAGGTGTAATCCAATTTTGGCAGGTTTACAAGAGTCAGCTACAATATTTGCTAATATTTCAGAGGATCTGGGATTTTATTTTTTAACAGTTTTAGATAAGCACACCTGTATTCACTTCCTTTAGTAATGGGTACATTTACCAAAGCTAGTGCTTATAATCTGAAGAGATGATTTTCTCACAAGTAAAAACTTGCCATATATGTAAGAAACATACAGCCTCAATTTGACCAACAGTATAAAACCACAATCTTGAAAGAAAAACACACACATTATCACTACTGTGTATGGGGTCAAAAGTACACCACCTTATCTATAAGCAAATATTTTGCAAAAATAAGGAAACTTTTTCCTTAAACCCATGTATCAGGTTTGTATTCAAACAGGACAACTCTTTTCAAGATCACAACTCTAAAAATATAGGTTTACAGTTAAAAGTATTGTCCTTCCTTGTGTCAGACTTCTTTTTTCACAGGCTTTCAAGTATCTCTTGAACTTGATTAATTCAAGCACAATTCATTCAACTAACATTTAAAACCAAGTTGTTAATTAAATACAATATCCAAAACTAGGCATGGATAAAACTTGCAAAGAAAGCACAATAAAAATGGGTATTATGGGTACTGCCAACTCAGAGCACTAAACCTCATGGGTCAAGTGCTCAAATATCATGGTACATCTATCAGCTCTGGTGAGGTTTTTGACCAAGGCTTGGCTGTGGATTCTCTTATTTGTCTTTTGAGCTTTTATAGTACACTCGGTCATATCTCAAGCTTCTTCCAATAACCATGAAGTCAAGGAACTTTCTGTTCTCACAAGCTTACATCTTCTCTTTTGGAACCACTGGACTAAAGAAAAAGGGGCTTTGGGCTGCCTTCTCCACTGACAAAACTGTAAGCGGGAAAACTGTAACTGAAGCGAACAGATGTGGTATTCTTTTGCTCTGCTGCTCCAGTCATAAAATACTCCTCAGAAGGTTACAACAGCTTACCTACAAACTTCTAATACAGGGGGCCAGAACAATCCCATCTGCATTCAGTGGATGGATGGTCAAATGCACAGAGCACGCATAGCCTCCACTTACTCCATGGGATTTAGAGGTAATCAAAAAATTAGGCAAAGAAAGATCTTCTGCCAGAACGTTTTTAGTATTACCCTGAATATAAGTAGAATACATGGTGACAACACCACTGTAAGACAAGACAGCTCTGAAGGAGTTGACAAACCCCACTGTTTCTCACTGGGTTTGTCATTTGAAAAACTGTGTCTGTCTTGGGTACAGCTAAAGGCAGTTATAGCATCTGCTAACACCGAAACCAGTAAGAGCCAAATTCTCAGGTATCTCATAAAGGAGAAGTCAACAGACCAACCCCTGAGACACAGCAATAATGCTGGAAAATGAAGTCCAGAATAGCCTCTGTTTCATCACTTATTCTCTAGCGTATTATCAACTTTGAACTTGTGAAAACAATGCTCCTTCGTGTGCTTCAGGTAACAAACCGAAGGTGCAAAAGGTGGTCTCATGCTGCTACCTAAGATGACTGGACCAAGAGAAGCTGGTCCAGCCTCTGAAGGGGTGTTTGGCCATCTACAGGCCCTGTCTGGTCAACATGGTACCTCCTGCATGAGGCAGCTGCTCTTTGGGAACCCCATTATGACAGCTGGATACAGCTCATTTCATCAAAAAGTTTCCCTCATCTTGGGGCTTGCAGAAAGACTGCCACCATACAAGAGCTTACACCCACTCAAGGCTTTGGGTGCAAACTGAGGGTCAAATTCTAACCTGAATCAGACAAGTCTCCCTCCTGATGTACTGCAATGACTTTACCACTCACTGCACACTTATACCCATTCAAAAAGGGAGACACCAGCCCTTTAGTTTTTGTTTTCAAGTCCAAGGCTGACATTTACCTTCGTTATACATTTAGAATTACTTCCTTTTGCACTGGAATTCTTTTTAAACCTTGCCTGAGCCTACGAGGTGCACATCAGCTGGAAACCAAGACACCCAAAATTTAAGTTCCCAGTTTGCCTAGCACACCTCGCCACTATCTAATCAATTCATGTAAGGCTTAATATTTGCAAATGGACAAACTCCAGAAAGAAAAGCCCATCCAGACTAAGAAACCAAAAATACTCAGATATGACCTCTAACTTAGTCACTGAACTGCAAACTGGTCAAACTGGGAGAGTACCCCAAGAGGCTTCTGATGCTCCAAGCACTGTCAGAGGAAAGATAAGGGAAGAAGCACATGAATCTTCAGCCTGACCCAGTTCAGACCCTCTTACATTCCCATGACTATTAGTAACAAATCCAAAGCCATCTGCTGCTGTACAAGAAAAGGGCAAAAGCCTCCCCACATTGAGATCTTACAGCCTAGCCACCTCCAGTCCAAGGGTGGGGAGTCACTTTTATGTGGCCACAGAATTTCAGGGCAAGGCTTATCTTTCACAGCAAGCTGCAAAACAGCTGGTGCTGCAGCCACCCAGAGCACAGCCACCATCTCTGGCACAGCTCCTTGGCAAGGTAAAGAGGACTCCCTTCCCTGCCTTTTTATGAACATATGCATGAGGTCAACAGCGTCCAAAAGAGCTGACAACACAACTTTCAAACCGGGAAGCCAAATAGTTCTGAACAAAAAAAAACCAAACAACAAAGCTCTGAAAACACACACATTTCCCACTCTGCTACCTGTTCTGTTTGTGCGTCACTACTTCCATCCACACAGGCTGTCAGGAACACAGACACCTCCCTTACTGCCAACCAGACACTGCCACGGCTGCCTGCAAGAGGCTTCAGAGACATCCTCCTCGTGCCTCCATCAACTGAACTTGAGTGACCAACTCACAGCAATTATCTTGCAGCCAAAGGGAAGGAACAAAAATCAAGTTAATAAACTTTGGTAACTAATGACAGGGATTTTTTAAATCTTAAATGATGGTATTAAAAAAATGTCAGCAAGATTTAAAGGGCATTTAATACAGAGATTTTTTGAGTAAAGAGCATGCAACTGTGAAGAGAGGACCTTATCAGTGTATTTGCACATACACCAAACTTCAAAGCTCTCACTGCAAAACCACTAGTTTCTCTGTTTGAAATAGTGAAACTCATCTGTAGAAATTCTGCAGCTAACAAGCATTAGATTTCACTTTCCAGCAACAATACGGCCATCGTATTACAAATACCATAAAATAAAATTTTAATTATTTTCTAACAGTCAGTTGGTAGCTATTAATAAAGACAAACTGGTAGGGAAATCCAGCCAAAAGAAAGTAAAGACCAGATGTGTACCAGAGTAGCAAGGTCTAACTTAACTGAATAACAACTTTAAAACATTAAAAAGAGTTGGACTCATCTATTAACAACCTTCATCCGAAAATTTATTTTAAAGTATTTCCCGTAACCCAGAATCTATATAAGCCCTTGACCAAAGTAGTTTAGAAATCATGAAATATATGTTAATATCTAAATAAGAGAAAGAGCAGTAATTTTACAGGCTTTCACATTTAAATCTCAAATTCTTTTGAGTAACTTCCATTAATCTCTCTTTACAGCTTTTTCAGAGTTCATAATGCTTCCTGCAGCTTGAAATAAAACAAACTGCAGAGATGTCAGAAAGCTATAGATGCACGCTTTAATTACCCTATATTAATAATGTTTGTCATCTACATTAACATTGTAAACGAAAACAACACATGCAGATCCAGAGATGTGCTTGCAAGAGTTTGTACCCTGGGCCACCACGCCTGTGCGGCAGCAGCTAATTACGGGGGTGAGCTATGCCAATATGGAGCTCGCGCTTGTGTTGCAAAAAAGAGCAATTCCTAGCCCAGCTTAGGTTTAACTGCACAGCGTGGGGCTTGGGGAAAAGAGCCACATTTTGTACTGATATTATTAGAGTGGAATTTTTCACAAAACTGAGCAGAACTATGTTTCCGTATACATCAAATAAACCAAAAGTGCAACTGAACCAACACCTCTTGAATCATGCTGCATTTCCTTATCAGGGATCTGCAACCTAAAATATTTAAACTACTCTGATAACCCTCTGACAGGAACACACTAAACTCCAAGGCAGAAAAACGCAACGTATCTTTACACAGAAATATCAAATTTAAAAGCTATTTCATTTGTAAATGCATCATTATTAGAAGAATGCTTATTGCTTCACTGGTTCATATTCCCAAGTCTCTGGCCTATTGAGCAAGTACGTGAAACAACATCTATGCATTTTATAATTAAGTTATCTCCACATTATTGCTCTTGTTCTGCACTGATGAAAGCACTAAAGGAAGAAATGCAGCTGCTGAGCACCAAAGGTGCTCCTCATTTAAAGTACCTTACAGAACAATAGCTGAAGTCAAAAGTTGGTCACATTCATTCAGCACAATAAAACCTTTCCAGGGACAGTTGCCACAATCATCAACAATCAGTCATAAAATGTGCAAAAAAATCAGTTTTTCACCCTTCAATTCCAGCATTCACATGTATATTTTCTGCTAGTGTTACAGTTACTTTTATCTATAATTACTTGAAATCAATTATCTAAAGAAACACAACCAACAGCTGAAAAACTACATGTACGGTTTTAATTATTCTCTTTATGTCTTACCATGAAGTTTGCTCTAACATATTTCCAGCTGGCCAAGAAAAGGAAACATGCGTCAAGGTCAGAGAGAAATAGCTGGTTCTTACTTCATTTGCATTCCAGTTCTGGGCAACAAAAAAAAAACCCAGCAATTTAAACAGGAAACTGGCTTAATAGTTCTGATTTCATCTTTTCCATGAATGGAGAAGCAACATACATCAAGCCGGTCTGCTTCTGCTTGTTTCATCAATAAGGGAATTAAAAAAAATTTTTTAAAGCCTCAGATTTGGTCTTGCTGAAGCAAATCTGGAAGCAGTGGCTGATTTAGTAAAGCTAATCTTCAGTGAAGCACATGATATGTAAATTGCAGACCACAGTAGTGTGTAGCTTTGCTAAAACTACAGTGTTGGTTTCCACCATGAACTGGAACCTCTTTTACAAAACTTCTGAGGATGATCAAGTGCAAGTGCTGCCATGTCACCATTCCTTGTCATACTATTTAGTGCAATTTCAGACATTGCAAGCACTCTGTGGCTTTACTATGGCTGACTTCGAGCTTAATTGCTGCAGTGTTGGTTGGTTTGGTTTTTTTGATCATTTTTATGGTAATAAATTCCCCTTTCTGACAGACACTGTTCGTATCTGGTATCAAAATAACAGAGCATGCATAATCATGAGGACATTTTCTTAAAATTTGAGACACTGTAGCAGTGATTCGGATGAAAAAAATACTTTTTCTAAAACCAGACCCATCCTTCATCTTAAGAAAAGCAGTAAGAGATGAGACCAGCACACCAACTTCGGAGGGCACAAAGTGATTTAGAAGTAGGCAAGAGCATCCTTCTTTGAAAACGTGTCTTCTTGACCTCATGCTTTGAGTAGCCCTCTTATGCCAGAAGTCATATGTCATAACCTCTCCATTAGTTAGCCTGAGCTGTAATGTTTTACTCTGATAATATCTTGGTACAGTGAGTTCCACAGGTCAAATGTCTTTGAGAGGTCAGCCCATTCTGGCACCCAACCACTTGAAGAAGTTTGTTTTCACTCAAGCCTCACTCCAACTCCACAGACTGTGACAAGGCAATACTGGGTTTGAATAGAAGTTCAATGTAGAATATTGGTGAAATAACCTGAGCCTAAAGCAATCTTTCCTCAATGACTACATTTAATTTGAAACAGATATTTAGCCAGTTTTACCATACAGTACATTTTCTATACTTGCACATGCACAGATGCACAATACAGGCAGAGAGTGGAAGAGGCACAAACTGAAATTTTCAAAGCAGCCGAAGAGTCTTAGAAATGGTGTTATGAAGTTGAAAACTTCAGCTATGCTTTTTTAAGTCTCCTCACTGGCATTCTTATGCAAGAGTTAATCAGATAACTCAGTGATAAGTACTCAAGAATGCACAGCTAGAAAGGAAAAAAAGTCTCTAGCATACAGAAGGAAGTGGGGAAAAAAAGAGGGAGGGAGGTTATAGTGTGTGTTTTTGAGGGAAGTTATTTTTTGGTCTACCCTTTAGTGCATAGGAGTTCAGCAGGCTTTAACTGCTGCTTTGAAAATGCCCCAATTTTTTTAGTTTGCAGAGCAAACTAAAAGGTGTCTGAAACCATTAAACTTCCAGGTATTACCCAGAACAACTACATAAAAGGACACAGTGAATCCTGCTTAAAATTTAATAACAAGAAGTATTTTATGTTGTCTGAGGAAATCTAGGATGCCCTAAGCTTCACAGCATGTCCATACTGTATGGAACTATTTCAGGATGTATTTAGAACTGCTCATTCAGGAATACAATTTCCTAAAATATGTAGTCTTATAATTTCCATGCTTTATTGTATATTACTAGAACAAAAATATCTGTTGCACATTATTCACAGTGTCCTATCACCCATCCTCTCATTCCACATAAAACCATTAAACTGCTCCGAATGGTAAAGTCATCATTTTGTAATTATAACTCTAAATTAAGGCTTTTGTCTTGTTAATTCTCCAGGAAAACTTGCACCTATGTTTCACAATGAAAGGAAAAATATCAAAATACATCTTACTAAAGGTTTATGAATGAATCCATTGTATCACTGATGAAACATGCATAAAGCCAAAATCCATTCTATTTCCACATCAATTTTTTTTCCTTCTACATGAACAGAAGTTGACCTAAAATTATTTTCCTTTCTGAAAACAAATGCAGAGAGTGAGCTGTGCTGTAAATACAGGCATTTCAGACACCTTAAAAATAAACTTATTAAGAATAGGAAAAAAAGAAATTTAAGTCATTAACTGAAACTTTACAGAACCCCCAGTTCTGCAAGCACTTATGCAACTGAGTAACTTCACACACATAAATAATGCTTAAGTCTGCTTAAGTCCAGTGAGGCTAGCATTATTTTCAAAACCACTCATACCTTTTGAATGTGAGTAGAATCAAGACACAGTACATTTATTAAAAAACAAAATCAGAGATTTCACTGTGAAACTTGAAAATTTCTTCCCAAAAAACCAGTACTTCAAATACATAATCAAATGCTACTCATCTGTTCCAAGCAAAAACACCTACAAGATTCAGAATTATTTAAAATTAAAACTGAAATTTCACAAATGATGTGCAAACATTTTTCAAACACTTCATTGGCTCTGGAGATACTAACTAGGTTACTAATTTAGGTAAAGAATTTTCATGTCTCAGATATCTCTACAAACCATCATGTTTAAGTGCTTAACAAGGAAAGCCTGCTTTTCAAAGTGCTTATTATAGCATTTCCCATTGATTGCAATGGGATTTCCAAGTACTGAGCTCTTCTGAGTTAGGGAATACTTAATAACAGGACACAGGAGTGCAAATTAAGAAATCTATAATTAGGTCATCCCGATTTTATAGTTTTTACCTGAATAACTAATTTGTACATTGTACTAGAGATGAGAAACTATCACATACAAAAAAACAATAAAGAAAAAAATCAAACAAAAACAAACCCCTAGAAATTGTGACACAGTAAAACACAAAGCACACACCCTTGCTATGAGAGAACGCCAATAAAAGACTGGAGCTTTGATCTTATTTTCAACAGTCACTCATACAATGGCAGAAATATCCTTAATCCTCCAAAATATATTCAGTCAAGACTACAAGATGCCAGTGCTTTCTCCATAAGCATTAAACAGAGGATGACTTCACCTGAGAAGTCCTTTAATCCTTCCCGTATTACTTTGTTGTCTAAGCACATAGCAAAAAACCCTCCTGTCGTACCTCTCCTTGGATCTGCGGAGAACATTCTCTACAACTTGGATGCAATAAACTGCAGTTCATTTTTCAAGCGTGGAATCAATATTGTTAAGAGGGAATCTGGGTGGGTTTTCCTTCCCCTGTATGAATGCTTGTAACCATTATTGAATCATTTCTCATCTTCTATCTTGCATAACGTCAGCATTTGCTCTTTCACCTTTGTTTCTGCTGCATCTCCACTTTCAGAACCTGCTTCCAGACTCATTCTGGAGGCACATAGAGTCACAGCAGGGTTGGTGAGATCATTTCTTTGGGATGCTCGCTTCCTGCTATGTTAAACAAACAAAAGCACAACAAACATACTTTAAAAAAAAAAAAAAAAAAAAAAAGTCACTTCCTGATACTTTCATTGGTTTTTCTCCTCCTAAACTTTAGGGCGTTAGTGACTCAGCTCCCAAATGAAACTGATGCTGGAAAGCTGTCAGGAAACTACATTTATCTGGCAAGTTATTAGGTGTTGCAAATGTTTATGTTGTAATTTAGAGAAATTATCTGTTACCAATACTTCAACCATCTCAATCACTGATTTCCTAACATTACACACCCACAACCGAAAGACGGATCAATATGCATCTGATGATCACCAAACATGAACTGCCCCTTCATAGTATTGATCAGCAGCTTCTTCTGCACGTGCAGAAGTTCGAGGGAATAACAGGCACTTGGCAGTATCAACACTGCGCTGACAGAAAGAGAAACTGGCTGGCACTCGTGCAACATCGTGTCAGTAGATACCACGTCCATCAAACGCTGACAGTTTGGCAGATCAGACGCTCTCTGCCATAATGTCATAATGACTTCAATTTACTTCTCTGCAGCACCCAAAGGCTGCGATTTTATGAGCTATCCAAGTCTCTTCTCTTCAAGAAAGATACTCTCTTGCTTTTGCAGCCTTGACAGCTTCATATATTTCCTTCAAGTTTCCTAGTAGGCATAACCAGAACAGTAAGAAACACAAAGCTGTCAACTGATTCCCTCATTATTTATACAAATAACTAAAGTTTTATTTAGCAATTAGAATTTCACTCTCAAAATTTGAACAGTGGCAAGTTTCAATTACTGAAAAACAAACAGAAGCAGAAGGAAACCCCATAAAACCCACTAGGATAGTGACTTTCTCAAGCCCAAGGTCAACAGGGCTGCCTTCACTCCTAAATGAAGAGTAAGATGCCAGCATTCAAGCTTCCGTGCACCAAGAGGAGGCAACAACCAATTCAATCAAGAATAGGCAGCAGCACAGAGACAAAGCCAAGTGCTCGCTCCTGTCCACTGCGGATGGAAGAAAGCCTTGGCAGCAATGCATGTTCAGGCACCAGTGGGAGAAAACACACATCAGTGCATGAGGTCACCAAGACACCACCAGCAACCAGGAGATACTCAGGTATTTCCTCACAGTTACTCAGATGCCGCAACAGGGGCAATGATTGTGTCAGTCAACAGCTGAACTGAAACTGCTGTTTGAGTTTTGGCAGAAAAATGCTACACGGTCCTTAATCTGCACTGGTGCTTCTAATTGAACAGGTACTTTTGTTTTCTCTGCCTTTTTGCCTCCCAGCTCCCCAAGGTCTTCTCTGCTGGCCAAGACAACGACTTAAATATTTTAAATGGTCTTGAAAAGCACTTGAATATTTTCCTTTAAAACTTAACAAGTCAAACAAAAAAATGCAGCAAAACCATTATTTTGTAAGAGTAGAGAGACTCAGAATTGAGAAATCAAACCTGGGTTTCTGCATGCAATTTCTGTTTGCCACAGGAAACATTCTGTTCTTGTAAAGCACAGGCAGCTAAACCTACACTTCTGGTAAAGTGTAGGTAGAAAACCTACCCACCTGAAAGAGGAGACAGGGCCGAGGAGGCAGGCTTTCCACCAAAGGACTTCAAAGCACTCCTCAACTCAAACAAAAATGTCTCAACTATTCCAGGGAGGTGAGCCAACACCTCCAGGCTATATCCCTGCCCTCCCGTCTCCACCTCTTCCACCCCTACCCCTCCACCCGGGCTCTGCCTTCCACTGCACAGCCACTATCACAAAGATAGACACCACGACACAAGAGACAGGAGCTTTCTTATGGGATTCAGCTGCTCAAGAAGTCCGGCTCATCGGCCTTGAAAGAAGAGACCCACACAGCACAAGGCAGAACTTCCACACTGTTGAATCCACATAAAGCAACAACACCTTTGTTGCAATTTGCACCACTGTAGTGGTTACATCCTATGTACAGGGGGGAAAAATAGCTTGATCTTACCTTCAAATTTTATTTAAAAGAAAAATGAACCAACTTTTCATTCACAGTAACAAAAACAATCCTAAAGACAAGTTTATATAAGCTACCTCACTTACACCACAAGTGATTGTTGTATAAATACAGAGTAATTGCATCTTAAACCCTCTGCTTTAAGAGACAGATCTCATTAATCTGAAGTAGGATGCAAACTCTTTCTGTCATGCTGTGCAATCACCCCAGATTATTAGATCTGTAAGATCAGGTATGACCTAGCTCAAACATGCAGATGCCTGCTACACTGCAGGATGCCTCACCTGTCAGCAACTACAGGAAGAGTAACTAAGCACAGGACAATCAAATCTGACTGCACCCGGTGACTGCATCCAGTTGGTCTTACCACACTTCAGCATACTTGCCAATTGCTACATCCCAACCAAATCCCTTCCTCCTCGCCCTGGCAAAGTTACACAGGTCATCTAGTGCGTTACTGATGTTTCTCAGCAGACCTGGTTTTCACCTATGTCAGTGTCAAAACCACCAAAACAAACAACAAAAAAAAGCACATGGATGAAATCAAGAAAGAAACCTAAAGAAACACACCTCCCAATACTGAATCAGCCACTCCATACCAAACCTTTCCTCTGAAGGAAGGGGTAAGGTGTACAGCAGGCTAAGGAACCCACTCAGGCCAGTATCTCTTGTTGAAGTCACCTCTCCACAAACAGTAACAATGAAGGGTCATCTCTGTCCCCCGGTGCATATATTGATGTGCTTAAAATAATTACAAAATTAAAACCATTCTGGTTTACCTAAAACCTTTCATAATTGCCAATTGTTAGTGATTGAGGTTGTTCTAAACCCAATGCTTCATATCAAAATTAACCATCTCCTGTCAGATATATTGAATGTCAACATACATTTTTGTTAAATTCATGCAATTTTAATGAGAAAAGGTTAGGGTTCAGTTTTTTTCAAAGAAGATTAAGTAATTCTTGCTAACTTCTTTGCCTTGCAACCTTTCAACCACACACAAGAGAAGAGTTGTCTTTGCACTGACACCTGCAGTGACTCCCTCTAAGCACATATGCAAGCAGGCAGTGTCAAAATATGCTTCCTAGAGTGATGCCTGAGAGAAGTTTTTGGCCAGAAGACATCCATATAGGAGTGGCAACGTGAAAACTTGCAGAGGGGAGAGGATACGTGTTACCCTGCTCAACTGCTCCAGCTGTCACAGCAGGGCATGTGGAGCAACCGGGCAACAAGATCTCACCTATGCTATGTCAGCACTGCATTTATTAAGCTGTTTTCCATTTATGCAAGTTGGTATTTTAGCCTTCCTAAACCTTCTTTCACATTCTCCTCACTGTTTAGAGAAAAATCCACAGGAACAGCCATTCCTGCCTGCTCCTTCTGTTTCTGAGTTTGCACCTGCGGCTCTGCCGTCCTTCAGGTACCTGGGCAGAAGCATCAGCTGGGGCCAGAACCCTCGACCTGCAGCAGGGCTATCCTGCACACTGATATTGCATCATATGCCCAACGAGGCTTTTTAATCATCCTGATGATGACAGCTTCCCTTAGGGTAACTTCAATGGGCTGCCTCAGTCCTCTCTGACTGAGCATAAATCACAGCTGACTTGGGAAGAGTACTAAGCTCCTCAACATCTTGAAAAACACGGCCAGTGGGGAGCTGTAAGGATGAAGACACTTTATAGATCTGAAAACTACATGTGAGCATCAAATGCTAAATCTAGTGCTCAGGGGCACTGTGGATCTCTGACACTTCCAGGAGGACTGAATGCATAAACCTGTGGATGGATTACACGCATTACACTGACACATAAACACAGTGGTTTCATGCAGCAGACAAACTGTTTCTCCTGCCATTTAACATAAACTACCTGCCTTTACACCCTCGTTAGGAACACTTCAAAAAGAAGAACTGACAGCAATTATTTGAGCTCCAAAATTAGGCAATAGTGAATCATTGTCTCTGAAACCAAATGCCACATTGTACAGACTGACCCACATGATCAAATCTTTGCAGTCAGTTCAACAGACTTCCAAATGGCCACCAGCATCCACCTACAGGGATCAGCTTGCCAGACCAAGGAGGAGTGTTAAATTACAAGCTTTGTACTCATGGCAAGCATGTTGATTAAATAAGTAAATAAATAAAAATCCATTTTATTAATGGCAGCATGGCAGCTCCATGCAAAAACTTCAAAACCTCTTTTCATTTTGAGCTCACTCTAATATTAGTTAAAAATATATCAAATCATCAGCATGTTTTAATGTTTAACCAAAAAGCTACACTCGTGCCTGGTTAAACTCCGCCACACTGGAAAAGAACCAGAGATTAATTTAATTGAATGAATTTGGCTTTTAACCTAGACAATAAAATTTACTAGTATAAAAGCTTAAATCCCAACTGGCAATATAAGGATGCCTTAGGGTACACTCTGCTTCTTGCCAACACCACATATCCACCTTTAAAGTTTTAAAATATATCTCTGACTTTTGTTTCCACATGTATAGGCATATACTACGTTTATACTACAAAAAATCAACACTGATTTGCAAGGGTTAATAATATGATGCTTGCTAATATATAACCTTGAAACTATAGCAAACTACGGGTAACCTACTTCTGCAAAACTGGAAGTAGGAGAAAGAAAAAAAAGAAAAAAATCTGCTGTTTACCAGGACAAAAGCACAAATACTGAACGACAACAGGATACTGAAGTCACTCTATTGAACTGCATTGTTATCTTTGGCATTAAGTTCATATTATTCTAGCAAGCACCTTTTTTAACAATACTTAGCTAGGTGTCTTCTGTCATATTTACGGAACTACAGGAAACAATCTCTAAAGCCATCATTGTGACAATATTGTCTTCATTTTCCCATTAACCAGCAAGGCATGTACCATTTTCTGTTAACACCTGACCTGTTATTTAAACAAATACATTCAGAGCATGCAGGTCTATGTCCTATATAAACAGAGAACCAAATCAGCCCGGCCTACACCCCTGAACTCTCCACATCAGTGGTGGAGATGCAAAGAGCTGAGGAGAATCCAGGCCAGAGTGGCACGACGGAGGCAGGAGGACAGAAGCACATCATGTTGCACTGCCATAAACACAAAATCTTCCACATCATTATGAGCAGCCAAGGAGGCACTTGTACCTACAGTGCTGCAGGTAATTCTGTTTGCTTGACTTTAAACAACAACACACACGAAAACAACAATTCCTTTTTTTTTTTTCAAATCCTGGCCAGGTAACATCAACACCTTTTTTTTTCCTTTTTTTGGGTTTTTCTTTGTGCATGTGTGTATATGCCTAGGCAATGCCAAACTCAGGGTAACTGAGTCATACCATCACCCTCTGGGGCCAGGCTGGGCCACCATTGCTAACACTGGCAAACTCCTACTCACAAGAAAGTGCCTCTCAAGTCAGCGAGGCTCCTCAGATGAGTAAGAAGTGCTCACTGATGTCAGTGAAGATTACCCAGTGAGGACTTTGAAGTTGCTATTTTGTAGTGGGGGGTGCGTGTGCACATGCACAGGAGCAGACATGACTCCCTAAAAGCCATGAATTAATTCATCATCAACCTATGAGGCAGTATGGCTTACAGTCAGAAAGTGAGATTATGACCCGATGCCATGACCTCAAGGTAGAAATAAATTGGGTGTAGGCGGTACCTACCGATACCAGGATTAACATGACTCAGGGAATACAGGGCTGAAATAATGTATTCAAGAGGCACAAAACAGATGCCATAAGCACACCTCCTTCTGCCAGCCCAGTTCCCTGTCATCCTGCTCTTTCTATGCCACAGCGCATATTCAGCACACCTAATACCAAGCTCTAGTCTAACACAGGCTGATGTAAATTTAAACTAACATGACCAAAATAACTGGACAAACACCACCAAAATGCACAGTAACTGTGCAAGGTTTCGCCTCTGGGGTCAAGTTGATGGAATGTCCTAAAGCGGTGGAATATGTATCATTTTCTGACCACTGTCTAGAAGAAATTACAATGCCATTTACATGTGCATGGGATGTTGCACCACTTCACTTCTAGTTGCAGTGCTCAGGAAATACATAAAAGTAAGCTTCCTATCTGTGCATATTTACTATGCCACAGAGCTTACTAACAGGCTGAATTACCAAAACCAGAAAGTTGCTGCTGCTGCTTGCAAAAGGAAAGTGAATTCATCTTTGCAATGCAAGAGAATTCCATACACTACTCTTCCTCAGGGAAGAGAGCTGTACTCACATGAGTATACCCATGCTAAACCTTTATATAACCTATATGGCATGCTAAAACTTCTCCTCCTTGGTCACTGATCTCTTATGTGACTTTTCCTTACCACCCCTCTCTAATGGACACAAAGAGAGAGGGCTAATGAAACATTCTAATATTTTTCAGGTAGCTGACAGGTTAATTTCTGGAATGACCCAGGGACGCTGCCAGTGACCACATTTCTAGGCACCTATGGTGTGGTACAGAACTAGAGCCTGTGGCATGACCAGTTTCTGCACAGAAACCAGCCGAGTCTAGAGAAGAGCAGAGGACATTTCTACCCCATCATCACACAGGCAGCCTTCAGTACCAGGAAGACTGTGGCCAAATTTTTGCCTCGCATTATGCACACACATTCAAATGCCAGATGAGGATCAAGCAGCAAAGTTGGCTTCCTCCCACTGTAGTAAAATGCACAGTAAATCCAATTCTAATAACTTATTATTGTGAAGAGGACTGTGATAATTAACATACATTTATTAGCATTTAATTTGACAGCAGATATGCTTTGGAGAACTTTTAATGACCCCTTAATGGATCCATACAACCACATGTACACAGAGGAGATACAATCAAGTCCTGGAACTTATTCTTACTGTGTGTTTGTACACATCCCAGAACAGCAGCAACAGATCATCATTTCTACTGGGTGCCACCATATGACAACATCTTATAATTATACTCTCATGATAAATCATAATCTTCTGTAAGCCTAAACCGCTGACTCTGTGTCAGATAAAAACAGATGCCTGCTGTGTTCCCACGCACCTTTACCTGACCATCGTGTTGTGGTTTGATGTAGAGGATGACTGTTACCATAAGGAACTGATCAAAGCTACAGAAGCCTGGAAAAGGGAACTGTTGCAAGTCCTCATTTTATCTCCTTTATAATGCTAAAAACATAAATCTACTACTTCTTTTTAAGAGAGCAGAAACATTATACCCAGCACATTCTTTGCAAAAGTCATCAGAGTTAAGGCTGTAGCAGTAAAAGTCACATCTAGAAAATGTGCTTTCAGGACAGATTCATGACAGTATTCACAGAAAAGACAGAGGATGAACAACAGACTTCCCAAGTGCTTTTTCTTTTCATGGCTCTTTTTGCTGACATGCATCTTTCACAAACCCAGCTAGTCCTAATAAATTCTATTCATTAACAGCAATTTCTTTTTCAAGGTAGTTTGCTACCAGTGCTGAAAATTAATCAATCTTAGGTGGCTGTTTGCATTGTGCCTGACACCCTCCCAACCCTTCTGTGCCAACAGCCTGGTTTCTCAGCATAGCTCAATCCTCCTCACGGGCCCCTTGCAACACCCGGATCACTCCTGTTTTCATTGCGAACACAAACCTGCTCCACTTCATATTCCTCCTCCAAAAATTCTCATGCTCAGCATGCCACATCCACCCACTCATCCCAAGTCTCTGCCACCTTCAAGTTCTGAGCGCTGACACCAGCTCAAGTTCAGAAGTGTGCAACAGCCAGGAAAAGGGACTGCAGAGCAAAGTACGCCTGGGGGACAAGAGACAGGAAAGGAGTCCACAATAATCAGTGATTTCTTGTAGTCCCTTCAAGAAACTCCACAGAAGAAAAATTCAGATATTCACACATATGCAAACACATGTGCTCAGCCAACCTCCTCTTCCTCTGTTTAACATCTCTCTATAACCACCACAACTCTAGTTTGTCCCAGGGCTCCTTGTGATGAAGCAGGACTGCACAAGCTAGGCACCAGACAGAACACCAGGCATCTCCCATATCCTGCTCCTCCACAGCTCTGCACACACTCCATCACATTCTGGTGCTGCTGCAGGATGGCAGAGACCACCGAGCAGACCAGTGCCACAGGAAATAAAACAAATCCCAGTCAGACCCCATTAACACATCCCAGACAGCAACATCCAGCAACACTGTACAAGGACCAGGAGAGCTCCAGCCACCCACCTCAGCCTCACCACTCATGAAGAAAAGCATCACCAAAGGACAAAGATTCTTTTACTACTTTAATGCAGATAACCACAGATTCCTGCCATGGCGATTTCTGATGAAAGACAGACACACACCTACAGAAACTCAGCATTCCTAGGTACAGGGGAAAGTAGTTCTCCACCTTCAACAATCTTCCTGGACACCCACAACTCCTCCAAACACTCATTTCCTCTTCCTTTTTTTCTGTATGATCTTGGTTTTTTTCCTTTAAGGCTATGTTCAGCTCAACATACCCTATTTTCTTCTCCTCCAGCTTTTGCTGTGCCTGCTGCTTGCACCAGCTCTTCATCACTTCTGAGCAAACAGACTGACACTGATGCCAGACATGAAATGGCTGAGAGACCTTTACAAGTGCACCAGCTCATACTGGCACAGCTCCGCTAATGCCCAACACAAGGTGTAATTACCTCACTTGTGGGTGGAATTACACAAGGAGTAATTCTGGTTACCTGGTCTTCAATAAACTTCAGAGAGCTGCTCTAAGTTTCCACAAGAATTGAGTTATGATAACAAAATCCATTAGACCCTAACAGCGTGGGAGGAAAACAGGGAGGACTGTGACAAGTTTTTTTATTTATCTTCTGCAAAATTATTTTCCTACATTCACATACTGCTACACCTACATAGATATTTTCTTTTTAAAATAAGATTCAAGTTCACAACTTGCATACTAGAATGAGAAACTGAGACTTTAGCCCTTCAAATACTGTTATCTTCTTCAAAGTGTAAAATATAATGAATAAAGCAGAATAAACTGTGTGTTTAAGAAAACAAAAATCTGTCTCATGTCTAGCATCTTCTTAGCTGACAGACTCTCAACTCTCATCATCTTGTCCTTTTTCTTACATGTTGAAGAGTTTAGTTTAAGAGATAGTGTTCTTCTTCCAGGGGGATCACAGATGACAGACTGTACCAAGTGAGGTTTTTTTTCCTGTTCAGAGGAAGTATCAGCTCAGAGGGCAGCATTCCCAATTCCACTGAGCCAGCAGGACAGCTTTAGGCTCCCTGCACACTCCAGAGCAACCTGCACCAGTGTACAAACTGAACTGCAGGAGAAAATACTTAAGCCAAAATTCAGACAAATTTCTTGACCTTGTCACTGCTTTGGGTTGCTCATCCTTCATCAAGTCTATTGTGCTCTCTCTCCCATCCTCCAGGAACAAAACTCACAGGAGAGCCACACTAAGCAGGTAACTATCTGTCTTCCTCTCCAGTCTGGTGATACAAGTCTTGATCCTCGGATATCAGTCTTAGAACCTGCAGGAAACTTGAACAAGCTTTCTGCAAGGACAGAAGAAAACCTAGTTTTTAGAAGGGTAAGGAATTAGCTTAATCTCTTTCCCTTCCTTTTGCTGGCCTGCCAGATCAGCCAGTCCCCAGAGAATTCTTTTTAAGCTTGTATCTTCCACTCCTCTAACAAACCAAGTCAGCATTTCTCTTCTTGAACTTCTTGTTCTCTCCCTTATCATCTGTCAGAGCCAAGGACACAAAAACAATTATGGGTCTCTCCACCAATCTTGTGCACTGCTCCACATCTAGCCAAAAAGTTGCAGAAATGTTCACTTGTTATTTCACTGCATTTGATTTAGCAAGTATTGAAAAGCCAAATAAATGTCATTGTATTATCTCAAGCTGTACATCAGGACAAGGTAGCAAAGAGTGTCAAAGTCACAGCATCTCCTGAACTAGATAGCAGAAGATAAGAGTAATATCTAAAGGGTTCCATCAGGGGTGCCATCTTTTTATCCCTCAGAGGGGATGCCCTGGTTTGCAACTCTACCCCTAGCTCAGAGACATACGTGTGATCTGCAATAAACAAAAGGCAGTTAAAGGATTTTCTTATGCAGAGGTGCACACAGTTTGTTTGCAAGTTAGAACAGGACACACAAAAGCCATCACTGCACAGACTGCATGTTATAAACATTGTTGTGAGTAAGAAAAGCCCTGGCTTCTGCACTGAAACAGGGAACACAACAGTAGGCAATTCAGCAGCAGGCGTTTAAAATTTTCATAGTGGCCAGCATGAATTTCAGAGATTACTGTTTCGTAACATTTTGCAGACTTTTAACGAGCCAAACTACCCCTTTACAATACCCAGGCTCCTTAGACATCTACTTCAGAATATAAAAATCTGAGGGGAAAGGCTGCCGGCAATCTAGAAACCACTTTTGAGCTCCAGACACCTTCCTTCTAAGTGCACGAAACTTTGAAGCAAAATATTAGCAATCCTCGCCTTTTGCACTGCTTACATTTGTGATGGCAACCTATAATCCCTAATCAACCTAGAAAATAAATGACCGATAAACCAATCTGCTTGTAACCCCATTAACAGATTCTGGCTTCAGTATCAACAGGGTAATTTGCTGAGACTATTTTTAATCCCAACTGCTAAACCACTAATCCCACAATTTCCACATAGTATTTCCACTGCCCCCCAAATTCACTCAAGGTTACCAACAATTTTGCAACTCATTAAAAAGCAGATAAATAAATAAATAACATTTGCAAATATACACCTCCTGGCATGGAAGAACTGACAGACTCCGATTACTTGGTTGATCCCGTTAAAGCCATTACTTTCTAATTGGAAAGAGTCATTCAGAAGCAAAGCTGTGTGTCTGGCATGTCACTTGACACCTGGTATGTACCGCTCACGATAAGATGAACTCTCCAATATGCTTGCCACAATGAAAAGAAGTGGGTTATTTCATCATACCACTGATAGTCACAGCTCTCTACTAAAATCTGTTCTAATTTAATGGGACCATCAACATAAACTGTCATGTTTTCTCAAACTGGCATTAAAATATTCTCCAACTATCATTATTAATGTCAATATAAATTATGCATTGAAGATCACAGCATTCATTACTGAGGTAAAATTTATCTGGAGGGAAAGAAAAAAAAGAGACAAACAGAGCAAATCTAATTAAAGTAAGTATTTATAGATTTCATACAGCTTTTCTCTTTAGTGATTAAAATACTCCTTTAAAAAAGATCTTAAAATAAGGATTCACAGAGCCATCAAAAACAGTACCAAGAAAGCATTGTGTTAATCAGCTAAAGGTACAGTTATACACGGGATGTTGCAAAGGGACTGATGTGATAATACACGAGCCTGGTATTTTATCCAAAGATGTAGCAACGTGCTAGCACAACAATCTGGAAGACAGACCCTTGGTTTCATGTAAGCAGCTACACACAGGAGGAAAAGCTGTATTTAGTGTTGGAAGGGTGCTGTTTAATGCTCCTTTCAACTTCTATAAATTACACCATCAGCCATTCCTAATTGGTATACATTAGTATTCAAACACCACGTTGAAATTAGAAGCTTAGCAGTTTTTCGGTACACTTACAGACTCTTCACACAAACACATGAATAACCTTGTTGAAATATTTTTGAGTCCCAAGGTTAAAAGAAATTACTTTAAGAGACAGATGGTGAGCAACTGGTACCTCAGTGAGGAGTGCCACTGACTTTTGAAAGTTCTCACGCAACGCGCCGTATGGGGCTAACTCCTATTTACTGCACACTTCGGGACTTTGCAGTAGAGCCTCAGCTCCTGAAACCCCAAAGATGTGCATAGACAGGACGGCACAGGGGAAAGAAAGCCTAAAAATACAACTCCCAGGGAAATCCAAATCCAAAGGGAAAAGAAGGTATCGTATTTCCCTAACTGCATAGTTTAAGTCAGTCCTTAAATTGGCTGATTCATAGTTTTATCATACTTGTGGCTGCCAATGCTGCTACCACTCACCAACGCAGGTGCCTCACAGTCTACCACAAAGGAAGCCAGAATGCATCCATTAAAATAGACAACTAAGCAACCCCTGTGCAAAGACTGGTCAACGAGGAGGGGGGAGAGAAAGACTTTGCAAGCACACTCAACCATCAAAAGAGGAGCTCTAGTTTCAGCCAGCAGAGACTGTAACACCTCGCCCCGCAATCCTGTACAACACACCGTGTCACCAGCTATTGTTCATAACTCTTCCCGCAAACCATTTCAACATTCAGAGAATGACTATTTCTTAAGGAAATTATTTCAAAAGGGAAAAATATTGCTTACTCATGAACCTGGTATCATTTCAGCAATGAGGCAAAACAGCTACAGACAATTACATTGCACAATCCTAAATGCATCTTTTATTGTACTAGGTTTCAGAAAAAGAACATTCTGAAACACTGAAATAAATCAGAGAATAAATGTGACTTGTTGTCAGCTAATACAATATGGGTTAAATGCTACCATATGGTGAGTGCACACACGTTACCCTTTTAAAAACAAAGAACATGGCTAATTTCATTCCCAAATCTATTTTTAAATAAGTAAACGTGACCATTTTAAAATTAGGCTACAATTGTGACTAGAACACCTCAATTTCCACCAGCTTCTCTCCCTCTTTCTTTACTAAAAACTAACACCACTTCCCTGCTCACCATGTTTTTAAAAAAGACAAGGAAATATTACTATTCAGTCAGCTTTATCCCCATAATAAGCCAACACGAGCATTTCTATGCAGTGTAAAAATAGTGACGAGCCAACTCACCATTCTTCCTTTATTATACCTGCCGGAAAAGCAAAGCATGCATGCCTGCATGTCTCTGTGCGTGTGTGTGTGCAGTACATTAAAACTCACTGACACACGATCCGGTGTTCAGCAAACACTCACAACAGGACCTGCCCGACAGACAGAGCTCTCGTTTTCTCTGCACCTCCCAGCATGTACTGAGACATACAGACATACAGTTTCAGTACATTCCCAGCCAAAAAAAAAAAAAAAAAAAGAAACACGTATGAAATTCACACAGGGTAGCTGAAGTGGATGCTGTTGGTTTGAAAATTGTCTGTCTAGCTGCTGTACTATTTGTTTTTATCATTATACTATAAATGAAACATGTCAGGAGTCTAAAAATAGCTACAAATCGTAATTATATACGCTTTGTAGTTTTTATTTTACTTTGAAAAGAAGATTAAAAGCTAGATCATTTTAGAAACTGGCCTTAAATATTTAGGGAGCCACAAAATTCTTCTACTTTGCAATTTGAAGTACACTGCTGGAAAGCATTTCCTTTGGGACATAAATACGACAGGCCCAACATGGAGAAGCAAGCTCCCAACACCACACAGTGACATGGCAAGAAAGAAAAGGGAGAAGAATAGACAAAGGAAAAAGTAATTTCTTAGAGATTCTAAGAGTGCCCTGATTACCGATGTAATACTATCAGCTTTAATTAGGTGCTAAGTGCTGTGTGCTAAATTCATCCCCACATCCAGTACCGTAAATTCAGAGCCACCCTACTAAAGTTACCTTGGGTTACCACAACAGTACAACAGTAATGCCACGCCTACAGCGTCTGCAACAGCCCATAATGAAATGTGGATTTTGTTGAACAAATGTTAAGCAACACAACATCCTGCTGATAAAAATTTAATTCTTTTCCATAAGCAATCACTGAAATGAAAGGTTCATAAAAATGAATTTTAAGTAGTCCCTAGAAGGTAAGCAATCTTGAATCCACAGAAAAGAGCCTCTGTTCTTCCACGACTTCAAACAGTATAGACCAGTCTTCAGCAGCCCCTGTCCCAGTGTCCCTACCAGGGACACCATGAGCAGTGCTAGCTCACAACTTGGAGTGGTAAATAAACATCTTATCATACAGCAGACACGTGCTACTGCTATGAGACCTGCTAGAACTTATTAGGCAATGAATAGTTTGGTCACAACTTGAGAGATGCAAGTTCTGTCCATCCGCGCGCGAATTTAATCTTGGAACACACGCTTAATGCCCCACGTTCCCTTGCACAAGCGCTGCTGCTGTAATGCAGTTTCAGGAATGCAAGGAGAAACTGCTAACACCAAGTGTGCAACAACGCTGATGGGCCTCTGCAGATAACCAAGATGTAAACAACATCAAAAAATGAGCAACCAGTATTGAGTAATTATCACACCAAAAAAAAGACAGCTCGCTGGCTTCAAATGGCAAAGCAGGTTCAGCAGATCAAGAGACTAAACATTTGCTGACTAACAGTTAGGTAATGAAAGTAAACATTTGTAATGAAGTCATCATCCTAATGAAAGCCTAAGTGGCAGCGTTAACTACCTGGACCATAATCCACTCGCAAGTTTTAACGTGGGCTCCCTAACATAATATTTACTAGAATCGTTCCTGCTGGAAAAGGCGAGGAAGTTCCACTTACTTTTAACATAGAAGTGACAACCAAGAAATATTGCTATCTAAGTCATTCTAACTCGCAAGTACTGTACAGTTTCTGTGCAGTTACAGTGGGTAACTGAAAAACAGAACTTTGCCTTCAGTGTCTGAGTCAGAACAGCTTTATCCCAGCACTGAAGTGTATAAATATTTGCAGCATGTAAGATGTCTGCTTTGAAAAAGCAACATTGCTCCAAGTTTCAAATATTTTGCAGATATCTAATCAAATAAATGGCATTTTTTGTTGGTGTAAGGTTTTTTCATGGTTTTTTTTTTGTTTGTTGGTTTGGTTTTTTTTTTGTTTTGTTTTGTTTTGTTTTTTGCTATGCTGTGATTAGGTATCTGGATTAAGCTTATGGCTAGAGGAAAAAAAATGACCAAAATAAGTTTTAGTTGATTAACTGCCAATATAATTAAGGATTTCAGATACGCATATAGAAACTGTAATTCCACCCAGAATCATACTCATGCAACTCCCAGTAGTCACTGGGAGTGGAAAGGGTGCTTATTATGGGTCAGCAGTGGATTCACAAGCAACAAGTCAATTTTTAGGATGGCTGTACATGCTGTTATTCAACTAAAGAACATCATATGGTTTTGAAAAACAGTAGTAAGTCCATTTCTCCTTTCTGTGCAGAAATCTAATGCCCATTCAGTCTTAAAAGGTATGTATCAACAAATTCATACTTGTGTCTCAAAAACTTAAACAGGTACTTTTCTTGTGAAATTTGCAAGCTTGGACATGTTGCTTCCTGCAAAATGCAATCACTCTGCATTTCAGCTTTCTATTTTGATGACTTTATGAAACGCTATAGTCAAACCCAGATTTCCAGTTTAAGCACACATACACAGACTTCATCACTGTATGATGAAGTCTCAATGAAAGCTTATGCACTGGATCATCCTGCATACTGCATGTAATCCCAGAGAAGTCCTGGAAGTTCTTGGCATGAATTGCAATCTTCACAGAAGTTAGACAGTTAGACCCTTCAAAGCTGACAGGTTTTGGATCTTACTAAATATAGGTACTTTTCATTAGATGGGCCTCAGAATAAAACTCATCAGATCTCAACCACAGAGAACTACAGATAGGTAACTATAGATAACTATAAATATAGGTAACTATAGACAGATAATCCTTATTGGTAATTATAACTACATCTATATCTATATAAAACTATCTAAGACAATAGTTATAGGTAACTAAAGGTAACTGCTGAAGTCACCTGCACACAAAAACCTTAGCAAAAAAATCCAAATAAACAGACTGCCCAAAGTTCTCTCAAGTTGGAGAGTACACCATTTCTATGAGGCTACTATTCCAGGCTGCCCTCTCTGGTGTAAGCACCCACAGCAGGGTGCATTTTAAAAGTTACTAATTTTTCAGTAAACTGAAGCCAACAGCCCAGCTTCTGAAGGTGATCTGTAAGATGTTAAGACATAAACATCCTCCTTTGCTAAAATGACGATCAGTTCAACAGGCAGAAATTCAGAACAATGGCACAGTCGTTTCTAACCCCTTCAGTGAACACTTCTGTACTGATAATTGCTATTATTAAATCTTGGTGACAGCATGATACTATGACCAATTATAAAATCATACAATGAACCTATTTTTAAGGTAAATACATTAATCATTACCACAGGAAAACTTTAATCTACAAAATGTTGCTCCATTCCAGACAGATAGTTACTGAGGACACTTGCAAGTAACAGCAGGTAGATTTCACCCTAGTGATGTAAAAACTCTCTCCTGTGAGGCACAGAGAAATAGTCATTCACATTCATGGAGTGACAAAAACATAGTTTGACCGGTACAGGAGTTTAGAAGGTCGTGCTAAGCTTAGATAGGTGCTGCGCTAACAAAGACCACTCCTTTCTTTAAACATGTTTTAGGACATTCCTTAGGACAATGTTATTCTCACAGATGCTTTATTTTTTTCTCTCCTTTCTGTAAGCATTATCTTTGCATATTAATCTAGCAGTTTAGAGGGACAGCTATAATGCCCTATTATTCACACAGACTCCACAGTACTTATCACTAACTAGGTGTCACTTCAACACCACTCAGCTTTACAGGAACTAAAGGCTTGAAAACAAACCCCAGGCAAGAATTTCTAGAGATAGCTAAAAACCACTTTACACCAGGAGCTAGTAAAGGTGTTCTTGTGCCAGTAACACAGAGCGCCACGCAAATGACTTTATTATACAGAGTTCACTCAAGATGGCTATGGCAGCTCCTCTTGTGAAACTGAAGATGTCTCCTGGAATACCTGCACCTCGATACTAATTACACCACAGGTGCTCCTATGCAACTTCAGCTTCCAGTTTCAACAGAGGAAAGCTCCAAACCACTGTGCCCACCTTGGTGGAACAAAGCTGGGGTGCAAAGAGTAGCAGATGACCAGGCTGATGATGGTGGGATTGCCGTGACAGAACTGAAGGACACTTTGGCAGAGAAACAAAGCAACAACATGCACTGACAGACAACTCATCCCGGCCAGCTGCCACGGCCGAAAGTACTGGAGCAAAACTACCAACATACTCCCTGCCGAGATGAAACTTTTGCTCTCATCACCAACACCCCTCCCTGGCTCTGCTCCCCTCTAAATCAGCCAACACCTCATACGATTCTGTTCTATTCAGCCCACTGGCAGCAGCCAGCCTGGGGGGGAAGCACATGGGGGCCTCACTAGAGAAGCCCAGCCTGCACTACTTCCCACACCTGCTCACGGGACACAGCCACAAACACGGGGACATGAGCACACATTGGACATTGGTGCACACATTGGACATTGGTGCACCTGCACCAGTGAAGCACTCCCCCACCCCGCAGCCGTGTGAGCCTCATTCTGCCCTGCATACACATCCCCAGCAGGACCTACAGGCACACATATCTGGCTCCCATGCAGCAGTGCAACATACCCCATCCCTGCCCTGCATCTGTGCACACACCTGCCACAACACCCCTCCCGGCCCTGCATGCACCTGCCTGGCATGCAGCTCCCAGCTCCCCCGCATGTACACGTACACACTCCCCCCAGCCCCCATCCACACATCCCTCACAGGGCTGAGGGGGGCAGCTGAAGGTCACTGCCCTGCCACAGGGTCAGCATCCTCCTGCTTGGTCCGGGACACACAGGGCCTCAAAACACCATTGGAAAGCAATGGTCAATAATCAGGACATCTCACAAAATAAAACTCTCAGCTATCATCCCACCCACACACCATGCCCAGGGATGGGGGCACAAGGGAAATGTGACAGAAGATTTTGAAAAAGACTCCCCCTCCCAAATCAAAATCAACCCATGTTATGCCACTCAGCTTTTGCTTAAAATTACGCTTTTTTTTTTTTTTTTTTTGGGGGGGGGGGGGAGAAGCCAAAGGGGAGAAGCCAACGAAATACACGGTTGCCAAGTCGAGTTAATGAAAAACCCTTTGGCTGTTAACTCATTTAGCGCAGCAAGCATGAAATAAAGTCCGTGGCATGGGGCCAAAGCGCGGCAGCCCTTTGCCGGGCGGGCTTCTGGGACCTCTCCCCGGCCGCCGAGGAGCCGGCCCGGAGCACGGCGCCCAGCCACCAGTTTTGGGGAGACACTCTCCAGAAACCGGTGAATCCGCCTCAGAATAATAAAAAATATTAAAATAAACCCCACAAAAAAATCAAAAAAAAAAATCAAAAAAAATCAAAATATCGATGGCCCCGCCAGGCCCGACGAGCTTTTTTCATAAAGGCACCCACTTCCAAAAAAAAGCCGGATGATCCCAGCGCTGCGGGGGGAATGGCGAGGGGACAGCAGGAACGAGGCCGGGCCGGGGGTGCGCTTAGGGCAGGGCAGGGCAGAGCAGGGGGAAGGCCGCGGCACGGCGGCTCTCCGTCCCACTTCGCCGCGCCCCGACACCCCGGGGCCGAGCGGAGCGGGGCCGGGGGTGTCCGTCCGGCCCCATTCCCCAACCCCCCCCCAACCGCGGCACCCCCCGCGTCCTTCCCCGCCGAGGAAACTTCTCCGCTCGCTGGGAGAGTTCAGCTCCGCAGCCGGGGGAGACGCTGGATGCGAGCGGGGAGCGCCCGGCGATGGGGAGCGAGGGGAGGAGGAAGAGGAGGAGGCGGCGGCGAGAGAGTTGCGCCTCTCCCCAAAAAGGGACTTTGACCCCGCACCGCTCTCCGGCGGACCGCGAATTACATATTTTTGTCACAGGTCGGATCCTAACGCCCGTCGACACGGCGTCTAATTTATGAACTCATCAGCCTAATTTCATTATTTAATCATGCGCCCAGCAATCGTGTTTCCTTAAGAAAGGACTGACCTATTTTTGGCTGGAGATAAACGATCATGTTAACAGATGTTAATCTTGTAATCTGTTTTTCCTGTAAGCACTTCGCATACCCGCGTTTCAGACATTAAAAAAAAAAAAATTTTAAAAATCTTGCCCAAACGACTTGACGTCACGATTCAGTTCTTATTAAAAAAAAAAATCTCGCAGTGGTTTCAAAGACATTAAATCTTTTTCACTTTATAAATGCTGATTTGTTCTGCCTCAACTCCCACAGGCTTTTATTTGCATTTCAAATTCCACAGGTTACACCAGTCGCCTTTTCAGAAAATGTACACCCAACAATAAGGCAGCAAATGGGGGGGGGGGGGGGGAGGGGAACCCTGCATCTGGATTAAATAAAGAACAGAATTAATGTTTCGAAAATAGTCCGAGCAAAATGATATTTGCACGTCCAGTGCCCGAGCGCCTCCGTATCTATAGGGGTAATGGATAAGCTGGGCACACACAATGCGCATTCCCCAGAAGATCCCTGTCTGCTGATGGGAGCTTATTAACGCTCCTAATAAATGGTGCTGACTCCAAACCGACACTTTTCGGCTTAAAACACAGGGTTTGTCTCCAGCAGCTAATTGCAGAGGTTAGCTGGTTTGAGGGGAAAAACAACGGCCGGCTGTCATGCTCCACACGCCTCCCCACACGTACTGCCAGTTTTAGCACCCCACCTTCTTCCCTCATAGCAAAGTTTACCCATCCAAACTTTCCTCAACTTGCCCAAGTGCTTAATTCGCATTAGGATCGCGACTCGGCGCTATGCTAATGATCACCGAAGATAGTAATGGGGGGAGGGAGGGAGGGACGAGGAGGAGGAAAGCTTTTATAGCACAAAATGTCTGGAACTGCATTATTTCTATTCTTCTTTTCTCTCCCTCCCTCCCTATCTCTCTCCCTCTCTCCCCTTCCTTCCCTCCTCTCGACCCCCCCCCCTTTTTTTTTTTTAACATGTACATTAAACTCCCCGTCTCCCTCCCCCACCCCACCCGCATCAAACAGGCTATTTTTCCTCTTCTGGAAATAATCGCTACGGAGACATTGTCCTCCGAGTCCTCCTCGCTGTCTATATGTGAATAATTGTTTTCTCTGCCCGCCCACCCCCAACTTCCTTTGATAAACTGTGTACTTCTCTAACGGGGATCACGCAGCGACCGACTCGCCACGGAGCCGAGAGCGACTCGCAAACAAGGGGGGACACACACGGGCACAGCCCCACACCGGGCATTTCACGCACACGCTGGATCAATATTAGCGGGGGTAGGGGGAGAAAGGGGGGGAACAACCCGCTGTTAATAATTGAAGTGGCTACTCGGGGCTCGACGACCCATCACCCACCTCCTTCAGCCGAAGCTTTTTACTTTAAAGTGCGGCAATTTGTTCTTTGTCTCTTAATGGATTAATATCGCAATCCGCCTCCCCTCACCGCCCCTGACGGAGCGTACAAAGCCAAAAGGCTGCCGAAGCCCGCAGGGCTCCCCCACCCCTCGGCACCACCACTGCAGCAAACCCGACCTCCTCGCGGAACAGCGCAAAGTTACCATTTTGGAGCTGCTCCGATGACCGGGGGGGACAGTCCCCGTGCCCTGGGGGAGGCACGAAGTTGAGGGGTTTTTCCCCCCCAGGGGCACAGCCCGAGGACCCCCCGCCCCCCCGGGCCATCGCGCGTCCCCCGCCGGCCGCGCTGCTGTGGCCGGTGCCGAGCCCGCACGCACACGCCGGGGACCATTGTCTGCGCGGGGCAAAGTTGGGGCGCGGGTGCCGCCGCCCCCGGGCGCTGCGGGAGAGCGGGGGGCAGGAAGGCGGGCGCCGCGTTGTGCGGGCGCGGAGTGGCGCTTCTGCCCACCGCCCCGGTTCCCACGTACCTCCTCCGCTGCGAAAGGTGCGGGCTGGAGTTGCCCCAGATGCATTTCTATGAGAAACTTTATTTTTTTCCTTTTTAATCTTTTTTTTTTCTTGGGCGAATTCCACTGGTAAAATATTTATGGATCTATTGAAATGCGCAGAAACAACAACATTAAAGTCCTCAATCAAGATCAAAGAGGAATACTGTTCAACAGCCACGCTGGGGAAGTTGAAAGACCTCCGAACAAATCAATCTGCCATATGGCTTTAGAAAGAAAAAAAAAAAAAAATCACCAACCAAAAAGCCCCCCTGGTCCCCCCTCCTATGGCTGAAAAGTTCAATTCTTGTTTTCCTGCCTGTTTGCGAAGCCCGGTTTAATCACGCCAAATCTGTGTGTGCCACAGGCGAGAGGAGTGTGTTTAGTCTATGGCTGGGAAGCCTAATTTAACGCTCGCTACTAGACATCAAGGGTGTGGATGGAGCCTTTTTTTTTTCTTTCTCTCTTTGTCTCATAATGTGCGATGACGTACAATTGACACGGAGCGCTTCTGACGGAGGGACGGTGTTATCTTGACGCCCCAGGCCGGCAGAACCCCACGGCCCCCGGGCACCCCGGCTCCGCTCCCCGCCGGAGTCGCCCCCCGCCCCCGGGCCGGCCCTTCCCGGGCGCACCGGCCCCGCGCCGCCCTCCCTCCGTCTTGCACTTGGGACGCGAACTGCTCCGGCAATGAGAGGGAAACAAAATTGGGGCGGGGGGAGGCTTTAAATCCTGCCCTTTCCAGTGCTTATTACAAGAACCCTCGGAATAAAGGGAAGGGGTGGGGGTAGGGGGCAGGGAGCGAGTGGGGAAAGTTGGTAATGAAGGATACACGAATCATAAAATGTAAGCTATGTGTGATTAATGATCTGCACTAATTTGTATAGCAGGCGTGTTAAAGGTCATTGACAATTGTTGCTGCTTTCAGCATGAATGCCTGAGTGGGATGTATTTGGGACAATCAAATTTAATTATAATTTACAGAAAGAAAAAAAAAAAAAACCAAAAAACTAGACGTGCATAGCAGCTGGTCAAAATAAAGAGAGGACGCACTTTAAAAAGTGCATGTTGCCTTTTCTTCAAAAGCAGCTTCATTACATTAATGTGGTGTCTTTAAGTGCCTCAATAGTAAATAACGCATCTGGAATGTCTGGATTTTGTCCCTTATGCATCAGCATCTTTCCTGCACACTTTTTCAATTGCTGGCCAAATTGGGTTCCCAGTTACTCCAGAAGTGCAGCATTTTGTGGGAATTCCGAGTTCACTGGTGCCAGATTTACCTGTGGGTGGACCAGAGTAGATGTCACCTCTCTGAGCCTGGAGAATCCACCCCAGGCACATGCCTATAACACAAGTGTGTAGATTCTCTAATCACAGTTTATATAGTACTTTAGCATTTCTTTACACAAAGAGTAAGAAATCCATTATAAATCAGCATTCCTGGGCAGTATTTAGAACTACAGTATTAAGCTAACAATTTCCATATGGCAAAAATTGACAAGTCAGAGCAATGAAAGGTGCATGAGACTTCTCAACTCCTCTACCTAAAAATGTGATTTTTATGACCTACTCCTTTTCTCTCGGAGTCTGTACAGATTCTTTTCCTTAGACAGTAAAACATGAGAATAAAGAACACAGTGCTTGCTCTATTACGTGACAGAGTAATGCTTAAAATGCTTAATATTTTCCATATTTGCTTCCATAGGGCCCAGTCTTACACTCCTTGTTTCCATAAGAAAATAGGAGGCTACAGGAGTGAAAGGACTGGAGAACCCATCTCAAGCTTAGTACACGAGGGGTATTCCACTTTAATGGAAAGGCAATTAAAAATTCAGAAGATGCAGAGACCTTAAAAACAATCAAGCGGTATATTAATTTCACGGAAAGTCACCAGCAGAGTTCCTCCGTCCATGTAATTTTAAATAGGAGATTTTCTCACATTTCTTCTGCTGAGCCCAGCACTTCTGGGTTTTAAAAGCAAAACTGAAACAGTATAAGAATTTATAGACTCAAAAGATATGCAGGATATATTTGCATAATATCATCAATGTCATTAGAAATTTCAGGTAGAGATGATGTCCTTAATTTTCAATTCGTTAGTAGTGTACCATTTCCATGGGTGACTAATTTGTTTGCAGACAGTTTACTCATTTCATCTTTGCCAGAAATCTTCCAGGGAGATGTCCTCCAGTTTCAAATTCTTTAAATTACAATATCTTGTATGAGAATGTCAGCGATATTAATGGCTCAATACGTGTTTTACTATTTATAGACTTGCATGTATAATAATTCTGGCTAATGAAATATTTGGAGCAGGAAAGCATTTATTTACTTTTGCTATGGTCTAATAAATTATTTGTTCAGCGTTTGGGACCAGGCTTTCTCAAGTTAGGGAAAATGGCAGTTTGATGAAATTCTGTGCGATGACTTGTCTGCATAACTTAGCCTTAGGAGTGATTGGTGGAAGTTTAGATAAGAAAAGGTTCCCGAGAAGCACTGTGGTAGAGTACTGAGGAAGAAGGCCATCTCTGTAAAAGCAAGGCTGAAAGCATAGATAAATACTTCAAGACAGGAAAACAAGCCAAGTTTGGATTACATTTCATATATATGTGTGTGCATATGTGTGTGTGTACATGTCACATACACAAATACAGTCTGTGAAATGTAATCTAGGGAAGTCAGTCTCTTTTTCTGTGTGCTTGCTCAGAGTTACTCAGGTTTTGTGCCAATTAATATATCCAGTTATTACAAATCTGTCTGAAATTCTGTTTAAATGTAAGACAGAGATTTTGCTCTCAAACTGTGCTTGGTCAGAAAAAGAGCACACAAACTGATGACAAATCATCTTGTATTACTCTTTACATTCTAAACCAGGCTTTTTCTTGGTGTATCTGGAGATACAAAACACACGTGCAGAAGTTACAATCTGGAAGACACAAGCAGCTCTAATACCCATCTATGTCTGCAGATCACCACACAGAAGCATTCCCACTAATGCTTTTAAAAAAGAAACTCACATTTCTGACTCCAGTGAAAATGGACCATTCTAACACTGGTGTGCTTCCAGAGTTTCTGTGGGTGGCACAAATTCCACTCTGAAACAAAATGGTTTCAATTCATAACAAGCTTATACACTTGGATTAATTGCATTGACTTCTGATGAGCACCACAACGATCTTTCTTTCCTCTCTAATCATGCCTCAGTACTGTACTGTGTCAGACTGCTTCCAGAGTTTGTACTATGAAAACACACCCCCACCCACCAAAGTTTTGCACACCAGCGTACCCCAGGTTTGCACGGATTGAGGTCAAGCTCTTGTACCCTGTTAATTTAGTCAGACATAAATCTAGTGAAAGGGTTTGAAAATATTTTTCCATTTGGAGAGGTGCACATATTTCATGATCTGACGTGTCTATTAATGTGTAACAGCAATAAGCAAGTTGGTCATATCTGTTGACAAATTGCATCAGGTGTCAGGATGTGGTCATAACCTCTTTTCTTTCTACTCATACAAGTTGTCCCGTTGCTATCAATGTAATTGCATCAATGATAAAAGATGACTGGTGTTTGTTTCCATCATCTCATGTATGGCATGTAATGAGCTTTTCCTTACGGCAGAAATAATCTGGAGACCTTTTTTGAAGAATCAACATTTTTAACTCTAATGTCTTTCATATTTGCCCCTACCGCCAACACAGTTACTAGGATATAGCCTGATTTTGATTTTTTGTGCTTTGATCCTCTCAAACCCACATTTTTTTAAACTGATTTATCCAATATTGCTTTTACAATGACACTGAGGAAGAGAGCAGAAAAAGTTAATATTGCAAATAATTACAGCTTCAGAATACACGGCTATTTTAGGTTCATGCTAAATGTACCAACTTTTCCAGCCCTGGCAGTCAGATTTTCTCACCCGTATGTAATTTTATAAACTATATCACGGCTTCACAGCAGGTAGGGAGCCCACAAACCTGTTCTTAATTTCAGCTTAACTGAAAGAATCTAGCAGCAGCTGGTTTCAGAATAGTTGATCAGACTTCCACAGATGTGGCCCATAATAGGTTCAGAAATAAAAAAGAACTAGGCCACAAAGTAGAATTAATTTCAAGGAAGACAAATTCAATAAGGATGCGACTTTTAAGATTTTTTTTTTTCCTTTGAGACAGAGATCATTGGGAGGGCATATTTCTGTGGCTTGGGTTTTTCCTTTCTGTCTACTGATTGTAATACTGCAGTACACTGATTTTCTGCCAGGCTGGACCTGGCTGTTAGCAGACTGTGCTCTCCCAAAGCAGAAAAACGGGGTATTTCTGAGTTTGTGTTGCCTCCTCTCCCCTCCCCCTCGCCCTTCTTATGTTCCTCCAAGCATAACTGATAGTACTGGAGTGCTTGTGCGCTTTTCTGACTGGACCAGACAAAGACGTACAATAGCTAAAAATGACCTGTGATGTTACAGCGAATGCACTGCTTGGTAAAACTGGGGAAATTGGTTGCCAGCTCTAAACAATGTGTTATCTGGGGCTGTTGCACAAATTTTAAATAAAGGACTACAGAAAAAAAAAATAGTTTCACAAATGTTCATTTCTGGAGTTTAGTAAGAAGAGTTTAATTGATTTATGGAACAGCATGGCAAATACATTATTGTACTATCTTCTGCTGAGTGAAAAATACCTCAAAAGTAAAAGTAGAACAAAACAGTCACTTGTCCTTGCTAACAAAATTTCCCTTGACATTCTGTGCAGTGGTCTAAAGTGGTTGAATAATCTCAGTTCATATGGCCTTTCAGCTCAGGCATGCAAGGAAAAAGGAACTTCAAAAAGAGAATATTTTACCTGATGTGTACTATTTTAAGGTTTCAGTAATTAGAGAACTGCAAAGGTCAAAACAGCCATCAATATCACAAGCAACAGAGTAGAAGTAACATGTTTGAGAGGAAGTTAGTTGGTTGGCTGTAACATAATATGCCATAAGCACTCGGATGTGGATCTGCAATGACGAGCAGCAGAAGGAACAGTAAAAGTTAACCAGCATCAGATATTTACTTGGCTGAAAGCACACAGGAACTTGCAGATGAGAAATAGAGATGCTTTAGAGTCTAAATCCCAGAGTTTATTGCCTCACTGCAGAGATCCTGCCACTTACACCGAAGTCCATCCACACAGATCCATTCACAGGCTGGAGTAAAAGTTTGCCAGAGCTTTCTAACCTTTCAGTGAGGCAGACAAAAACTCAGCATTCAGAAGCTCCCAAACCTTTTTTCTACCTTCTGGATCTCATTCAGATCAGAAATGTGTGTCATTAGCCTAGTTTTAGCATACTACTGCCCACATCCTAAAGTAAAATCAGGAAATATTAGATTGGGGTGGGTAGCTAAGATGTTGCTGTGTGTCTGCTACTCCTGAAACTGTGTGTGCCAGCCTGTATTTCTGAACTGGCATAAATTAAAAATTAGTAAAAGTACAATGATTACATCTGAAGCTGCAGTAGTTTGCAACAGTATAAGTCATAATAATTATGCAGAATTTTGGGGAAAATTATTTTAAGAACAGGAACTCTTCCAAAAGCTTTCCACTATTTCTTTCATTGCTGATAGACCATTTTTCTTCTCAGTACAATTTTATGCCAAACTGGCTACTTTTCTAATTTCCCCATAAATCACACAAAATTCATGATTCCTTTTTTCACATTTGGATCCACAAATCAACCAACAGAATTTGTTCTAGTGAGACAAAGAGGCTGAAACAAACACTCAGGATCATTAGCATAAAATTATCAGCATAAAATTATCCTGACTTACAACAACAAGTTGCAGGCGGCGTCTCATTTGTTGCTTTCATAGGGTTTGAAAGACAGAAGTGAGTTAGGGAAGTTGGTCCACTACAGATTTTGTGAGGCATTTGCCTTTTTTCCCTCGTTAAACTCCGAAGCTAATAAACCCAGAGCATTCAGTAACAAGCAAGGCACTCATGTCAACAAAGACCTTACTTAGAGACGGCAAGGTTTTGGGAAACTTCTGTAGCAAGGATTTGAAGGTATTTTAGTCATATGCAGCGCACTTTTGCTTCTCTGTTTCCTACAGTATAATCCCCCTTGCTTTCCCCCCTCTGTGTTTTAAGACGAGCACAGAAAAGGCTGAGTGTTAAACTATACTATTCAATTGTCTGGTAAGTACACAAATTCTGTTCAAATCAGAACAAACTTTCAAGTAGACAGAAAGGGGTATTTGGATTTCTATTTGGATTTCTGTTTTATCCTGGAAACCCTGCTGAACACCAGTGTGATGGGGAATATAGCCATATCAGACCAACAAAAGGCTCCTAATGTAGTGAAGACCTCCTCCCCCCTCCTCTCCAAGGAAGCCGGCTGGCAGAGCTTTTGCTATCGGAATTGTTTGCAGAATAACCAAACTAAAGCAGCTCCCTATGTGGGTGCCTCATTCAGGAATAAGCAGCACTTTTATTCTAAAACACTTATCTAGCTTCCTGAAGAGAACAGGCTATTTGGAAGATACTTCTTTGTTTTGAATGTTCTTGTGGAGCAACATCTTATCTGGTTGGGTTTTTTTTTTTTCCCTTCTATTTACATTTTCATTTGCTTCTCTGACAAAAGCAGAGATGTACTCACTCAATAAAGCAGTTATCACATATGCCAGCAACTCTTAGATTCCTTCTGCTGTTCAAAAGATTCCCAATAACTGTTTTTATTGCAAAGGATCCCATTAATATCAGTGCTATGAACATCCCGTTTGCTCCTAGGGGCTTTATAAAAGGGTTATGCTTTAACCCTTTTAAATTTAATTGTCAAATGCAATAGAGCTGCATTTCACATCACTAGTATGACAATGTTCTTGCAGTGCTAGATATACCACCAGTCATTGCTATGAAGTATGCTGCCGTTAATACTCCATGTATTTTTCCCTAAGATATAAGAACATTTCATGCCAAATCCCTCTATCATCTAAGGAGTCCAGGACCCTATTTATTTTGATGGAAGATGGAGTAATAAAAATAATAGATTGCAAAATAACTGTGGCAACAACACTGCCAAAAATGCTCGCAGAATGATGCTGTTAGTATTGTCCAAGCCAAGGTTTTCTCCAGAGAAGAAGGATCCATGTGAGTGTGTGCTGTCAACTCCATTTGGTGTTACTAAGGCTAAAATGTGTGTGTTGGTTTGTTTGTTTACTTGTGTTACAGAATTGGAGAGAGTTGGGTTCACCATTTGGTCCTTAACTCCCTGAAGGCTGCACCAGGTAGAACTGAATCAACACAACCATCTACATCTGTAGTCCACAGGAGAGACACCATGAGGCATAACTGGGCAGAAGGGTTCAATGGGCTGTGAAGAGAGGGTGGGAGCCCTCTGGAAGTGCTCTCCTCCTGCCTTGTAACCCCAGTGAATGCTGTGGTGGTTCCAGTGCCAAGTCTCTGGGAGGCCAGCAAGTGGAAGCTGGTGTACACAGCTGAACGTGAACTGCTGCCCTAAGCTGCAGGAGCCAAAGAGGGGTGGCTGTGGAGGTCACAGCCAGGAGCTCTGCTGTGGGACCTGAGCCAAAGCCAGGAGTTTTGGCTACCCACTGCCTGGCTCTACAGCTGCTCCTGGAGCCTTCTGTGTTCCCACCTTTGCTTTTTTGGAGAAAGCTACTTGCCAGAGCATTAACACCACCTCTGCACACTCCTTACTTCATTCACAAGTGCTTCTGCAAGGAATATATAACTACATTAAGTTTATGTTCAAGAGTTTTCTACTAAGTTCATACCATTCTGCTGTAAGGCAGGCATAGTATCCATAATCTGGTTATTAAAAAAGTGCTGGTGAATGGGATATTTGCATGAATGACCTCATTTTTCACTTGCTCACTAGAACATTTTTAAAAGGAAGTATTTGCTTGGTTGGTAGCCAAGTGTTTTCTCCTTGACTACCAAATGTGTTTAGTCCATATTAAGGGTAAAATTCTCTCCAAAGTTCACTGGTAATTTCCAGACCCTGCAAGATTTGCACGCAAGAGACTGACAGGAACATTCTTATTTAATCATTTCCCACCATATTTCAGAAAAATGTGGTTTTCCAGATGCTCCCGACTTCCAAATGCAAAGTGGAAAATGTCCAAAAAAGGCATTACTTCATCTAATGTCATTTATTTAGCACACAATCCTTCTGTCCCTCTTCTGCTTTATCAAAAGCAAGGGGATGTGTGACTAGTTTGTATAACTTAAATTTCTTATCTGGACTTGCATAACTGCATTCAGCAGCTTCCTCAGATGTACAGTTAATGGGAAATTCCATGAGTTTTACACTTAAACTTAATCAGAGATATGAATGGAAGAATGTAACCATCAAAGCTGTTGCAGAGTCCTTCACTCCCTGACCTTAGGGCCCATAAACCCATGAATAAGTTACATTCATCCATGTACTAATGCCTTTTTTTCATCACTAATGCAAAACGGGTTTAGAACTCCAGCTATTAATCCAAGTTGAATTTCACTCAAACCGCTCACGAGTGGATACTTAGTCCTCACCAAGGGTTGTAGGACTCGTCCTCTCTTCCCCATGCAGCGAGGGTAAGTGAGGAGAGGGGAAGGACTGCGCCACTGAGCAGAGCTGAGTGGCTGCTCTCAATCCCAGGCAATTACTGGCTGCCTGTGGCTGCATCTGCACCTCCCTGTCAGCAGGGTGATGTGTGCCGTGGTCCTCTCTCCCTGGGTATCGCTGAAGCTGCCGCAGCAGAGGATGCAGAACAACATCTCTGCCCTGCTCCCAAAGCACCCTGCTGGGTCTGGTCCCCATTGCAGCCGTATGTACTGGGTTTGAGGAGGACTCTCCACTCGCTGCGTAAGCCAGTTGTTCTTCTCTCTGAGCCTCCTTTTCTTGTAGCTGCAAAATGGGTCAGTACTTTCAGAGAGCTGTGCTCACTGCTGCTGTAATGAAATACCCTGAGACCTTTGCTGACCCTGGCAGAGCAACCCGTGGCACAGTCATGCTTGGTACCTGTGCTTGGAATTGTGTTTTGGCATTTGTACCTCACATAGTAAGGGTTATAGCCATTCAGCAATCTCTGCAGAAAGCAGTTCTGCACCTTCTTTGAGTTGGCTGTGTAACCAGAGTCAGTCACCCAGCTAAAAGAGAATAAATATACTGTGAATAGAACAGAAACTCTGTCCCAAACGTGCACCAGAGAAAAAAAAAAAAAAAAAAACTATGTGTCTGCTGCACATACAGTGCAGATTTTCTTGCAGTGCTCCAAGATAGTAGATCAGGAAACCATAAGAAGGAAGAACCACTCAGATAAAGACCTCTAAGATAAAAATATGTCTGTCAACACAAACTGAATATTAACAAAATGATTCAAGGGAGTGAAAAGTTCAGTGTTTGCTTGTGTTCAGATTTGGGAAGTGAACAGAAAAAAATATCAATATCAATAAAATAATACATTTTATTTTAAAAAATAGTCATCATCCCAGCTCTGGTTGATAAAATTTAGTTTTTTTTGTTTTAAAAAAAGAGTACTATCCAGACACACCCACGAGCCAAGTTTTGACCTGGCGCAATTTGATACAGGTGAGGTATTAAACCCTGAAAACCAAGTTAACAATGGAAACAGTGACAGACAGTTAACAGCAGTAAAGGGTGGTAGCTGCCATTGTACTCATAAGTTACACTCCTTTCACAGCGTAGAGGGACAGCTGATAAACCCTGGACCTGCCTTGCTGCCTTTAGTTTGCCTGTAGTTTTTTTCCAGGGATGACCTTGTGTTTACTGATAAATTCTGTGACTCACTTAATGGGGAATTAGAACAACTAGATATTTTTTAATATCAAGAGCATTTTGCCTCATTTCTTCAGTCTTTGTAATTTAAATATCCTGTTGTGTAAGCCCAAAGGCAGGAAGTGAGCTATACAAACCCTTACAATAACAGTATTAGGTTGCAGATAAGCCCATGTGCTCAGTGGTGTTGGGTAATTTTTTTTTTTCCCCAAGGTAATGCAAGTTCTGCCAGTACTGGAAGAAATGCTAGAATGCTTTAACAATTTAAATTTTTCAAAATGAGCTTCATCTGTTACACACATACATATACCCATTCAAAAAATACTCTTCCAATAACAAGAAATTACTTTGGCCCATTATGCCAGGCTTTAATTATTTATCTGCCCTCTGTATTTGTGTTTCTGCTGTGAAACCCAAACCTTTTCAGCAGGCAGAGAGACGGTGGTGGGGTAGGTGCCTACCTGTCCTTTCTTCCATTCTTTTCCCTCCAACTCAGCAGTGTTTTAATGCAAATCAAACCCTTGGTGCGTACATAGCCAGCACAGATATCCTTACACTTCATGCACCTGGCAGTCAGCTTTCCTGTCGAGGCTGCTGCTAAACTGGATTGTTTCCTCTTGTGGTGATTACACTTGTCTCTCTGCAATAAAAAACAACAGGAGCTTCTTACAGATGGTAAACACAAGCCATTTTTTTTTTAATATATACCTGGATTTATAGGCCTAAGGGAAAGATTCTGTTAATCGTAAAATTTAGAATTTCGTAAATGAATCAAATCACTTTTGCAAGCCAGACACACAAAGAGCATTTCAAACCGTGGGCAAGCCATGTAACCTAGCAGTGCTGCATTTAACAAAAGTAGGACATGATTTCTGCATCTATTCTCCTTTAATAAGATTATGATCCTGACTGTCCTATTCTGACTGCAGTCGGAGGTAGCGTTGTTGCTGAGTGGCTCACGAGCAGTAGGCTTGTGTGCTTGCATAACTGATCCCGAATTACACACGGTGACTATCTATAGGTGCTAATCTTGAACATGACAAAACATTTGATCTCTCTGTGTATATTTGCACAAGCACATTTCCAACTGCGTGCAAATACACACACACATTCATATCAAATGCACAGCATTATGTGTAATGAGATTATTACACGTTTGTGTAGGTGCACTGTGAAAAGGAAAAATTGCCTGATGCTCTACCTTTGTGAGCCTGTCTTCACAGACAGCTAAATTGTATCAGTTTAGCCATTTCTGCTGTCATTTTGCGCAGCATCTAATTTAGGCTCAAATGCTAATGACAATTTCAGCCAAAGCTGTTTAGCTGTTTCTGAAACAAAAAGCAGGTTGCTTTGCTTATCAGTAAACAGTCTGGATTTTTTCAGGGAATTGTTTTAGCACCTTCACAATCTGAAGCCAGAGTCTGAAAAATCCGAAGTCTCCCTATGCTAGGGCTTTGCCTTTTGCTATTCTTGTTACACATTTGGCTGTGTTATAAGTCTGTGAAAAATCACAGTTTGCACATGCTCCATCACTACCTCCTCAACTGGAGTCGCTGAATTCTAAGATTCTGCTGTAACTGAGGATGCTCAGGTTTCTCACAGCTGGTAGCGCCGACTGAACCACATATGCCACGTCCTCAGTTATAGACTACAGTGTCCCACTATTGCATGCTCGAATATATTATTCTAGGGTAGATTACATGGGCAAAGCCAAAATTTCACTATACTACAAACTCAGAGCAGTAATGTTGGGATGAGTTCCAACAGCAACTGCCAAGAGGGAGATAAATTAATTTATGTTCATGAAGCATTCAGATACGGCAGAACTGGTCACCACAGAAAAGCTCACGAGGAATTTGATTATTTCTTTTTGAGAGAAGCATTTGAATAAAGTTATTATGTGGCTGTGCAGTTAAAGATGATACCATAAAGCACACGTATGAAGGGCCGAGTAAACAGACCGAGTATTGTAATCCTCACTATTGGAATTTTCTACATTAGTTTGTGTACATGATATAAGAACACAGTAAAGAGCCGAATTCCTTTAACTGATACATTCACACATCCACATGTCTATAAGTAGCTTGCCTCCTGTTCAAAATAATAAAATAATTGTGGACAAGGGGTTAATAGTTTATTGCATTTAACAATATAAAAAGGGCAGGAATAGCTTATCTGAAGTTATTGGAGACAATGATTTACTAGACATTATGGACAACCCACAGCGTGGAGCTTTCAGCTATCCTCCTTGAGATATTAAAATCTGTGATATAACTGAAGTACAGAGTAACGGGCGTTTTGGTGTTTCCATTCATGTCTCAGCAGACTTTTAACAGAACAACCAGGGGGAACTGTCAACAATAAAATTCTCTTTGTCTTCACCTCTTCCAGCTTCAGTATGCAAGCAGCTCCATTTTCAGCTATGGAAATGAACCATTTCATTTTTATGAGATCTAATTTCAGTAGCCTACTTTGAATAATAAACAACAATTAACTTTCAGAGCACAGAAGATGTATAATTTTTAAGGCACATCCTGTTTCATGGACTTCAGGATATAAACTACCTGAGAGCAAGAAACTGTAGAAATAAATGACAGAGAACAAAAGTTGTTCCCAGTACAGTGAGGCTGTCAGTTTTTCTGTACTCCTGCCTTTGTAATTGTATGCGTTGGGCCTGATTCCCTGACTTCATTTGAGACCCCTTGGGAGAAAACTGAAGTAGCATACTGTGGGATCGTGTTCTTCTCCCAACATTTGTTTTTTGGAGGGCCAGTCGAGTGTGGTGCTTAAAAGCTTCACGTGAACAGCACAGAGATTACATGATTTCTTTTGGTTTTCTGAAAGGGTGAGTACAGTAGAGCTTGTGCAGCGTTATTTCCTGAGAGCCTCTTTAAGCAGGTTTTAGTGTTAACTTCAACTTCTTAACAAGCTTAAGTACAGCATCACATTTGATTTGGTTTTGCAAATGTCTGGAACTTTTCATGTGGAATTAGCAGATCTCAGTCTTCCAGCCTAATGAACTCAGATAAAACTCAGCAGGATGTCCTGTTGGAAACTAATTTTTTGTACGAAGACAGCTCTTTGGTCCTCTTTTCTTGCCTTGCATTTGTTGACTTGTCTCAGAAGCTCGTAAGCTATCAGCTCTCTTATTGATCTACTCTAGAGTCACTTGAAAACATAATTTTGAAAGCAGCATTTCAGCACCTCTCCTTGTTTGATCTCGTTGCTGTGGCACAGTTTTTCAAGCACCAGGCTGAAATCAGTGTTGGGGGTTATTTTATGCTTAATAATACATATTTTTAAAAAATCTTACGTCTGTCTAATTTTATTTAAAATGCCTCTCTATATGTTAAATTTTCTGCTTTATTAAAATCTGTCCAAGGATCCACATCCCTTCTTTTTCATTTAGTTACAAATTGATTCTTAAAGTATCACATCTAATAGCCTTTGGGGTTTGATGCGCAAACTATTCTGACGTCTATTCATAGACCTTTATAATGGGACCCACTCCAGTTTATCCCTTGAACTGTCAGGCTCTTTGGGAAATAATAGCTCCTGACAGTTGTGGAGTTAAAATATAGGATTAATGATCAGCTTTTAATGTGCAAATGGGGTATTCAGCTTTCCTCTTACCCATCCTATTTAATGCAAATTCACTGTTGAAACAGGTAGCATGAATTTTTTCTCTCACTAAACATAGATTAATCTATCAGGGTAAGTCCCTGAATCAAAATAGAAATTTAGATACACACTACAAAGTAAATACAGGACACTGCATTTGTGCTGATTTATAAGCAAGTATTTTTCTTCTGGCAAGTCCATAATTTATTTTTAAGGTTTCAAAACCTCACTTTCACACAAAAATAAAAATAGCTTTACATTGCAGCAACCAATTTAACCAGCGGGAAGAACTCTGCCTTTCTCTATTAAGTACAGCTGTAGAAAGCCCCATGGACTTTGATTTAATTGATTCCAATAGTCCAAAACAATCAGCTACCTGCACTTAGTAAAAAGTAAAAAAGAAAAAAGACAGGAATTTCTACAGTAAAGCATGGAGGAGATCAGATGTTTTCATTAGGAGATTAATGACATGATTGTGATTCTCAGCCTTAGGAATTGTATGTTAATTGTCAATTGGGGCATCCTATTAAAAAGCTGCCTAGCTATACAAAATTAGACTATTTGTTTAGAAAATGTTATATACTCATGTAATTGGAAAATGCATTTTAAACATAATAAGAATAAGAAGCATTTGACATTATGTTCTGCAGTGATGGGCAGCACTGTGTGCAAGGAGCACAGCACGGGGAGGAGGTGCTGGGTTAAGGTGATACCTAAAGAACCTTTCACCAGAGAGTATCTGAGGGGAAAAAGGTATTCAGGTAACTTAAGTGAAAGTCAGAACATGAAAAGATAAAATAAACACTGAGTCATTCCAAAAAATCTTTCATATTTAAGGCAGTCACACCTGCTCGTACATCCCGGATAACCACTAGCTTTCCCAAGCACATGAAACAGGAAGGTGTCCCTCAAGATATAGGACTTAATCCTTGCAGTGCTTGAATGCTTAAGCTGCCAATAACGCAGAGTGAAGTCTGTTGTCTGCAATTATTCCTTTGAAAGGAGTCACATCAGAGCAGCACACATATATGAGAACCTTGAGAAGCAAAGGAAGAGGGAGAAGAGCAAGAAGAATGCGCAGCACGTCGCTTGCGTGCAACTTTTGTGTCTTCTGTTACTATTGCTATTACCTTTGCATACATGCTTTAACACACGAACAGGGAAGAATACCAATAACCTTATTTTGGAAATCTGGTTTCAACTGCATCTAAATGGCCTCCAGGGATTTCTTTTGTTGTTTTGATAACAGTGTCAATTTACATGGATACTATCCCCCCACACCCCCACCCCTCATTTCTAAGAATGCAAAGTAGTCTATCATTAATGACTCTTGAGAAACATAAGCTAAATTTAAATTAAGCTCACAGACATTGTTTATAATGTCCTTAACTGCACTGCTTGTAACTTTTCGCTGCCTTCTACCTTGTATTTACAGCTGTGCAAAGCAAGCCAAACCAGCAGTCAGGCAGCAGTGTTCTGCAGACAGGCTGCATTCACATTGCTTTGGTGTAAATTAGGGACAATTCAGCAGAAAATAAGTGGCTGCGGACATTCAGGTAAATATATAACAACCATATCAGGCTGTAGTCACCAGATGGACTAAAGGTGTTACCTGGAACTCAATTATCTGGAGGATGCTTTAGCTACCTTATGCAATTTCTGACCCTTGCCAGCAACTTCTGCCTCCTGTGTCCATCCTGCACTATTTTCCCAGCTGTGTAGGAGGCTGGATGGTGGGCCTGATTCCCTGGAAACAAAAAACACCCAGGAAAGATAAAATAGACAAACAAAAAGAAAATGCAAGAATAAATGATTGTTTTCCCAGGGATTCAGCTCTCTCACCCACTTCACTGTAAGGCAGGACAAATCAGTAAGGGCCAGGGCCAAGATGAAGCAATGGCAGGCGACAGGGAAGAGTAGGTTGTTGGAAACCTTCCTGAAAAGTTGTTCATCAGTTACACCAGGACAAACCAGAGCATTCTAATTCCTAATCAGGAATCTCCTTTTTATAAGGGGCTACAGCCAAATTCCAGCTTTTTCATGCCTTGCTGCAGCTATGTGTTCCAGTCTTCCCTGGACAGAAAGGGAGGGATGTTTCCCCAACATAAGGTGTTGTGTGTGCTGCAATAGGTGCACAGGGAGGCAGTTTGTACTTGGGCTTGGAGCCTTAATTTTCAATATCTTTGTGTTTTTGGTTTACAGTGGCTCCAAAATGCCTTCAAGCTTGCAAAATGGTTGTCATGCCTTGTCGAAGTTAAGCCCACAGGTTCTAAATTATATGGCTGTTTTCTGTATTTTGAGAGAATTTTCTCTGGAGACATGTTTTTATATAGAGAGATGGGAGGTTTTTTTAGACTTTCTGCAAAGCCCTTTCAGAATTCTTAAATGAATGAACTTAACTGAAAAAAAAATTAAATTAAAAATTAGTCATTGCATTTAACAAGTATCCCCGATAAAACCGATTTGTCACTCATGGTTGATTTGATTTCACAGTCATAGCCAGGAAACCTTTATATTTCTCTTTGGACTTGCTCGTTGGACACTTAAAATCAGAGATCAGAAAGTTTTTACTAATCCATCAAGCAGAGATTAGCTGAGCTTAGAATTCAGCTAATGAAGGGGAAATCCATTAAAAACCAGGAGCTGCAATGTATGTCAGAGGGCCAGTTTGGGGGGCAGTGGGGAAAAGAGGGCTCCAAGGAAGGAGGAGCTGCTGATGGCTCTGGAGATTTATTCATTTGAAGTATCCCAGAAAACAGATCCAGCAAAGCTAGGAAGCACAACTCTCTCCCAGGCACCCCCAGAATTCATCAGTGCACGAAACTCAAAAAAACCCCCACCTATTACTCAGAGGACACTTAATATTTATTTTCGCCAGGCACCCCCAGAATTCATCAGTGCACGAAACTCAAAAAAAACCCACCTATTAATCAGAGGACACTTAATATTTATTTTCACTCTCAACACAGTTGTTGTGGCTCGTTTTTGGAGAACAAAAGGGATGGGCCCTTGATATTGGGACACCTGTCTGCTAGCACAGGCAGCAGCATGGACTAATTCATATTACTCCATACTGGCACTGAATCCCAGCCTGCCCTCCTGTTTTTCCCCAAAGCAGCAGATAAAGAAATAACCATTTTACACACCCACCTAGTTCAATGAAGCATTTTATTTTAACCCCAGCTATTAGCCTAAAATGACATCAGGATTCAAAACGCTTAGAAAACTGGAATCCAAATTTCTGTGGTTAAGGGGATGATCCGCGCCTCATCCTCATGCAACTCACCACTGCCCTGATTTCACGTGCCTAAGTGGGCATAATTGAAGGGGATGGACTCTCCTAGCTCAGAATTTTGTCCTGCAGCCATTCAATTGCCCCTCTTTTGTTTTGGCTTGTTTTGTTTGTATTTTCTAACCTTGCATATCTTTAAAATGGCCATGCATAATTTTTTGGACAGTTTCCATTTGGGGCAGAAACGCTTCTTGACAGGTTCAGCAAAAGCTGCAATTTAATGGATGCATTTCAAATTCTCTAAAAGCAGGGTTCGAAGTGCTCAGACACCAGTTTCAGCATTTCTGGAATCACAGCACAGCAGAGGAGGTGCAAGCATGTGTTATTTATGTTTGTCTGCAGCTTTACTGCTGTTTGGACATAAATAGGGGCTCAGATTCAATCGCAGTCAGTCCTATCTTATGATGATACAAACCCCCAGAGGGGACCTCTGAGGTGGGAAATCTGTGGGTAGAATAATTTACCACAACCGAAAGCAGCCATACCCCCCTCAGTGGGTGAGCAGCACCTCTTGGGGCTGGCAGCATCCCCCAGCTGGGTTCTGCTGGACTGGGCGGGTGCAGGACGTGCTGACCCAGCACAGCCCCACGGCCTCTGCTCACAGCCAAACCAAAGCAAATGCCTGCACGCACACCAGAGTCTGACAGGGGAGGAGGACCCAGTGGGAACTTCATGTCTTTGGGGAGCGAATCGGTCCCACTGTGGCGCAGGGGACTCGGTGACACGGGAGGGGACACTGCGTGCCGGATGCTGCTCCCGCTCCCCGGCATGGGGCTCACAGGCCAATAACAACCTGCTTGTTGCTCTAGCTGATGGCAAAAATATAACGCAAGGACAAATATGTATAAACGTAATGGTGAGCAGGAGAAAAAAAAGGGGAAAACAAATCTAATAAAATCAAGTGGGAGAGTTTAACAGGGCAAATGGAAGTTTACATTGTCCCAGGAAAGTGCGGTCCTGTGGAGCTGCAGGGAATTGATTGGCTTGTATTCCCATTTTTTCTTAAAAACTCACAGTATAACACTAGCAGCCTAATGGGATGCTGGGAAAAAATAAACAAACAAACCCCTCTGAGGCTTCTCCCTACACCCATCCCCTCTCCTGTTATTTTTCAAATCAGGGAATGGGGCAAAGGGGCAAAAGAGCAATCCTTGTATTTGCCAGCCAGTAAATCTAACTCCAGTCCCTAGTGAAACAATGGGATAACCAGTTAAGGAGGGAGGAAAGGGGGACAGAAAATAATGGGGTCATGAGCAATTAAAAGGTTTGGTCAAATCTAACCTTTGTTTTAATGTAAGTTTGAATCAGCAGAGCTATATCTGGGTTAAATTTAACTGCCTTGTTTTCTGAATTTTCTTAAAAAGAAATAATGCCAGAGAAACTCAGTTCATCCGGTGGAATCAAAAGATGTAGTGGGAAAAATATGTTTTCTTTTTGCTTGCAACAACTGTTAAACTTCAGCATGCAAAATCATATAGGAGGAAAAAGCCTTTCCTTTAAATTCCACTATCACCTTCAGTTCATCTAAACTGTGAAAAAGCTCATAATATAATCCCAGTCCCTCCCTCAAAATCTTCCAAACTCCTCATCCACAAGCAGGGGAAAATTAGCCTTGGCATTCTGGATATTGCCAAGACTAAATGAGGTTGTTTAGATTTCCTCTTCCCTCTGTTCTCTCCTCTTATAAATCAACACAATTTCCAGATTAATTTGTACTCTGTATCTGTGTGTTAGTGTGTATTTATAAAAGGAAGGGTCATGAGTCCCGTGCTTTTAAAGGAAGGAAGCCTTTTTACATGATGTTTTAAAATTAGCCAGGACTAAACATTGCGATGCACAAATGCTCCTCTTTCAATTACACAGCCCCTGGCAAGATATCCAGGGAGCTGTTTCAAGACAGTTTAAATTGGTCAAGCTAGTGAGGGTCCTCCCTTTTCCCTGGGCTATGCCACATGTTGCTGATGCACAGAAGTGCAGTAGCACTGCTGCTTATCTGACCCCTTATTGAGCCAATTTAAACAAATAGCCTTTTTGCTTTTTTCTTTCTTATTTTTTTTTTTTTTCCTGTGTTACTTTTCAGTTGATTTCAGAGTTTAAATTGAGTAACAGAGAGGTCAGGGGAGCACCAGGGCCAGCAAAAGGGCAAGGTCTGGAAATACGTCACCAAGTGCAAGGTGAGGATGGCACTCACAGAGACGGGGTCGTGGCTCCCCGGCAGTGAGCAGCATTCCTTATACCAGCCAGCTTCACTTTTCCCACTCCCGTGGTTATTTTTAAAAATTTCACCTGGACCAAGAAATTAACCCAGCTAAAGATTCCAAAACAGGTACTTTTCAGCAAATTCTCTTCCCAGTCCTGCTTACTGGAGAGACTTTTGAAGAATGGGCAACCAAGGAGACAGATGTGCTGCCCTGAAAAATACACTGCTTGGAAACTGGGGCTGTTTTGTGAGGAAACAGTATCGCTGCTCCAGCATCTTCTGTTGGGAATTGTCTGCATTGTGAAGACAAGTCAGTTTTACAGTCTGGTCTGTTTGTTTCAGACGTGTCGCTAATGAACTCGTAAGCGAAGCGCTGGGTTTCAGCGCGCTCCCCTCTGCCACCATTCACCGCTGTGTGCTCTCAGCAGACAGTAATTATCAGCCCTAAAGCCAACAAGAATGATGTCACTTTTAATTCATCAAATAGCAGGTATCCCGGGGGGATCCTTCACCAGAAACACAGCAGTTCTGAAACCAGTTTGGGATTTTGGCTTTGGTGGAAGGGTGGTAACTTTGGGACCAAAAGCTTTTGAAAATCTGAGAAGTCATCACAGAATGACTTTTTTTGACTGTCTCTGCAGTAATAGGCTACCACCATGAATAACAGCTGACGTTTCAGACTCTGAGTGACCTCTGGGTGTTTTCTAGGTCTTTTTCTTCCCCTAACTGGAAAATTTGAATAGCTATAAGATAAAACAGGGTAAAGTATGCTGAGAGCATCAGGTTACCTATATGCCCAAAGCTGTCATTTTAACCAGATCATCTTGCATGCAGACTGCTTTTGTGTGAGGATGCCTGTTGCACAGTGTTGTTTTTAAGTGACAGAGCAAAATAGATGAGTTCTCAATATGATGCAGAGAGCACATGTTATTTCTTGCATAGTCTTACTGGATTTATTCTGAGAAGCTACTGAGGCTTCCTGCAAAGATTGTTTAATATCTTTGGTGGAAGTAGTCAAGCTTTTATAATAATAGTGATGAAAAAATCATGACTTTTCATATCCAACCAAAGCCTGATTACACTCATTGAAATACAAATGTCAATATTTATTAGCTAATACTAAAATTACTGCCATCTCATTTTTGCAGTTAGTCAGAAAATCATTATGTATCCCTTTTCAAAAATCATTGACTTTTCCTTAGCACAGAAAACTCTATTATCAGTCTTTATAAAATATTTATGGCTTTCCTTGACATTCTTATAATATCCCTAGGAGAACAATCAGCATTCCTTTTGCTGAAAATAAGACAAACCTCTTCTCTGTAAAAAATAATTAATTAACAAAATGCAAATGAAATAAAATAAAAAAAAAATAAGAAACTACAGCTTGTTCATCTAATTTTTCCTCTTACATTAGGAAAAATCAAAGGCATCTCTGTTTTAACTACATTATTACAATTATTTGGGCTAAAAAGTGGTCTTGATTTGTCAGTGAAGGACAAATTATTATTAATTTCACATGTAAGCATATGGAGAGAATTATTAGGCTAAATGGAGGGGCTTTTCACTGATTCATTGATTTTTCTGTGCCCTTGATTGTTTGTGCCACTGTTTCTAAGTTAACATTACGCCCCCTCTCCAAGGTCCAGGGTAGGGTTATTTTCAGTGAAGAAGTGCTAAATCACCCACATTTTCTTTAGAGGCTGCTGGAGCTCCGTGATCTGAAAGAAACATCACATTTCCATGTTGCTGGTCCTATTTGATGCTGATATCCCTTCCTGTAACTGTTCTGGAAATCCTGATATGTCTTGTCTCCCCATCGGTGTTTTCACTTTCCTTGGTAATGAGAGGTAATAAAAAGGGATTCTCCCCCACCACTAATATCCCTGCAGGAGCCACGTATCAGCAATGCCCCTTGTTTAGTTACCAATTCTGTCTTTGTGCAAACTTTTTTGCATGCACTTGGCTTGTTGCATTTTTGTGTATACTTAGCTGTATTGCCATGGCAATAGGAAAAACATGATGATACAGATTTGGAGAGAAAGGAAGGGAAAAAAAGAGATAAACCACCACTGTAATCTCATGGCTAGATGAGGTCAGAATTGGCTAATTCATGAAGTTAAGAGACATGCAATTTGAAACATCAGAGAGGTTAAAAGGAGTCCTGAAGAGGAAATTTTCCGATTAATAAATGTGGGAAGATGGGGATCTGAATTTCCTTAAATTGAGTCAAATAAGTCAGCCTGCACTCAGACAGGACACACAATCAAAATCTTTGAGTAAGGAGTGGGAGATTTGACTAATGCCTTTTAAAGCAGATATACCATAGGAATCAAGTTTGAGCTTTTGTCTTTGTATTTACACAATGTAAAATTATATATTTATATACACAGATATAAACTTTTCATTTTTCAAAGATTATTTTCATATAAATTAGCTAAATACCCTGTTGATATTTGTATAAAAATTTTCATAAACTTAGAAATTTTTTTCCAAATTTCCAAGTATTTCTGTCTTGTTTAAAATTCTTTTGGCTTAAGTGTAATTTCTCCCATCGTATCCACAATTTCAGCATCCCAATGTGTTTCTATTTCAATTCAAGCATCCAGAGAGATGCTGAGCTGCCTCAGATGGATGGAACAGTGCAAGAGTTTCACCACAGAGCCCAAAGTCTAATCTTGCAGGCATTTGCTGGTGTGAATATTTTAGAGCTCAATAGCATTACTCTGGTGACAATGTTACTCTTACAGAAATTGGATCTTTCAACTGCTTGCACATGTGAATAATTTTATGCATCTGAGCAGTTGTCTTCTGTGAAACTACTGCCTTGTGTCAAGTTAACCACGTGTGGATGTGCTTCCAGAGATGAGAAGGTTCCCAGATGATGATCCTGGGGGTTTATAGGAATAAGCATTATTGACCACTGTATGGATAAAGCATTGTTCATGAGATCACACCATTAGCAACGTGCAAAAATTCTGCAAGCAGTATTATGAAATTTAAACCCAAATTTTGAAGAAAATGCAAATTTGATTTTTAACAGGGGGTTTTAACATGAAAACGTTCTCTTTAAAAATTCACTGCAGCAAGATCAGTAAATATAAATAAAACATGTGAAGAATATTAATCTTAGTAAAATTGAAGAAGCAAGCTGTCAATGGCTGTCAGACACAATATGAACTGACAGTTGCATGGCTTACAGTCTGACATCGGGATCGTTACCTGTCTGTTTCTCTATCAAAATACCTACAGGGAATAAGAGTTTGCAGATTGCAGGCATGGATGGGAGTGGGTAAAGGGGAAGAGCAGTTAAAATGGAAGCTTAATGACAGCCGTGAAACATACGTATGCAACATATTCATTAGGATTAATCATCAGTCCGAAGCAATGGCTTACATCATTCATTAACATCAGTACTGGAGAAAAGCTTTAAAACAGCATCTACAGCTTTCAGATCCCACTCCTCCCTCAAATCAAACTCAAACCTGGCACACAACCTTTTTCTGGCTGCCACATATACAAAACCTATCGATGAAGCATTAGTTGCTTTCACATATTAAGAAAATTTACAGGAGTGGGTCAGATATTAGCAGCAGATCCTCATGTGGAAGGATGGTGCAGGCTCTTCCACCCTCCTCTCTCAGTCAGGCTCCCCTGGCCAGCCACCCACCTTCCCAGGATAACACAGAAACCCCCTGGGTCCACCTAGAATGACAGGCAGGAGAAATTACTCACAGGCAGCTACCTCTGTGATGGTGCTCTGCACTCCCAGGAGTCCATCCAGGGAACAGCCATCTTGGTAAAAGCTGATTTTTCATGGAAACTGTAGTGTGAAAGGGTGACTGGGGTCACAGACAGCATGGATGGCATTCCTTCTGGGCTCCCAGGATGGCTAAGGTTTGCATGGCCATTTATGTGATATGGGAAGAACCACTGGGGAGATTTTTCACGATAGTCTCTTTCTACAAGTTTTGTTATCAAACTCCTTCATCCACACCTGCAAGACCCTGCTAAGGTTTGAGCTCAGTGGTCTAAGATTGACTGTACAGAATCACCAGACAAGCTGGAAGAAGTGTAAAGCTCAGAGGAACCAGCAGAGAGGATGGGTCAGGCCCCATAGAATCACTGACCCACCTTTCTGCACTCATTTGAGGCAAATGGGTGCACAAAACCACTGATATGCCAGCACCTCCCATTACAGCAGTGGGCTGGAGGGCCTGGGGTCAGGCTGGCAGCCCTGGAGGCTGCCCAATGCCACCATGCTGGCTTCCTGATGTTTTAGTTAAAGCAGCAATGCATGCAAGAAATGCTCTGCGAACCCCTAAAGAATAGCGATAAACCAGGACTGGAAGCAAGCTGGGAACCTGTTAGCTTAAGATGTTAGAAAGAGTTCCAGAGAAAAGTTAGGAAAATTCAGTTTTTTCTCCTTCAGACCTAAAGCTATAAGCTCTGAGGAGAGCATCCCAGAGCCCACAGAAATCCTGTCTTCCCAGCCTGGATGGCTGGGCCAAAGGCCACTGGAGTCACAGGAACCTTGTCTGTTCCTTGGGCTTTTCTTAGGCTCCTGAGTAGCTTTGTCTGCACAAATGCTGACTAAAACAAAATATAGTTGGGTGAGCAACACAAACTTTTTCTATTAAATTTTGCTCAGTATTAAAATATGTATCCATTTCACCCATGCTGAAAGCCGTGTCATTCTCTTGTCATAAACATTAATGCAAGAAAATAGTACCAGTATATCTTTATGGAAAATTTTATGCACATACATACTGATGACTTCCATTTTGAAATGTATGTCTTGTAAGGCTTCAGACAAGGATTCTGATGAAGGTTGCATTCATTCACTCTAGGAGCAGAAATAATACCATGTGACAAATCACCATCCAAAAATGCAGCTCTTGTGGCAAGTATTTAATATCAGCTAGAGAGTGAAAAACAGCTCACAGGTAGAATATTTGCAACATTTATCAAGAATTTTAATAACAAATGCATAAAAAATAATGCAATTTCCTAGCAGTAGCTTGTTAAAACTTGACTGAATCTCAGAATTTCAGCAGAACATTACATTAAAATTTCAACTGCCAAAGAAAAATAACCACATTGTTAATGATAATTTATGCAGCAGAATTTCATGCTTTTCAACTTGTTCCATGACCATAACTACTAGAAAAAAAGTCCCACTTACAAAGCACATTCCTACAAACTCCTTCTGTTATATCACTGACAATGAAGAGAATGGATGGAGCAACAGGAAGAATCCTCACTGACCTCATGCAGCTTGTTTGTTTGTTGTGTTGGGGTTTTTTATGTAAGAAATACAAAATTGAAATCTCACATTTGATAATTTCCCTAAAAATTCACAGAAAATTGTAAATGAAGATACATCTATTTACTTTCTCAGGTAGGAAAAATATTATTAAGATATTTATATTCATTAAACAATATATAACTATTTGATATTAATAGAGTCCACATAAAAAAGTGTTCATTTTCAGACCTTCCTATATATAGGAAAGTATAGGTATATTGTGTAACAAAGCTGATTTCCAAAGGCATACTAGCTCACACAAACTCAAGAAATAGCAGAAATTACGCAATCCATTATATAGACACCTCTTCAAACTGTGAGTGAAATGGATTTCAGTGTGAGTTAGCAGACAGGGACTGATCATAACATCATCACCCTGTCCTGAGCAGATGTTAGAGGATATGGACTTCTATTGTTCTGTGTGCAGGTGGAATTCTAGCATAAAAGAAAAGTTGCCAATATTCCCATTTTCGTGTCATTGCAACATATGTACTGAATTCTTAGGATATTAAAAAAATACATGTGCTTAGTTCCTATTTATTTAACAAAATACCTAACCCTTTGGGACAACAAAAGCAAAACTTTCCCAAGGTTGTAGCCATAATTTATATGGAGATTTCTTCTGCAATGACAGCCAGTGGCCATAGATTTTCCTGTCTCTCTCCACCTCCTTTTCTGCTGTCTGTCATGATGTACACCATGAAAGTCTATCTGTCAGTGCCAGGGATTTGACCTGGGGATTGCCAATGGGTCTTAGTAAAGGCCACCTAGAAAGGCATAGCTAGAAAATGCAAGACCATTTTTTGGTTGTTTTTCTAGTACATCCTTCAAGCAGCTTTAGGTACAAGCCTATTTTCACTCTCTGTCACACTCTTTGGCTTGGTTTTTTCAAATTAAAAAGAGAGTTTAAATTTCAAATCTTAGTAAGCCTTAATGACACCTCTCTCTTAACTCTTTTCCTTCTCCTTGCTTTGATTACTGCACTTGTTCTTTATCATTAAGAGGACACTAGACATTCAAAAGCTCATGTGGAGGAAAAGCCTGACAAGTGCTGAAATGATGTGAAGTGTAATGCTTTTCAGTGAAGGGAAGTCCATGGGTAAAGGTCACTCGAAATATTCCACCTGCCTTCCCTGGTGCTGCACCACGTGTGGCAGGGAAGGGCTTTTGTGATGCCCACGGCGTGCCTGTGTGAGTCAGGAGACAGAAGGATGGGCTCTGGCAGGTGTCTCAGTGCTTAACTCCTGCTCTCCTAAGGGGCATAAGCACCCTGCCCTTAGATCCAGTGTGCGGAGTAAGAGACTAGCAAGGAATGGGCAGGGAACAAGCATCCCTAAGAACACGTGGTGTTGAATGAAGTATTTAGGCAGATAAAGTGAATTCTCCCTCCTAAGAACCTGATTCACAAGGGAAAGACACCAGGATTTGTTAGCTTCCTTTATAAACCCCCTTGATAACCATGAAGGTGTGCTCTCATTAAGGCAGAAATCATCCTCTTTACCCAGCAAAAATCTGCTTTTGCACGAGGCTCATTATCCTCATCCTCAACACACTAAAGCTCAGCCTCTGCTACTGACACAGCCCTGCAGCATCTACTTGGTGCCATGGGCTGCTGCAGGGTGTGATGTACCAGCTTTTCTCCAAAGCTGTGAGAGACATCACAGTGCTCCTTCAGTCGTCTTACAGGCCTTGCTAAACCAGCTGTGCCCAGTGTGCTGAATGCTTCCCTCCTAAACCAGATTTTGGACGTCCGAATAGAATTAGCCTACATCGACCTCCCTGTCTTGAGTTAAAGTAACAGAAGCTTTTTCTTTCAGGGCCAAAATACAGGTTTTGGCATCTAAGGTTTAAAAGTTCTCTGTGAGATCTAAAAAAGCCTTTGTTAGTGTGGCACATTCTAGACGTGTAAGCTAAGTTAAAAATACACCTAGTTCATATTCCTTGCTTTCAAATTAACATATGTCATTCTAATGATTTGTCAATTAAATTAATGCAGAGACAATCATTGTCTTCAAGATTGTATGAAACAATGGAAATGAATCTTAGATGGATAGGATTGAATAAAAAGTGTTTCTTAGGTGTATGGACATAGAGTTTTAAATTCAGGATAGAAGAAGAAGGGTCTAGAATATATCCTTTCCAAATGGAGATATTCTATGATATTCCTATGAAAAGGAAAGGGTGACTTAGAGACAAAAAAATGACTGAGACCTTGGTTTAGCCACAGTTATTTACAAGAAAGCAGATCTTGACTTGTGTGCAATGAGGACTTAGGAGTAATGACATTCTTCCTCATTTGAAGTTGCTGGAAGTACCAGAAATTAATTTCCTCTTACTGTGGTCCTCAAACAGATAAAGAGGCAGCTCTGGACCCTCCATAGGCAAAGGTAGGAAATGAGTAAGTAGCTGAGTTCCCAGGAAATGAACCCTAGACGTTTTACTCACTAGGGCTGCATGCCATATTCAAGACCATAATCTTTGTGTATGAGCAAGGAAAGTTTGATAAAAACACATGCCCACACATTCTTCTCTGCTTCCTTATTTACACATTTTGTATGTGAACCAATAAACCACACATTTTTCATCCACACTATTCATATTGAGCAGAGTCATGACAGATTACTGCAGACTGGTAAAAGCTTTCTGTGGAAAATTTTAACCCATCTGGAGTGTTGAAGATCACCTGATTGTTTCAAGATATTTTTAGTAAGAATGATAGTTGGTCTTTAAATTAAAAATTAAAAATCTCCATCCTTTGCCAGATGCTTTTACTAACTTGTCAAGAACTTAGTGTTTTTCCCTGTTGGTGATAATCGAATGGTTTGAGGCTTAAGTGTTTACTGGAAGACAAAATATGGTTTATTCTGTGCCTGATAGCCAGTTTACATATACTTCTCCATCTTGATGATAGCTCTATAAACCATATAATTTGGTGAAATAGAAAAAAATAATCTGATTTAGGCTGTAGCAAAGCATGATATCATTGTTTCATGCTGGAGAAAATTATGGGGTTGATATAGGAATTTTTTTTTTTTTGTATTCTCATCAATTATTGTTGCTTTTACTTGCAAGGAAAGTATCCTGTAGGCAAGGATCTAAACCTAATTAACATTAACCAGTACACAAGTTAAAAACTATACAAAAATGTACTGTGAAACCCAAATTTGTTGTTCCATATTTTAAAAAGTCACAATTCTAACCGTTAGTGATCCACAGAAATGGACCATGCCAAAGTGAATTCTTTCATATTGGTTTCCCATTGTTGTTGTGAGTGAGATTACAGCACCATCAGTGTCTGCCCTGAAGTGTCTCACCTGCATCTCACCTGCTGAAGGTAATGGCAAATCATCAGCAGGGTAATGAGGCACTTGTGGTTTTCTTTGGGTAGGTGCCTACCACAAGGACCTACCTTATTTCCAACAGTGAATCCATGATAATAGTGTATGGATAATGCTATCCTGAAAGGATTACAGTTTGCAAGATGTGAGGTGTGGTTTTCATTTCCTGTTCCCATCTCTGACCCCTTTTTTCTCAGCTCCTTTCCGTTCCTCTTTTATGGTTTTCCTTCTTTAGCTCAGTTTTAATCTAAATTTCCCATTAATTCATCTTACCTATTCAGTATTCCAGGTGTCCTATTCCTGCCTTCCTCGCTAGCCCTGTTCTACCAGGAGTTCACTGAACATTGTTAAGTGTTCAAGAGAATACTTGGCAATAAAGACTTGGCAGCAAAAAAAACTTACTACTTCTGTACAGTGACCTTTAGGCACTTCTAATATGTAGTCAAATATTAGAAATGCTCATTAAACAGTTAAGAAAAACATCTGAGGATGCAAAGCTACTAATCTGGAGCCAGAAGGTGAATCAGAGGCAGAGCTGGGAGCACCCCAGGCTTGTGTGCCTTGCCTTCCGTTCAATGACTTTTGCTCCTTATGTCTGCAGTGACTTTCATCTGGAAAGCTAAATATACATCCAAGTAAAGTCCATGCCTCTGAGAAGTTGAAAGCATTGCATTTATCTCTGTCTCCATCTCTGCTGCATGTGTACTGGAAGGTTTATAACTTGGATATATTATATGGACGTATTCAGAGTCAATAATAAGCAGATCCCTTGGTCAGAGATGTCATGATGACTACCATGGTTTGTTTCTTTGTTATAACCTTGAAATTCAGACTAGATACATAAAAAGGTTCCCTCAAATTCATCTAAGCCAATACATATTTACACTGACATAATGCATAATGTGTGATAATTTGCTTCTCAGAGCAAAACTGAGGCCATAACCCAACTTCACCAAATACAAACTTTGTTTTGCTTTGATTTTTATAGAAACATCCAAAGCTTCCAACACACCCACAACAGGTATTCAAAGTAAAAGCCAACAGCAACTTTTGCACATATCTTTGGTAAGTAAAACTGCAGTCATTGTGCAGTCCTTTTCCTGTTTCTTGCATTACCCTTTACAGTGTATTGTCTTCTTGCGTCCCTGTTACCAGCTGTACACATTCTTTGAGATTCAAGGCTTCATACTTAATCCAGAGGGTATGAGTACTAAATCTGTACCATCACGCTGTCTGAAGCAATGATAATTAGAAATTAATCAACTATTTTTAGCCTAACTTTAGCATCAATAATAAAACACATGAATTTTTTTAAAAATTAAGCTCTCAGGGAACAGGTCTTCTGTAGAAAATTATTGTAAAAAAGCTAAAGGAAGCAATGAAAAATCAAATACTTTCCCTAGTGTTTTAATTGATGTCTGGAAAAAACATAATCTTTTGTAAAATCGCATTTAAGTTCATTATTACATTTCCCAGTTAGTTTTAAAATGCTGTAGAAAGTCTTGTATTTTCTATTATGTCCTGATAATGATACATGTATCTTACAAGGACAATTAGCAATCTTTGCATATCAAAACACATATCTGAAGGAATTTTTATCTGATATGCAGGTGTCACACAGATTGTGGAAACAGTAAGAAAGTAGGTACATTTTTTATTTCTATAGGAGTAGATATTCTGCTGTCCCATATCTGCAAAGCTAAAAGGATATTCTTTATCTCTTAAAGCATTAAAGAAATGTTGAATAATTCATTTCCAGAAGTATTAACTCTACAAAAAATATGGAAAAAAAATATCTCTTATTAGTTTTCCAGTTTGAAGACATTTCAAATCTTTCTCAGATACTAATTTTACAAATGTAATGTCCTTGGGAAATGAAACTCAGTGCCTGCTTCTCTAATCAGACTTGACTCTCTGTTTACTTTATGTGTTTCTGCCTATTCTGTCATTGAGATAAATAAATGGAATTCCTGAATAGTAGCAGAATGGTAATTATTAGTGGCTATTGTAAGAATTTAAATCACTACTGAATCCCTGGATTAACTTTATAATATATTTAAAAACATTGGTGAGGAGTGAGAGATGGGAAAGAGAGACAATGGGACGTTAGACTATTTTTTCTTCAATTTTTAATGTAAAGTTATTTTAAAAATGAAAAGATGGAGGGGAGAATCTAGTTTTTGCTGCTTTTCCAGCTAGTCTACATCTTGGCCAGTATAGATTCATCACTAGGAAGAGAGTGAAAAGTTTTACCTTTGCTCCTCTTTTATGATGTATCTCTTCAAAAGATCAAGTCACTTAGGCAATGAAAAATCATCTTTGCTGAACTGGATAACAGTTGCAATTTATTTCTCAGGTATTCTGGGCACCTTCTTTGACTTACTCAGCATGCTGGGCTTTGAGATGAGATTGGGGTACTCCCTACTAACCAGGCATGAGACCCCAACTTGGTGTGAGGCCCTGGGAGAAGGAAAAAAAAAAAAAAAAAAAAAAAAAAGGACATCACTCACATAAAGAGTTTTAACAGATACAAGACAACTAATACTTAAAATAAACTACTGCAATGATCAGATTGAGCTCTTAATTCCTGTGGTGTTTTTCATGCAGATAGAAGTATTTCTCTGCATTTTTTAGGCTTGCCACTTTAGAGAGCAGTGTCCCCAAGGCACAGACTAGCCCCCAGAGGGGCTCGGTAGAGTGCCTGCCTGTTGCCAGCTGGTCTGCATACACCAGAGCACCCTCAGAACCGCCACCTCTGCCCACAGCCCTCCTGATGAAGCCCAAAAGCTTTAGGCTCAATAGGGGAAAAGATGGCTGATGAAGTGAGACAAAGGAAAAGAACCATGCACAAGACAAAACCTAGACAATTTTAATGGCAGAAGCAAAGAGGTTAATTCATACTCTCTATCGATTGCTTTAGATAAAGTGTGTCAATAGACCAAAACAATATAGAGAAAAAGTGAAAGACTGGCAAGAAAACAGAGGGAAGGGTAGAGAAGGGACAGTGTGGTGCCCAGGACTCACATTAGGAAGGGAATAAATTATGCATCATTATCTCATCATCACCATCATATTCATCATCATCATCATCATCATCAGAGAACCCTACATTAGAAGATCTGTCAGTAAAAGGTACTGAAAGTCTGTAGCTGAAAACAACTCCTGTCTGATCAGAAAACAGATGTAGCAAAGTCAGCTCTATGGTGGCAGCTCTATTCCATCTCCTCATCTTGCTGGGAGATTGAGATTTAGTTCAGGTGGGAATTTCATTCGCTGTACCCAAAGCTTAGTGTGTCAGCTTGAGTAACCCTGGGGTGCCACTTCAACTGGTCCTGGAACCACAAGAAACTGGACTCCAACAAACAGCCCTTTTGATAAAGACCACTGAACACACATTGAATGGTAACACCACAATTTTTAGTGGCTAACAACCTGAATTTGATAAAAGTCAATAACTTAGAAGGAAAAGGTAACATATCTTATTACCAGTCTTCTGAGCCAGGTCCCTATCTGTTTTTATCTTACTGGCTGCTCTGCAGATTAGTAACTGGTGCCTCTCCATCCCTCCTTTTTCATTTTCTACTTTAGAAACTAGAGGAAATTCCCTGTCAGTACTTATGTCCCATGGGAAGCTGCAAATAAGAAGATCATTTTACTGTTTATACTAAATTATATCATGCAGTTATTGCCCTATTTATTTTCCTTCTGCATCTTCATTAATTTTATAAAGTGAAAATATATTGGCAGGGAATAATTCTAGTCTTGACATCTGACTTGTGCAATGTGTCAACAAAGAAAGTATGGATTGTTTTTCTTTTTGAAATAGGTATTCAGTGCAACCCACAGAACTCAGGACTACTTTCTGTATTGGAGATGTACTGAAAAGACCTATGTGGTTATTATATTTTACTGTGAGATCAAATATATATATACAGATGGAAGAATGTGTAGCAGACAGCAATATGCAATTAGTTATCTGGAAATATTTTGAGAATTTTTCAGATATTTTTCAGTATGAGGATTATTATTAGAGAATTTTGAGAATTATTATTATTTTTTCTGGTTTATCATGACATCAAACAGCACAGTATTATGATCTTACTTTCCAATATTGCTAAAAGTATAAATAGTAATTGCAATAAACTCTTACTGGAGGGAGTCCCTTCCCCTGTCCATTTTAAAGGCATGCATCATTAAAAAGCTAAATTATCTGTATACCTGCAGATCCTTCCTGCTATGTTCTGTAAAGCTCTTTTGAAAATGGCCAGTCTTTACTGCTGGAGTATACTTTACTGCTGAAGTATCTCCATCTGAAGCCAAGAACACTGGGGAACAGTTTTGTTAAACCACACTTCAGGTTAGAAGACTTGTCTCTAAACTGACTAATGAACTCTGTGTGATGCCTGGTGCTGGTTGGCAGCAGCCACATGGTGGGGGCTGCATTGTGCTATTCTGAGAGCACTGCCCACAAGAGCTGGGCTAAGGCTGGAATTCCTGCTCTGCCTTTTATTCCAAGGAATGCAAAATACTTACAGCTGGTAGACTCCAGGTAAGTGGATGAGGCAATTATCTGGAGATTTAAACAGAAGACATCTACCCCCTGTGCTCTGTGGCTGTTTGTGTAATGGTTGGCTGTCAGGCTCAGAGGGCTCCTCCTGTGCTGCCCACTTGGAATTACAGTAATGTAGTTACCTCTAGGACAAGCACATGAAAAAGCCAGACTCATGGAATCACTTTGGTTGGAAAGGACCTTTAAGGTGTGTACATGCTGTCTCAGATGAGGGAAATTTTTTACATAGACACCAAAGCAATACTCAGTACTAGAGTTCTTCTATTTCCACATCTGTAGCAAACAGGTTTTTGAGATTCCAACAAAGTTTCCACAGCTTTTTGTACAGAGAAACAATCTTATTTACTCGTACTAGTTTCTGCCGAATTTTGTGCCTGAAGGATGGTCACTGAGCCCACCACTGCAATTCACTGGTGTTCCACAGATTTATTAATTCCTTATTGTGAGAGAGGGAGGAATTATAATCCTTCCTCTCAGAGAGAATGAACTGCTGCTAAAATCTCAATGTTGAAATCCTCTGAGATGTCTGACCTGTGTTTTGGAAATGAATGGAGGTTAGGAGTTGCAAAACAGGAGTGAAATTCCTCAAAGTCTTTTCAACCATGTGTCTTTGGACCATGGCAAAGCAGAGCAATAAACTGAGATGCTCTCATTCTGTCCCTTAGCCAGTAAGCCATCATTTGTCTTTAACAGTAAAGGGGGATGAATTGGATCAAGCAAGTTATAAACCAGTATTACAACCTCAGGCTAAGTTATAGGTCAACACTGCAATCAACTCAAGGCTAGAATTTTACTTGGCGCCTTCCTGGTGTGTCTGGAAAATAGAACAGAAGATAAAAATACAGAGTTATGCAGGATTTTCAAATTTTTTTCTTAAAATTATTCAACTTGGTTTACCACTTCTAGTGATCCCGACTATGCTGCTGAATTAAAGACAAAAATCTCTATGGATTTATCGGAAAGGAAACTTCTAGTTAGAGACTGACTTAATCAGCTGTGTTCTAGGTTCAATTTTTATCCTTATTCTAATAAGCTTCACAGTGACTGGAGGCATGGCATTTTGTCAGACCAAGGACAGTAGAAATAATGTAAACCTATTTTTACTCCTGAAAGTACAAGACTGTGGGTCACTTTGTCCATAGACTTGGCTAGAAGCAAAGTAATTATGCCATTTTCTTATTATAAGATACATCCAAGCCAAGCATCTTTGTAAAAGCTGCCTGGTGGATGATGCTTTCGCTTTAAAGGAGGATATTGCAAGAAACAGACAATGCCACTTGCGAAAGAGGAATCTACAGAACTCGAATGAATGTGCATTATGGAAATAGAATCACTCCCACTTGCTCACTTCTGCTAACTGTGCTAATTGCTGGTCTAGCCACTAATCTTCCAGACAATCTTTGTGAATTACCAAAAAAAAAAAGAAAAGAGCAAAAGAGCTTTTGCTATGCCTGATTGGGTTTTTTTTCAGCTCAAATAATAAAATTATTTAGGTTGGAAATGACCTGAACACCTCTAAGATAATCAAGTCCAACCATTAACCCAGCACTGCCAAGTCCACCACTAAGCCACGTCTCCACATCTACACTTCTTGCTACTTCTACACATCTTTTAAACACCTCCAGGCTCCACCACTTCCCTGAGCAGTGTGTTCCAGTGACTGACAACTCTTTCCGTGAAGAAGTTTTTCCTAACATCCAATGTAAACCTCTCCTGGTGCAACTTGAGGCCATTTTCTCCTATTCAGAGGGTTTTAGAGAGCAATAAACTCTTCCCTGAGCCTCACTTTCTCCCTCGGCCCCTCCTCATGACAGCTGCCCTCCAGACCCTTCACCACTAATGCAGCTTTATAGATAAAATTTATACTTATATGCAAATGTGATGACAAATTTTCTAATTGTCTTTAATTCTTCTGAGGTGCTGTGTTCACAGAGGCAGTATGACAGCAACAACAGTGGCTCCTGAATGGAAGGAAGCTGCAGAGCTGCAGAAGGAGAGTTTAACCAGCACTGAGCTTTGGAAACCCTGGTACAGACTCTGACAGATTAAGTTAATGATAATTTGAAAACATTTTTCACATATTGATGACATTCTACCTATATGCATCCAGCTGATTCAGAACTAAGGATGAGAGATTGCTGATGGTGGCCCCAGGTCATACAGGAATGATTCAGTCTGAACACTTCATGAACTTCAGCTGATTCCCTTGTTACCTCCTAGGCAGATTTGGAGTCTCATTCAGAGGACTCACATTCAGTGAGGCCAAAGAAGATCCTGCATCTTAGTACCAGCCTTAAGTCCTAAGCTATATATTTTCCACATTCTGAGGATAAGACTGAATGAGATAGTGGCAGGAAGCCTTTTGTGAACCACATATGTTACTGCACTCACACTTTCAACCCAGACCCATCCTCTGGCTCTCAGAGAGAAATGAGCAGCTGGGACTTCTATTCTGGTCACACAGGTCTTCCCATTTGCTCCCTGTCCTAGGAATGAGGGCATCAGCCATGGGCTGCACTTGACTAGCTGCAGGAAAGTCACCTCCCATCCACCCTGCAGAGATGAGGTCAGTGGATGTGTCCTCCTTTGGCAAGGGTGGGATTTTGCAGCATTTCGATTGACTCAGGCCGAGCTGGTGCAGGTTGATGGCTGTTTGAAACAGTCATGAGATATTTACAAAACACTTCCACGTAACTGTGTCTCTCCTAGTGTGTCTCTGATGAGACAGTGTAGTGAAACACACTGCTCAGGTTTCCCTTTGTAGGTTGTAGTGTGGCATAGCGGATTGTATGCTGTCTTAAGGCTGTTCAACCAGAGGGCAGAAGACATTTTGGGCCTGAAGAATTTCAAGCCATTTCCTCTTGACTCAAAGGAAGAGAAGGCTTTAAATTATGCAGGGACGAAAAAAGTACCTAAGAATGCAAAAGAAAAGAGAAGGTGGCTTAAGCTATGGCTGATTCAGTCCCCCTCAGCTCCATTAAGGGTACCTTGGTGACAGGTAAGTTTGTGACTATCAGTAATTATCTTGGCCACTTTCATGTAATATTGGCTGATAATAACAGAAGTGCCATGAGAACAAATTATCTTGTGACAGACACTGATTTTAAGGATGTGTATTCTCTGCAGTATTAGATAGGAACACTAGATACCAACGTCAGCATTACCTGATGTGCTATTGGATTAGACTTTTTTACTGTACCAGATGCTAAATCAACAGAGAGATTTTGCTTACCAAAGCAAGCTGACAAAACAATGTTTCATAAAACACTTAGAATTGTATACCTTGGCAAAAGTTTCTGCAATGGAAGACAACCAAGTCTGACTTCCTTCTTTCATAGATTGCCAGGTGGCACCTCCCACACATTCAGTCTGGTCACATTATTTGAAAATATTTTTGAACAGAAGAAAGATATTTTTTCTTTCTTTTAATATCTTTATTAAATATTGTCAACCAGCCCTAGTTTTGCTAACACAATACAATAAGGGTTACTTTTTAAAATTAATTATACAAAAGGATTAATTTCAGAATTTCATTAAATCCTGGCTAAGAAAGATAATTTGTACTGCCCAGAAAAGACTCCATTAGTATAAGACTACATTTATTCCCTGTATTGAATGAGCTGCTGGGGGTAATTAGATAAAGCAAACAAAATCAATGGAGTCCACAGGTGTCTGCCTACCCCTGGAAGGACCTACTTCATGTAGCAACCTGGAATGGGGAAGGAGACGAGGCTGACAGAGCCTGTACAGAATCACTGTCTTTGTCTGTGGCTGGAGTACCATCCACCACAGCAATCCCAAGCCTTTCCCTCCTCCCAGAGCCAGCTCAGGCATGGAGCCATCCTCACTCGCTGTGCTTGCTAGGCATGCACCACATCAGACATCAGCCCAGCCCTGGAACTTCTCTGGGTTCCTTTGGCATAGCCAAGGACAGGACCTTGTGGCAGGAGGGCTGCATGGGAGGTGAATGCATGAGGGGCACAGGGAAGTTGCAGCTGGCCAAAGTGGACACTGCTGACTGCTGGGGTGATGCTATTACATGGCAACCCAGGAATTTTCTGCTGAGATGATATTGTGTGCAATCATCAGTACACCAGTAACAGTAACCCGTGTTTTTTATTTCTGCAGGATAAATCATCCTTGGAGCTCCTGCTCTCCAGGGTGTAGGGGGGAGCAGGGAGAGTTGATGGAACTCTGCATTTACCAAGTCACTATGGAAATGGTAAATTCATAAAACTAACGTTATCCTTTTGGATGGGAAGATCCATGGATGCAGTTATTGACTATGCAGGTGGTGAAACAATCAAATAGTGGGCAATGGAATGAGCCAAAAGCACTTTCCATTGATAAATTAAGCAAATTAAATTAAATAAATAAAGCACTTATAATAAAAGGAAGTAAAGATTGATATGTATAGAATGTTCATCATGGTTTTTCATTCTTCCCTTCATTCTTCCTCTTTCCTACCATTGTTTATTGTGATCCTTTTCTATGCTAAGGCTAGGTTATGCTGTAAGATCTCTTAGTTACTTATGATGTGTGCTTCGTGCAGTATATAAATATATGTGGAGAAGACTTGCATGGGTCAATAGTGGGTGTTATCCCAGTGTGATGGAGAAGAGTAATTTGATGTGGAAGAACACAGGTTCAGAGGATTGGAGCCAGTAAACCTATCTTCCCTGGGATTACAGCACTTCTGATAGAGATACCCACAGCTCTGCAACGTTTAAGAAGCGTGTTAGCCCTGCAGCAAATGAGAGCACAGCAGAGTTAGGGAGAGTAGGGAGAGTCCCCTCTACTCAGCACTGGTGAGGCTACACCTTGAATCCAGTGTCCAGTTCTGGAGTGTGTCCAGAGAAGGACAATTAAGCGGGTCAAGGCCTGGAGCACAAATCTTACGAGAAGCAGAGGGTGGGTCTGGGGCTTTTTAGCCTGGAGAAGAGAAGGACACCCTATTGCTCCTTAAAACTACATGAAAGGAGGATGCAGCCAGGTGGGGTTGGCTTCTTCTGCCAGGTAACAAGAGAGAGGACAAGAGAAAATAGCCTCAAGTTGTACCAGGGGAGGTTTAGGTTTGATATTAGGAAATATTCTTCTGTGCAAAGAGTGGTCAGGCATTGGAACAGGCTGCCCAGTCGAGAGATTGAGTTACCATCCATGGAGGTATTTAAAAGATGTGCAGGAGGGGCACTTATGGACATGGGTTAGTGGTGAACTTGGCAGTGCTGGGTTAATAGTTGGACTCTATGATCTTAGAGGCCTTTTCCAACCTTGATGATTCTCTGAGTTTCTTTCTCTAGTTAATATTTGTCTTGCAGAGACAGTGGAACATCTGGTTATCCAATGATTGTAGCACTACTGCTCCAAAATGCTATTCTTCATTGTCCTGAAATAAAATTGGCTGGGTTCAGTGGAGTTGTTTTTATCTTCACTGCCAAAGCAGCACCACTCTGTCTCTCTCCTCTTCGTCAGTTCAGCATCCTCTGGATTATTATGGACTCATGCTTCCCATCAAAGTCTAGCAAGAGCCCAGGATTTTTTTTATGAAACATGTCCCATCAACTCAGTGGAGATTCCCAATCCTTTCATACAGCTAATTTGGAAGAGCTAGACTCAAAAGGCTTCTGTGCTGTTATAAACCAGTATTTTTAGAGACAGTTGTAACTTATTGTACCCATTTGGCTGCCTGTCACTGTTTCTCATGTTGAAACCATCTTGAGATCCACAAATGTACTTCAGTGCTAGAGCTGCTGGTGGATGGGAATAAAAGCAGTTTTGTTTTCTTTCTCTTGTCTCAGGTGTGTTAGCTAACAGGTTTTAGATTCCTATTATCAGCAGGATAAATTGTACTTTAATATGGTTTAGTTGGCTCACTCCTAGGACTCATGTACACTTCATAAGGCATATTAAAACATTACTTGCTAAGTCTGCACCAGAATATATAATATAGTAGTTAAAATGAGTTAGCTAACACATTTTTGAGAAAAATGCCACTTCTACTGAAGCCAAGACATTCTGTTAATGAGTTGAATATTCCTTCTAGCTCTTTTTGCAGCAAAGGGAAAATAGTTTTTACATTGTCCAGATCTCTGGCATGGGCTCACACAATAGGAGAGGCAAGAAGACTGGCCCATGGGACTGTGTGAGGAGATGGAGTGACCCCTGCCCTGCAGGGCTCTGTGCTGGACCATGGCTGAGTGCTTGACAGCAGCTGAGCCTCACAGGAGGATGGAAACAGGGCCAGGCGCCTTTGGCTGGAGCCCTGCCACTCAAGGGACCATGCTGGCTGCAAGGCAACCCCTTCTCCCACTGATCAGTCCGACCCTTTTTCTGGAACACCAGGAGAAGCTGAGGCACAGCACTGTAAAAGCACCTCAAGAGGACAGTGATGGCCTGGGCATATTAGGATGGTGGGTCCTCCATAAAATGAATGAGACACAAGAGGTCTGGTTGTCAAACCTGATGGCAGTGCCTGATCTGATGTCTGCTGAAATTACTAGAAAGATGCCATGACCTGCCTTGGCAAAAGTGGCAGTGATTGTAAGGAGCCCAATTTGACTGCTTTCTGTCAGACCTGTTCCCCCAACAGCCCCCACCCATGAAAGCTTGATTCTGGAAACCTTGAACTATGATACTCGACCTCATCATCATCTGCCATTTCTACTGCTCACCAACATCTTGAGACCGCCGCCCTAACCCCATAAGTCCAACTGACCTCTGGCTTGCTTGAGCTACTCTCAAGAAAACGTGTTTGTTTGCAGGTTTTTATATCTGGTGAAAGGGCCCTTGGTATTTTCATCTCCTTGTACTATTTTACTTCAGGGTTGGTCTGTTGTTTTTTTGGCTATATTTACAAATTCCAGCAAGCTATCCTTAAGAGAAAGGTGCTTTTTACAAGTCTCCCATTCAGCATTCATGGCACAAATCATGGAAATTCCTTTAGGCTATGCTGGTGCCAGACTCTGTGCCTCCCACTTTTATGTACGCTTAATGAAATGGATCTATTTTCTTATGACCAGACTATCTTGGTTTCAGTCATATCAGGGATGAAATACAATTGCATTAGTAATCCCATATGTGCAGTGCTTGATCTGTTTCTCTGTTTCTTTAGGATCTTTTCCTGCCTTGATGAGGAACTTTTTTCTTTTCTCTTCAGCTGCTCTTTTCTCCCTTTTTAGACTTTTTCCTGCTGCTTCTCCCTCCTTCTTTTCCCCTCCCCCGTTTACACTTAACCTTCTGTTTCTCGTAGTGTCCTGGCAGGAAGGATATAATGCAATCGCTGCTATACAGTGACAAAAGTAAATATGTAGCTCTGAGTAAGTGCAACAGGGTCGAACAGCCTTTTTGCAATATGATACCACATAATCTGCTTCCCTTCTAGAGATAGTTGCTTGAATGTTAAAGAGTTGTAGCTCCACTGCTTTTACAACTCAGTAGTTTTTAACTGTACTTTTCTTTTGCTTTGCATAAAGCAGTTCTTTTACTGGGGCCGTTTCTGAAACTACCTTCCAGATTAAATCTAAAGTGGGAATAAAAGGCATGGGTTTGTGTTTCGGATGATTTGCTCGTCTTTTGAATATCCGTATGTTTTTCCACACGTAGGAGGAAAAAGGAAAGCTGGATAATTTATGTGTGGTAAAGCCACACGCACACACAGAGACACAGGAAGGCTTCTAACGCTAAATCCTTGTGACTAAGCACCCAACACAGTAAGCATTCTTTTTAAACAACTGCTGGTAGCATGTGGGCTTTTTAACTTTCCCAAAGAAAATAATAAAGACTAAAAATTTTTGAAAGAGCCTACATGACTTGGGAGATCTACATTCCATTGAAAATAAATGGGAATTCTGCATCTCAAATTCCCTGTCGCTTGTGAAAAATTAGCAATACTGAGTAGTGCCACAGTATTTTATGTGTCTCCTACAAAGGAGTGCCTTTAATGTGCAACCAGAAGTTTAAATGATGGGTGAGCTATTTTACATAACCAGTTAAATAGGACTAGTTTAATTACCTGCTTTACAGAAGCAGATGCTTTTTAATACCAGTGAATTTCATGCATTAAAGGTACATGATGACTGGCCCAAATTCACCTGGGCCAGGGGACAGGATGTGGGTGTGGGCACATTTTCTTTGGCTGTAAACTGCCTTACAAGATCCTCTCCTGCGCACTCGCGCATCCCCCACGCCACAGTTCACTGTCACCCTCAATTGTGCTGATACAACTCTCTGGGAGGCTGCACTGTAAACTCATCGTTAAAAATTTGCCTCTAAAACCCTCATGTTCTCTCATTTCCTTGACCATTATATAGCACAGTCTCACAGTTTTATTGGCACATATCAGAAAGAGATAAACAGCAATTTAAGAGCAGGAGCTTATGGGAAAAGTGGGACTGCCAACAACTTTAGTCTCCTTCCCAGTGAAATAAAACGTAAACCATGGAACCACAGGCTGAAATCACAACTGCATCGTTATTCTTCCAGCAGCAGTACTAAAGAGGCCCTCCTCCCAGGTTCTAATTACTGTCTCTTTGCTGCTCTTTCAGTTTGCCAGACTGCGTGGTCACAGAGATCAACCAGCTAATCCAGGTTTCAAATGTATAAATAAGGAAAAGATATATTACATGTATAAATAAACAAAACAAAATAAACAAAGAAAAAATGGATAAATTAAATGCAAGTAAATGATAGCAAGTAAAATATAAATAATTATACAGATTTTACCTACTTCCACTGTATTTTTTTCCTCTCAGATGCAGCAAATGATGGGGAAGGGGAAACAGGAGTGGCCAAGCTAGCATTACTAGTAAAACATAAGTCTTCATAAAAGTCACTGATGACAATTCATATTGATTTTTATGGTACAGGTTGAATTCCTACATTTTGCAACCTTTGCAATATATTCCTGGGAACAGTGGCAGAAGGAAGAGTTGTGAGGTAAGGGAGCTAGAATAGCTGAAGGGGAGGGAAGCAGAACCCTGAGATTTCCTAAAAGATTTCACTGGGTTTTATCTTTTCAGGGAATATCCTTTCTGAAATACAAGCATCTAAACTACTCCTACTATTCAGGATGCATCTGAATTTACATGACAAGGAGTGAGATAATGCCTTAAAGCAAAACAAATGTAAAGCAGCTTAGAGTTTCACCAATTTCTTTCTCTGAAGATGACACTACACACTGAAGTGTATCAAGTGCTGAGGAAGACAAACTTTTAGTCCATGTTGATTTGCACAGATTTAACAGCTGCAGCTGTGTACCACATCTACAGAGTGTCACACGTACCAGAGAATAAAGCAAAAAATTATAATCCCACCAGGAAACAGAATAGATCCAAATTCTGCGCTAATGAAAGTGACACCAAATAACTCTCACCTAGTAAGCTAAAGATGAAACCCTACAGCCAAGAACCTAATTTATGGGCTAAGAGTGTCTCCTCAAAGCTCGGATTTCTGTGGCACTGCTTTTGTGAAACACAAGACCTGCGTTGTGTAAGCAGCATTAGAACTAGAGCCTTATTTCAGCAGATTCCTAGTTCTAAGTAATATGGAGCTATTTCAAAGTTCAGGCCCATAAGAAATCCTACAAAAGATGTAATCAGATGCAGATGCTAAAATTTTCAAAGTTAAATCCTTTGTTACCAACTCTGGGAGGAGCTTTAAGTATTACAAACAAGCACGATAAAATAATAGAAGCCACAGCTCTTGAATTCACATGGCACCGTGCAGCTCCCATTTGGCAGTAAAGGCATTTGCTATCCATCCTTGTTGTGAAGAAAAAAAAATCTTGAAAATGGAACTTTAAAGAGTTCAGTATCAGCAAACAAAACATATTATGGAAAACAGAACTAGCTCTTGTTCAAGTTGGTTTTAATCTCAAAATTCTTAAGCCAATCTCTGTATTTTGTTTATTCATGGATTTTGGACAGATGGAGTTGGAAATGCCTAGTCTGGCAACAAATCTTGTTAAAAAACAAAACAAAAAAGGACCACTACTAAAGGTTGGATCTGAGGACCTTCTAGATATCCACAAAACTGTAGACATTGAGCTTTCTCTTTGGTGTGCCATTTATTTAGATGCTTAAATATACATTTCAAGATCCAATGTAAGACAACTAAAGTGCAAATACTGGCTATGGGTAGCATAACACAACAGGATGGGAAATAATGGAAATTTTACACAGTTTTTTATTATATATATGTTTTATTAATCTGATGCCTATTTGATTTATTTTAGATATATCCTCTTTCAAATACAACCACAGAAGCCACAAAGTGTGTTCTGCAGTGAAAGAGAGGTTGGAAAAAGAGAGGTGAATAAAAAATTATCTGGTGTGATAAAATAACAATTGGAATAGGAATAATGTGATGTGGCAGGTTCTCTGAGGCTGGAACTTTTTCTGTGTCACAAACCCAGCATGCTGTGGCTGCTACCCAGGAACAAATAAAGGGAAAAGCAGAACCAACCGAGTGGGGAGGAAAGACACTCCAGGCTTGCAAAGACTGTGACTCTACAAAACAAGGCAACAGTGGTTAGTGCAGTACTGGAGGAGTGGATCAGAGCCAGGGCTGGGGCCAGCCCCAGGGAGCGAGTGCTTGCAGCAATGGCACAGGAGATCTGGGAATGGGGATATGTCCCAGCAGCAGCAGGTGAAGAGCCTCCTAAGTGGAGAGGAAACTTAGATGAAGTGAAAAATGAATGAGTGAAGATGGTGTTGGCAGTTACAATAACAGAGACTTTCAAAGGTATAAAAGTAGTGTAAAGTGTACAGAGAAAAAAAATACATAAGAGGGCTCTTATCTCTGGAACAACCAGAGCTGTCTGGGTGTCATGTTTCTGAAGTCTTCAAGTTTAGAAAAAAATACGTTGGGAAACAGAGAAAAAAAAAAAAAAAAACTTTATCATGGATGAGAAGTGACTTTTATTTATTATTTATTTTTATTTAAGTGTTCAATTCCACTGCAGTGATTGGAGCTGTGGGCTTAGGACCTGAATTATTTAAGCAAAGAATTGACCAGCGAGTAGCTTCATATTACAGTCATATCCTGTTCTGAAACATTGGAATCCTCAGCAATAATTCCATGGTTTTTAAGATACAAGTAATTTTATAGGTAAGGTACCTTTTCAGAGGCAGAACAATATCTGTACACGTGGGTGTGTAAAGGTGCTCATCATTTAAATTCAGGGCAGTGTTTTGCAAGTGTACAACACTTCAGTTACTGGATATACAAACTTGAAAAGGACCACCTTCTTTTTTCACCATATGCTCAAGCAACGAGTAAGAGAAACACATACAAACAAGGTGGAAGAAATGTCACTTAAAAATATCACCTGCCAGCACACTACAGAAGGAAATAAGGGGGAAAGAAAGATAAGAAGTGAGAGACCCATAAGCAAATAAAAAGGCTTACTTGCAAAATAAAGAGATGAAGAAGGTACTAAACAAATCTATCTGCTACAAGGCAAGTTAATGTGGCTCCTGAGGAGCTTTATTTACATGATTGGCCTTTACATGCCAGCTAATCCTTCTAGACACTGACCTTGTCAGCAGTGTTTGTGTACTTTGAATAAGAATACAGACTGTTCTTTTAAATAATATCTCCAGCATGGCTAGATGAGAGTTTTGCATGAGCACATTGCACACTTACACACGTAAATGGCCCAGGGTATGTTCCCCTTCCCACGGGGGGGTACAGCCCCCCGTGTTCATGCTGCAATGCAAACAAGCCCCCTGTGACTCCAGCACAGCTTTTGGCTCCCGAGTCATTGTGCCACAGAGCAGCGATACCAATACAGGCTGTACAGCAAAGAACTTCTGTCTCAGGCAGCTGGAATAAAATTGCACCTGGGAGTGTGCTGCAGACATGTTTTCACAAAGCATACTACAACTCAAATATTTCTGCATCTTGGAGACAGCCAGGACAACTGCAGCACAAGCTCAAATCTGAGCTCCCATGAGATACAAGTAAAGAAGACCCCATAATAGCCTTTTTCTCTAACCTGATCAGCAGTAAAGCTTTGCGTTTGGCAAATCAATATCAAAGCCCAAGTTATGTAAAAAAAAGAAAGGAAACCAAACCAAACCAAAACCCCAACAAACCAGAAGAGCTATTACCAATTAAATGCTTTTCAAACTAATTCTGGAACACAGATCCAGCCAGAAGAAAGAAGGACCTTGATGTTTGGAAAATTTAAGTTGCTCTAAGGAAGCACTGCACAAAAATGCCAATAAATTGACTTTCTGGGCTCTTAAAAATTTGCTCTGACAGAACAATGTCAACCAACAAGGCATTGTTTTAATAAAAGGTAATAAGCCACAGCCTGCAGAATGTTTCAGATATGAAGCTACCTCAGCTGTTCATGGAATAATATAAAAAAATCCACATTGTATGAGTGCCTATCCACACACAGTCAGTGCTGCTACTTGACCATAGTTTAATTTTATGTTTAAACAAGCTGAGACCAGTATAAGTTTACCACATCCCAGGCAAAAGAGCAAAAACACAGTTATGATCTGCAACATGTTTTCTCCAAATATCAAAATGTGCAAGGGGTAGCTTCAGATCAATTATTGCTTCCCCAGCAAATTATTTCCACTGTGATAACTACTAGAAGTAGAAAGACTAATTTTAGCTGGAAAGTTCACAGAATCTCACAGAGTCGCAGCCACAGTCACAGCTAATTTGAGGCAGAGAAAGTTAAAACACTGTCAAAATATAAATGCTTCCTTCAGCTGATTCATTAGTTTGCATATCATAACAAGGACTTTGTGTTCTTGGGTAAGGTTAGTGCCTCGAGGACATCCTGCAGATGTGTGCATTCCCAGTCTGAGTTTCTTTAATTTGTTATGCAAACATCAATTCTTTCTAAATACTGCAAAAGGGAGGATTTTTTATTGCAGCTAAAAACCATCAGCATTAAAAATAGCTATTCCTGTGATGCTCCTTTTTAGGAGGAAGGAGGACACCATATTGTAAACAGATGTTTACTCATTAATGAATGGTTTATTTCTCATTAGGAGAGGTTTAATTGGCAGACAAACCCTCACACAGCTAGCAAGTGAACTCAGTAAGTCCTGCTCCAAGCCAGGAGGCCTGGCATTTTTGACACATTAACTATTTTTCTCCTCAAGGAAACTGTGAACTTTGAAAACCCTAAAGAGCCTAAGAGCAGAAAAGCCTGAAGCTGGCTTATTATTTCATTTTTTCCCTTTTTCCTGTGCACACGTATTTTAAGGTATGGAACAAGGACAGAACTAGCAGCAGAGAGCTGTGTTTTGGCAGCGCTCAAAACCAATGAAATTTGGGATTTTTTGCCTTAGAATGGCAGCTGTGGCAGCTCCCCTGCAAGCAAGGCAGCTCCCAGCTGTGCTGTGGATTAAGCAAAACCATTTTGGTGGTCAGCTTGTCCGTGTTACTTTACCCAGGCTGTCCTGCCGTGGGTTTTTCATTTCCCTGAGCCAGGCAGGAGGACAGGGTGAGCAGACAGGCACCCAGGAGGCTGCAAGAGGTGTCTCAGGAGGCTCCCATCCCAGCCACCTTTTTCCCTGGCCTCTCTGCCTTAAAACCCAGCCACTGGCTTGCTGGGGGTCACTCACAGCTCCTCTTCAAGGCCCCTAAAGTTGAGAGAGGGAGGAGAAAGATGGGCAAGGATTTCTTTGGTGGCCTCTGGAGTGTTGCTTCAAGCCAAACGCTCTTACTCTGCTTCGGGTGATGATGGCAGGGGCTCTTTTTGGCTTTTTGCTGAGGTGCATGAAATGTGGTCCCCACCTGGTATTTAGTTTCAGATCAGCAGGACGGAGCAGGAGACCAAGCCCAGTAATGTTCTGGGGGCTTCCAGATGGTTTTGGGAGCACCAAAGAGCCATTGGTCTGGGGGGTCCTGATCCCTTTTCCCAGCCCACATGAAGAAGAGAACAAGGACAGTCTGGTTCTCTCAGGGATTAATGTTGTCGTTTGATGCTGAGCTCCTCAACCTGACTGAGGGACCCTGACTATGTGCCCTGAGGGCAGCACCGTGTCCTCTAAGCTCTGGCTTCGGTGCACCTCTGCCACTGCTCATGCACCACTGAAAACCAGAAAGACTCTGCCTCCCACCTGAGAGCTGTGAGCCCTCCTGGTCTGTAGGCCTCATCCAGAGGGTTTCCAGGCCTCCAGATAATTTTCTGGGAAAATGAAAAGAACCCACAGGGGCTGCCAGGCTTTCTGCTTTCAAGAAAGACAAGCCTGAAACACCAGGTGCTGCCTGTCCTGCTCCATCAGCCCTGCCAGATACAAGCACCGTCAGCAGGTGAGGGGGCAGTGAAGAGGGCAAACAGCCCACACAGCCAGCCCTGACCCGCCATTCGCTTTCTCCTTCTCCTTTTTCTCCGTGGTCTTATGGACAATTTTCCTGCAGAGGCAAATGAAACAGTGGAGATGCTGGAAGGGTCCTGACAGGAGTTTGACAGGAGTCTGTGGCATTAATGGCAGATCTGAAGAAGGAGGGTGGAGGCAACAAGAAGAGTATGGTGATGCTTTAAGAGGTCATAGTGCATTGCTGGACTGGGCAAATTCCTGCCGCAAGACCCACAAGTGGAACAATCCCATTATAATACAACCCAAATTCCCACATGAAAATGAAAGATTTAATTTCACAGATTCATGTAATGTATTTTATGATATTTTAAGGATAAATCTGTTAAGTTTTGTGTAATATTCCTATTTTATAACAGGGGTCTTCTATGTTTCAGAAGTGTCCAACAGATTCCAGGGACAAATAGCGTTCTGCCACATTTATGGCACCTTGTACTGACTCCCTGATCAGTGAACACTGTCCCAGTGAGGAGATCTAATTAGTTTTGGAGTCAGTGAACAGTGACAGGCAAAAGCATGCACTGAGCCAGCCATACACCAATGAGCCCAGCTAAATCCTATATAAGTAACCTGTAGAGGACATTTTTATTTAAAGAATGATGAATTATTCACTATTATCTTTTTGTCTTTCCTCATGTTTCCTGGAAATGCAATTGCAGAAATACAGTGTTTTGCCCAAATTCCATGATTCTGTGAGTGACTGAACTTCATGGTCTTCAAGGTCCCCTTCCAACACAAACCATTCTGTGATTCAGTGGTCTGTGCTGTACTCTGGGCTCTGGGTGTGGTGTAGCACCAGGCTGGTCCTCAATACATGCAGCTCACACTGGCTGCAGTTGCTCTTCCAAAGCAACTTCTGCAATTGTGAATAGCTGGAACACAAAAGCCATCTGGAAAGAGTCTTATCATCTCAGCTTAGTCCATGAAGTGGATATAGTGACAGGTGTACATTTATATATGTACATACATATCTATAGAGGTGCTACTGCCACTGAACCTTGCTGTGTTTGGGAATTGATTTTCACTTTCTTTCTCTTAAAAATTTTGCATAATTGCACTTCTTATTAACTTCTTTGACATTTTTGGTTAACACAGGAGATTAATTTTTCATTAAGTCAAATTTAAATCTTATTCACATGAAAGATTTGAAAGTTGGAATAAAAAATAAGGGTAGAAGGCAAGTTAATTGTCACTAAATCTGGTGAGTAAAAAACTTCTATATAAGGCTGGTTAGCTGGCTATTTCAAAAAAAGTCTGAATTAGTAAGGACATGCAGACAAAATTATATCCTTACCATAACAATTGACCAAAATGCTGGTCTTCTAAAATTGTGGAGAAGTAGAGGATCCTAATAAACATTTAAAATAGAAGACTTTTCATATTTCTTTTTTCTAACTCTAGCATGTGCTCAAACAGCTATTCTTTTGCATTGTGAGTAATTAGTAATATTCTTCCAGTGCTATAAGAATTAAAAATTGTAAGGATTCCCTGGACATAGCATAGCGGCTAGTTTGTAAGTCTGATCCTAATCTGATAAGGCATATATAGGAATTTGGCCCTTACCAATGTCACCCAGCAGTACCCTTCCTCTGTCACCACAAGGCTGGCATGGCACAGAGACCCTAGCACTGGGATGCTTGCTCCCTTCTTCAGTGGTAGGTCAATGGTGTTCCACAACACTGAGCAGCTGCTTTCTCTGTCTGAAAAGTTTTTCTTTAGTGCCCCAAGCACGCTCCCAAGGCATTGGCATAATCAGAATGACTCCAACTGCATCTTGCAAGACACCTTATCCTTCATGTTCTTCTTCTGACAGTTGATAACTTGTCTTTTAAAATGCAGAATCATTCTGCAGTCTGTGCCTCAGAGTGCCAAACAGTCTCCTGGGCTGGGAGCTCCCATTGCTCCACTGCGGCTTTCTCAATGTGTCTCTGGGAATCAGCATGCCAGGCTCTTTCAAACTTGAGCTCCCAAACACATTTTCAGGAGAGAAGGGAAATACAACGGCTGTCTTCCCATGAAGATTAAATGCTTTGAGGAAGAGCATGTTATAAAAGCTGTAGACACATTAGGTATTTCACAGCAGACAGAACTGTTTGGTTTTTTGTGGAAAGCGTGCAGAGAGGGATCAGGTAACCTGGGATCTTGGGTTGTCTCCATTTGTAAACCGTATCTGAAAAAGAGGCAAGAGTTGCTTCTCACTGGTTGTTCTTTTTCTCTTCACCCATTCTTTCTCATTTCCTTCCCACAAGATGCAAAGATCCAAGGAACATATCATATGTTACTGGAAATAACTGTAAAACTCCAGGACAAGACAGCTGTGAGTCAAAGTGTTCAGTATATGTTCTACAGTGCTGCACAGCTGATTTACAAATAAAACTCAATGTACAAGTTTGCTAGCCATATACTGAGATAGAAACAGGGCTTTAAGATAATCACAGCTCAATACTTTTAGGCTCAGGATGGAAAAAACCCTTCTTTCTTTCCATAAAAACTATGTCTCCAATTTTTTTTCTTCCCATGGGAAGTCAGTTACAATACCATATTGTAACAGGTTAGTGTTAAAGCCAGGTAATGACAGTGCAAAGGCAATTTTCCTCTAAGAAATACCATCCCCTGCATCTCTGTGAAACTACATTATCCAAGGGACACAAACTCTGATATTAATATACTGTCATTTAATTTAAGAAGGGTCTGATGGGTCTGACACAACCCCCACCATAGTCTTTCCTATTAATGCAAGATATTGCCTTGAGAAAAACACTTACTGCAGCATTTTGAACCCTGTCTGTATTATTTTAAGGCAAGACAGAGTATGATTGTCTTTCAGTTAATGATGTGGCAGGGGGCGGCTTTTTGCCAAGGTTAGGTTAGACTCCTTTTAAGTTGGAGACTTTAAGATCCACCTGGACAAGCAATAATTAAAGGGAATAGCAAATTAAGTGTATTAGGAAGGGGAAATGATTTACTAACCAAGGGGAGAAATAATTTATTAGAAAAGAAAACTTTTCCTTTAAGCTGAGAGAGTCAAATTACCTCTTTCACAAATCATTTGCCCTGCTGTTAGTAACTCTTTTTTTTAGCTTTTCCTCCTTCACAAAAATCCTCCTGACCCACAAGTCTGTGGCTACTTCTTTCCCTGGGGCACTGTTCCCTGGCATACAGAGCCCATCCTGGCACGTGCTTTCTGTGTCGGCTCAGTAAGACTTTCATTTTCCCCGCAAAACTATTTTGGGACAGGGTGGAGAGATGGAGAAGAAAGCAGGACAAAGCATTTTTGGACCGATCCTACATGCTCTCCAATGACAGAAGTAGTGAAAGAAACCAAGATAGAGCAGCCTGATGGAGAGTACCCCCCCTGAGGCTCCTGTTCATGCACCAAGCCAAAAACATAGAGTTTAAGTCAACTGACTGAAACTGGGAAGCAAGAAGTCAGACATCAAATGGGGGCAGGCTGTCGTACTTTTCTAGCAGATGAGCAAGCAAGAGCAATACTTGAGTCATCCCAATCACTGTTTATTCCTTTTAAAACATTTTTTCTGTAATGTATTATTGGATCTTGCACCACAGTTACAAGTGAGACCCCAGGATCAATAACAGTTAATAACCCCCACCTTTATTAAAATTCAGCCACAGTGGCCCAGCATAGCATGCAATTATAAACACAAAACAGATGCAACACCATCTTCTCTATAGTCAGCGAAGATTGCAATCTGCAAAACCACGGAAATTTGTGTCCTTGATTTAATGGTTTAAAATGCAGGAAAGCTGTTTACATTCACTGTCAAAATGTTTGCATTACATATGCTCACTGCCCCTGAAGTGGAAATATTTTTCCACTAGCATTGCAGAATAAGCACAAAATGAAGATGCACCGCTCCTACTAACAAAATGCTGGCATAATGCAGTTTCACCTCTGCTAAAACATTTGTTGGTGACTCATCACACTGCGTTATTTGTTCCCTTTACCTTGGATAGACTTCCTGAGAAATTTAGTGTTATGCACATATTTTCAACACTCCACTGATCAGATAGCCCTCGTGTCCTAAAAGCATTAGCAATGTGGATAATTTTTTAAGCCCTTGATTGCAAACTTTAGGTTACTCAACTAAATATGGAAAAGGTGCAGATACCTTTCCTGACACACATTTAGGAGCAATAAGGTAAGCTGGAAATTTTAATTTCTATCTTCAGTTAAAAGATAATGATGATTTTCAAGTTGGTACTCTAAAATCAGTCTGTATTTTAGAATTTAGGAATGCAAATCCCAAAGAGATTCTGTGGCATTTTTTTAAAATCTCCAGCTAAAATATCAGTGGACACACATTGAAGACATATAATATTCTGCTGCCAGAAAGTCTTTTAAATGCATATCTGGACACACAGACAGTGTTGATAATGCTTATGTTAATAGCTATGAAACCCAGAGTTTCTCATAAGTCTGCAATAATTCATTTAATTTACATTGGCACTATACAGACTTGCCTGTCTTGTCTCATGTTTTCCTCAGTTTCTGTGAGATTATTCCCAAGATAAAGCCCATGCCCAAACTCAAGGTCACTGTGTTTCGTACTAGCTGTAGAGCATGATTCAGACACTGTTACTATGTTCCTGACGGCAAATAATTTCTCTCTCCAGGTAAGCAATTGGTGTACCAAAACAACAAAAAAAGGCAGGCATATTCCATGCAAATAATACCAGATTCGTTTATTTTTGCTAACTACCCTATAGCAGGATTTACTGACATGTTTGATTAATCTTTTGCAGCTAAATACAATGTATGAAATACATATAAATTATTATGTATTTTAGAAATATAAAAATATTATGCAACAGTTTTCCACCGTTTAACCTATTGGAGAAAACGACATTATTTAGTCAAATGCACACTGTGAAGGATTTTTTTGCAGATTTTTTTTGCTTAGCTTTTTTTATAGAAAATGACATTATTTAGTCAAATGCACACTGTGAAGGATTTTTTGCAGGTTTTTTTTTTTTTTTTGCTTAGCTTTTTTTACTGTGTGGTTTCTTTGCTTGTAAAGAAACAGAAGATGACTTACATCTGAGCATGTTGAGTGAATTCTGCAGATATTTTGGCTGCACTAAAGGTTTCTCTTGACTATGTTAAAAAAGTTTGTTGTCAAGAATATTTACTAACACGCTCTCAAGCCGCCATCCTGCAGCCAACCAGCATCTGTTAACAACAATTTGCCTTTGGTTAAATGCAAAAAAAATTAAGCAAACAGTAATTTTTTCTAGTTAAGGCAAATACTGCTTGACTGGGAGAATCTTTCCCTACCTGGTTCAACCTTGCAAAAACAGGGTCTTTTGCCTTCAGCTTCAAAAATTTGCATATAATTTTAGGGACTTGATTATGCCACAACAATCTGGCATTACAACATGCCTAAAATATATTATCTTCATCAGTCAAAGTACAAGATGGCTGGGATAAGGGAATGGTTGTTATCCACACATGGACGGCAACATGGATTTCTTCCACAGCTCTGTTTAACAGGAATGAATCAGGCTTTCTGTCTTTACAACTGGGCATCCACAGTGTGTGTTTTCACTGTGAACAGATTCAGTTAACAACTCTAATCTGTTCCTTGTGGGGTAGAACAGAATATTTTGGAGACTTTTATACTCCATTTCTGAGGATGTCTAAACAATGTTCAAACACATACATATGCAAAAGTGCATTTTTTTCCTGTTTGCTGCTGCTCACATTACATGAAGATGGCACACATGTATTGAAACAAACGTGACTCATATTTGAATTGCACGTACACTCAGAGCAACGTATTCTAACATGCTAAAAATGCAATCCCCAGAGACAAACTCACTGAAATTGATCTTCAGCTGCTCAAAATACAAGTCAGTTCTTCTACATCCAAGTGAGCTATTCTCTGACCTGACTGCCTTCTGACATTGCTGGTGGAACAGACTGGGGGGTTTTCAGAGTGTTTCTGTTTCTCCTGTATTCAATCATTCAAGACACTCTCTGAAAGAGAAAATACAAATTTTTTTTTTTTTTTAATTATTCACTCGTTTCTCATACTGAGGTGTCCTAAATTGTAGTACAAGCCTGGGATTACTAATTTAATTTTAGGTTAATCACCTTCTGAGAGATCTCTAACAGCCCTTTTCAGACAGTGTATGCCTATTTTCTATTTGTGGCATTTGTTTACTCAAAGCTATTTCTCTTAAATATTGGAAGATGCAGGGATACAGTTAAAGAACATGGGTAATGTCTAAGGAGACCTGCACAAAAAGTATAAGATGAAAGCTAATTGGTTTGCAATTTTGCTGTGAATTCAAAACTTAGAGTAGGGTCACTAATTCTGTGGCCTTTCAACTCCTCTCAAGGTGATTTATGGGTTTGTGCTGAAACACTATAGCAGACTTAATGGTTTTGCATGGTTGAAGCATGAAATAAGGTGTAACCTGAGTATTTTCACTGGATGTACGTTTGTGTTTGGGAAAGTTTTTGAGTCCGAAATTTCAGCCAAATTGCTACATTGTAAAACCTATAGTCACATGAGAACTTAGGAAAAAAAAATCTAATTAATGTTTTTTCTGAAAATGCTACAAACTCATCAACATCAAAACACTTAGATTCATACTACTTTTATTTGATTGAGCATTATAAAAGGAATCCAAAAACATCCAAGTCAGAGTCCTTGCATTATAGTGACATGGAAACTAGTTCAGTCGTTACCTACAGCTTGATGGTTCAGAACATTTTTTACAGGGAGTGTTGCGAATTCAAGAACTTTCTGATCTGAAACCCATTTCCTTTTCCCTAAGTCCTCCAGCACACTGAAGGCTGCCATGGTCACCTTCTGGAGTTCAGGTACATAAACCTTAGAAACCTTTAAATTTTGACTGCTACTCATTCAGCAGCGTGATGCTGCAGGCTGCAGACTGCATGCTAAATACAAGAAGGAGACAGCATTTGAGATTTCAGTTAGGTTCAGAATGTAGAAAACATTTCCAATCCCTAGCTGGAGCTCATAAACAGCTGTGAACCCTAGGAGTATCCTAGGAAAGTACTCACTGTGGAGCACTGTGAGGTGCTCACTGTTGGAGCACTGTGAGGTGCTCCAACACTTACCACAGCAAATCCAAGAATTTTTCTTAGTTTTGTTGGTCTGTCAGGTTGCTCTCAGCTTTTACCTAAGCAAAAAAAATCCTTTAAATCCCTCTCTTGGAGATTAGTAGCAGCCCTATTCTCACCCATTTACATCCTTCCCTCCTTTCCATGATTCTGAAGAAGTACAAGTCTTTGAAAGAAAAACAAAGAAAATCGCAAACTCAAATTCAGTTGCGATCTGGGGGTACAGAACTCAACTGAATTTCCTTGATAACTTCATAGAAATCCATTTTTGTAGCTGCAAAATTCTATGATATTTAACTACTTGCATATTCCTGAGGGCTTCATGTACAGACACACCAAGGTCCTGCAGACGGCATTTGAGAACAATATTTTCCCTCTTTCATTGCAAGTACAGATGAAAAGGGTTGCTTTCAGATCTCTATCCCAGCAGCCTCCTCAAAACTCTGACTGAAAAACTTTTCTGACTGATTTTTCCTTCTCTGTCAGCCTAGTTTATATGTGGCCAATGTTGCATTTCTTAGCAAACCATAACATGCAATCCCTCTGTAAGCTAATGAGGAGGAGAAATTTATGAATTTCATATGCTTAAGTACATTCATAAATAAAAATCCATTTGTAATGCTCAGACAGATTTGTTGCTGAGAAGGTTTTATGCTGTAATGCAATTTTTAGTTACCCTTGGAAGTTAGAGCTTGTTAAAATCCTTAAAGTTTACTGGGTCCAGACTATCAAACTCTAGCCAAAATGGTGCTTCATTGGTTCAATATATGAAGAAGTAATTACTCAAAATAAAAATTCCCTTTCTTTTCCTCATCAAAAAATGTTTAAATTGACATAAGCAACCCAGCGCTTTATAGAACAGAATCTGGGGATCACACAAATAGCACACGGAGAGCCAGTAAAGACAGAGGCTATATGTGTTTTAAAAAATTAGACGCAGAAAACAAACAAACACATATTTAAAGATGCAACTGTTTATTTACTTGATGGTTCTGCTGTAAATGTTTTCCTTTGCACTCTACATAGCAACAACCTGAGCATTCTCCCTTCTGTCAAGATGGTATCCAAGTGACAAGCAGAACTATAGAATTAATAAAAATTAGATAGGGACCTGATTTAACTGTCTCACTTTTGCCAGCTAAAACAATTTCCTTCCAGAGCACAGAGTGGTTGTGATGGATTAAGTTTTCTCTAATGAAAGTGGAAACTGTATCAAAAAGGAAATAAAAAAAAATTTACTACTCTGATGTTTGTGCATAAAATTAAAAAAAGTGATGTGAATTATTGATCTGACCTGTTAATAGCAAATGTAAATTTCTTTCAGAAGAGCATTTCTGGAAAAAAAAACCCCAAACCTTCCCTTCTTTGCTACTATCTTTTGAAATGTTAATTGCATGGATAAATTTATCCTAATCCAAAGCAACTTTATGGGTGCAGGGGATTTAGGAAACACAAAGTAGCTGGCAGGATAGGGATCTCTGTCTAAACTGCAGAACAACTTTGTCTGGTGAGCTTTGAATATCAGTTTAATTTTCAGGCTTGATGTCAATAAACTGTCACTTAATGCTGTTTCATTTCTTTCCCCACTTATTAAAAGGATTCAGGATGACCTTCAAGCACTTGGTGGGATACACAGACATACACACACACACAAACATTAGTATATTGGTGTGTTTCTTTGAGAAGTGTAGGTAGAGATATGCCAGTTTCTATGGTAACAACAAGACTTTTACATTAGTAACAGAAAAATAGGTGTTGAGATAACCTCTTAGAAATTGTCAGTGCTTTAGTTATTTCCAGTGCCAGACACTGCTTTCAATTAATACACATTTAATTTGTAAATAATGGTACAACCTTCTTTAGGAGTTAAACACTTTGTTGGTGTGTAACAGGTACGTGTTGGGAAAAAATGCTGCAATGCATCAGAGGAAAAATATTCTGCAAGGAATAATTTCTGCTTGCTGTGGGATTCTCATGGTATTATTTTTGTAGCATAGTGATTAATTTGTCATTCGTCAAAAGAACTCACTGATGAATAGAAACATTAAGGAAAGTTCAAGCAAACATAATGAAACTGCACCTTGATTCCTGGTTATTTTTTTTAATTTTAATTTAACATTAAGAAATCCTACTTTTGGCAGGTTAATAGCTATCATGGCATGCTATTGTCATTATTTATAATTAAGCCTGACATTTCCTAGGCAAAATAATTTGACCAGGAAAGGCTTCTGTGTGCTGCCTGAAATGGGTACAGGGGTTCTCCACAGAGGAAGATCCCAGCTGGAATGATTCTCCTAGACAGAGGAAAAACCAAGAAACGGTTCATGTGCGCATCTTTTTTCACAGAAGCTCACATTTTCAACCAGCTTTACAACTGGTGTAGAAGCTCCTGTTTCCACAGCCCACAGCCCAGAATCAGTAGGAAAATGGGCATGTTGAGACAGAGGAGGGAGTGGTTGCAGCACTCTGCAGTCTCTATATTGTGGGTTGCATGTCCCTCATAAATCGGGTCAGTCCTTTCTATCAACTCTAATTCATGTAAGCAGGGCACGCTTGGGTTCAAAGCAGCCCAGGAATGACAGATAGGATGATGACTTAGTGGTTTTCCTGAGCTTTGAGGCTGTAATGTACCATTTAATCAAATGTACATTACAGCTCTCTTAATCAACAGAGCCCAAAATGCAACCAGACTTGCAGTGATTTTGCTCCTTTTTCAGGCCCATTGATTTGAGCAAGGCTTTGTGCAGGCAACCTTATAAATGGTAAGAGTGAGGTCTGTAACACATCTCAAGGTTGGTCACTTGCCCTTTCTCACAATCTTGCAAATAACAATAATTATATCTTACCCATCTTCTTTTTCTTTATAGAAATATATGACAGTTCTTTTGCTTCATAACAGAAAGGAAGTCCTGCTCACTATAACTTGAAGCAATGCCAGCTGTTTGGAGCTGCTGGAAACAGTAAACTGAGCAGCCATTATTTCTCAGTAAAAAAAAAAAAGAAAGTTTTAAAAAGTAAGTCTCTGTTTATGATGGTACCTATCCAGGCCCATTATAGTGCTCTCTGGACTAATCATACCTTTCAGTGTGATGATCTCAATTACAGGCAAACGTGGTTATTTTATAGAAGCACGATCTTGCAGACAGAGGATTGAGTTTTTTTGGGGTTGTTTTTTTTTTTTTGGTTTGTTTTTTTTTTTATACTACAGAATTTTATAGATCATCCTACTTATGCATCCACACTTAATTTTGAAGCCAGATAAAATCCTGAACTTCTGTTAGTCAGGTTAGACCAGTTCTTCCAACAATACAAGGCCACTGCTAGCACGCCTGTGTGGACACTCCTGTGCAGACATTACCTGCCACTCTACAAGCAGTTTTTTGTTAAAAACACTACAATTACACTCTTGCTTTTTCAGCATTTCACTGGCTGTACTTTCCAGCTTGAAGGTTTGGGATAGCCACAATCAGTTTGGCTCTGAAAGCCCCAGTGTGGTTTCTATCTTTGTGAGCTCAGAGGAATCATCCATGCACAGCAATTTGAGTATTTGCCCAAAGAACAAAAATTTAAAAAACACACAAACCACTATCTAGACCCTTAAGAACACACTGAAAAATGTCAAAGCAAACATGGAAGGAAGAAGACGAACTACCACTGCAAATGTATTTGATTATGCTTTTCAAGCCCACATGGTACTCAGGGTTTGAAATTCATGAGATTTTAAGTGAATAAATTGAAATAAAGTGAATTATACCATCAATAAATGAACTAAGATCTTATCCAGCTTCTCTGAAGCAATATGAACTTCAAAATGCTATGGATAGAAGAGTGCAAAGGATGATGTACATCAGTCATTACACTTTGTGGACAGTTTCTTCTTCCCAGTATCTTCCAGGCTTCAGCATCTTATACTTTCTGCTAAGAATGATGTCATAAACTGTAAATCTGTCCTTTTTGTACATCACCAGTGAATGGTAAGGAGTACTAGAAGAAATTACAATGGTCTCTGATGCAGATCAGAACAATCAGAATTTTGCCATTTAAAAAAAAAATTTGTTGAAAAACAGAGTTTCACTTTGGTATGTAGAAAAGGTGGGGGTTTTTTCCCCTTAAAACTGAGAAATAAGATGAGATAAAATGAACAACAAGAAGAAAATAAAGAACAGTTCTATGAAAATGCAGCTTCTCAATAAGATTAATAAGAGTTCTTAACAGTTATTATTGGTCACATTCTACACATGAGGAAAGCATCTCCTGCTGTCTAGTTCTTCTCACACAGGATGGGAGGTTTGGGCAAGTGCATTTGTGCTTTTATTTCCTAAATCCTTCCACCCAATGGGATTTGTGTCCTTTATAAACACTCACAACCATTTTGTTAAACAACAAAGTCACAAACTGAAACCTTTAGAGCCCACTTAACATCTAACCTAATCATGTAATTTGCATTATCTTTTTTGTCTGGCCACCATACTTGCTTCTACTGCTTCTCATCAGCAGAGAGAATAATTTTTCATTGCAGACCAGGTCCTTATGAGTCAGAAGTGAGAGTCTTTTATACCGAGGCCGAGACCTTAAGAGCAACAGTTAGCATTGCAAGAGCATCTAAACATCTGTAGGCACTGAAAAAGATAAAAATGTCTTTTTTTGACTTTTCAATAAGTCATGCAGCTTCCCAGATTAATGAGAGAAATACCCTAATGATTCATCAGTGCCATTTCTCTCTAGCTGCTCAAAAGGTGAAATGAAAAAGAAAAAAAAATCAAAGTATCTCCTAAATTCTTACCTCAGGACAGTTCACTGAATCAGTCAGTGACTTTCAGTCCTTTCAGTTCCCTGAAGTAAAGCTGTCTTGAAGGTCTTGTGTATCTCAGTGATGTCAACTTTTTCTGTACTTTTTCCTCAGACCAAACAGATTGACAACCACTGAGAATAGTTGCAACCTTCGTCCCTCCCTCACCTCACTGCCTCTGTGCTGGCACCTGAGCATTGTTGGGCTGCTTTTAGACAAGGAAGCTGGGCTGAGTCCAGCACCCAGTGCTGGGAACGCTACTTTCCACGGCTCAAAATCCCACCCTTAGATGATGGTCCTATTCTTGCACCATAGACTGCATGGGCCTCTTCCCAGCACCTCAGAAGGGCCCCTCATTCCCACGCAGCTGGGCCCTGGAGCAGCCAGCTCCTGTCTGGATCACCCTCTTTTTGTCAGTGCCTCATGAGCAAGAGGACCTGAGTCTCTGTCTCCAAAACTGAAAAGGTTCCACCAATCCTTTCTGGAGTAAGGGTACAGTTTACGTGTGTAGGGTTTCAGATCTGGTTGAATTAGGAATCTGAATGAAAGGTCCTCACCCCAAGGCCCTGCAGGTCTTGAGAAGAACAAGGTTTCCTCATGGTGCCAAGGAATATTTGCCAGAGCTCCCCTTGGGAGCAGAGACAGTGGGAGGGGAAGGCTGCAGCACCTGCCTGACATGTCAGAAGGATCACATGCACACCAAAAAGGCAAAAGCCAAGCAAACCAACTACAAAGTTAAAAACTGAATAAACATTTGAGAAGAGACACAACCAGCAAGGCGATATGCAAATTCCAGTAGAGACCCAAGCCAACATTTTTAGGCTCTAGACACATCCTTGAACTACTGTAGCAATAGTACTGAATCTCATAGGACTGTTGAGTGTAAGGGCCTGTAAAGGATGAAAAACTTAGCCAGAAAATGGGCATGAGCTTCAGATTGCTGCATTCATCATGAAAAATAAGAGATGGTGAATAAAGGTGATACATTTTTACACTGCAAAAGAATGTCCAAATTTCTCTTGCAAGAATTTTTGTAGTGATTTGAAGACATAACTGACTTTCTTTCATGCTTAATGCTTGCTTTTTTCTTTTTTTTTTTTTTTTTTTTTTTTTTTAACTCAGAACCACTTACATCCCTTGTAAGTTGCTTGGGATAGAATTCATATTATTTCCAGCTTAGGAACTGGGGAAAACTTTAGGTTCTGATCCTAAAGATTCTTCTACACATGCCTAGCTTTATAAGTATGAGTGGAAGTTCTGTTGGCTTGCAGGAGCTTTGAATAGAGGTTGCATAAGCATATAGGTAATTTTATCCCTCTGTGAACTGAAAAGATCTGTTGCATCTTTTGAGGTTAGCCCACCCATAATAACTGAGTCATACTCATCTCTTGGTCAGCTGTGATGTTTAACAGCTTGTGGTGCTTAGGGATCTCATAATAGAATATGAAAAACCTTTATTTCCGTAACAGTCATGTGAATACCATATTCATTAAAAAGGGGTTAGTATGTCATTTTGTTCTCTAGTTTTCCATGGGTCTTTTACCAGACTCAAACCTACATCTTATTTTCCTCCATTGTTTGGGTGCCAGGCTGGGCGAGGTTAATGCTGGTATTGCTTTGAATTACACAGCTACTAATCATTTACTATCAAAACTGGTAGCATTGTGGAAGCACACAATGTGGTGCACTGCAGGTAAAGGTATCACCAAGCTGTCAATCATTTCTTAAATGCATCTGCTGTGGTGGCATTTCCGTAAGATGGCCACAATTCCTCTTTGTGAACACAAGCAATTTCATGTGGAGTAGGAAATCCCTTGGTTTTTTTTGCCCTTACAATTGCATTTCATTTGCTCAAAAACTGTTCATGACATCAAGTAGAAACAGCAGTTAGTGAGGGGGGTTTTGTTTTTGTTTGGTGTTCCAGGCAGGATTTTTGGTTGTAATGATTAAAAAATAAACCTAGATGGTTTTAAGGTTTTCTCATAATTTCTGAACCTGTGATGGTCTTTCTCTATTGTTGCTTTTCAAAAATGTTCTTTCACAACTATCAAATATCAGGACATGTTGTTCTGAACTTTTCTAAAATTAGCTTTTAAAATTTAAGTGTGAACACCAAGTGCATTACAATTGTTGCACTCCCAAGGAACACAGTTTCAACGTGCTTCATTTTCAAATCCCGCTTGGTGCTTCCCTTGACTCCTCACCCCTGCCTGCAAGAACCATCTCCTCAAAAAGCTTTGGATTTGAATTAATTTTTCTCCTTCTCTGAAAAGCTGCCCTGGGCCATGGCTGCCTTCAGGAGATCTCCCCAGGGTGGCTGCCCCTCCCTGGTTAGCAGATGCAGGGGCAGGGGGGCTGGGCTTGCTCTCTTGCAGGCATTAAGCAGTAACCAACAGCAGAGATTTATTTGCATTATGCTGACCCAATAAATAAAACCGATCTTGACTCTGTAATGTGGAGTGAAGAAAAAGCAAGTAAAAAAATGTACTGGTAAGGAAAGAAACCAAGCACCAAGCAGAGAGAGGTACCAGAATATTTTTCTTGTGAGATTTGTTAAAACAAGGGGTACACCAAATAAGTGATAAATGCAGTGATGATGAAAACTTCCACAAGTGCCACAGGGCATCTCTGCAGCTCTTACTCAAGCAGTTAAAATTTGTCTCAATATGGAATCTAAGGAGAGGGAGAGCTCCGTTTTTATTTCTGAATCAGTTTTTCAAATTATTCTGACAGTTTCAAAGAAATTTTTTTTTCTGTCAGAACACTAGAATGGTTTAAGGCAGATTGAGAATAAACATCCAGAAATGCACTGGTTTCTCCCTAAAATAAAACCAAACAAAGAAATAAAAGAGTAAGTCTTTCTGGGTGCATGGAATTTGACACAAAAAGCAATTGAAAGTACGTCCCAGACCTCAGCATTAGCTCTTGGCTTCTCTGCACTGAAGAAGAAAATTAACTGGTTTAAGAAACGCATATGAAATTTCCCATCTGGCTGACAACATGGATGTTTCTGCTCACTGTGACAATCTGAAAACGCTGCTGAGATGTTTTAAAGTCAGTGTTTATATCTAAAAAGCCAAATCTTCCACAGCTAAGGTGGCTCTCCTTGCTTCCCTAAGATATAAATTAAGACAATAAAGTCCATCTGAAACTCATTTCTAAAGGTGCACAGCCATGATAAGTGTGCTTTGATTACTGCTCTTTAAAATTCATCTACTTACTCTGAAGCCAGTTTTTACTTTCAAACTTGTTTTTGTCCTCCATCAAGGAACATTTAATAATTGGGTTTAAGGCACGTACAACTGTAGTTTGTATTTACTTGCTAATCAGATTAGCATTGCTAAATACATGTGTCATGTGAAGGCATACTGCTACACTCCTTCACTTTCAAAGGCTTCAGGTACTTTGGAAAAACTGATGATGTTATGACAGACAGGTAAAGAGCACCATAAAGCTGTCTGCTAGATACAGCGTATGCAGAAGCAATTTGCCTTCTAAAACTCTGAACATGATATTCTCTAATATTTCCTGGCAGATCTTCAGTAGCTAGAAAATAAGCATTTCCATATGTAAGAAAATATTCCTTTGAAATGTAGATTTTTCTTTACAAGAAAAGAACACAGAGAGAATTGCATTTTTAAGCTAAGGGTTCATTATTATTTATTTTTCTGCTTTGAAAAATGTTGTGTGTTTCCCATACAGCACTTAGGTGGTAATTGCAATTCTAGGATCAGCTAAATTACTGTTAACAAACCTCCTAGCTGTTTTTGTTCACTAAGAAAAATCTCTAAATAAACATATTTTGGCTAATACATAGCCCCTCGCCAAATACTTGGGTAATGTTAAATTTAATACACTGCAGCAAACATAACTGTATTTATCTAATATTTAAAATGTGCTCACAACACTGCCCCTCTGTTCCGCTGCTATAGTAGGGTGTTTTCCCCTTTAAGGAAAGCATTTTAAAATGGTTGCTAGTCATCTCAGTTGCTGCAACCACATGATGCAATCTATTGTCAAATTAGTGGGTGGCAGCAAGTGGAAACAGATTTCACCAGCAATAAAGCCCATCACATGATTTCATCTGTTCACAGTCATACAATCTCTCAGCCCATTCCTCCTGTTTGATCCGAAGGCTCTGTCCACATGGAAGCTGATCTTTGCTATCTTGAACACTGCTGCTAAATAACAGACTTTGTCTTTGTGGATGGTTTTCACTAAGTGGAATTTTGGGAGAGTACAGGGAATTAAACCATTTAGCACAGAAAAATGTGCACTTTTTTTAAAAACTGGGCTAAACGCACAGATGTTTTGCCAAGTCAGAACTAAACCTAAAGAAAATGGTAACAAAATATTTGCAAAATAACCCAAATCTAATTAAAGTTATAGAAAAAGTTATACTTTTAAAAGGCTGAGCATATTATACATATTTATAAATGAGATGAAAATTATATATCTGAAGTACAGATAAATTAGTCTACTTAGTATTAAGTTAGTGGCAATCACACATGAATCAGCAAAAATATGGAGAATGGGGCAAAGGAGAAAATTTGGTATAAAAATAGGTACAAACTTGTTATGTACATGGAAAATCAGAATATTTCTAACCAGAAGTATTGTGTTTTTCTTATGGAATAGTGTCATGATACTTACTTCTAATTTTAAGTGCCATTAAAATCACCATCACAAATTATAAAACCAGTCAGATGTTCTTGGTTCTTTCTAACTTTGTGAAATATCTTCAGCCCTGCCTGGTCCAGTACAGCCAACAAAATGCGGGTTCCAGGGCCAAGATCTTGAATTTCCACATTCATCTTGTAATGAAAATACTAAGAGGAGTGGGGGATGGGAAGCAGAGCACGAAAACAAAAAGCTTGGAAGAGAACCACAGTGTGGGTAACAGACGGCAGAGGTTTGCCCTGCTGTTTTTGTACCGTACCTGAAAGCCAGCTGAAGCAGTCACAGGGACTCGGGGACCCTCCTTCCCTCGCACTTCCCCTATTTCCCAAAGACTTCTAGAAGACAGCAATTGTCTTGTGCACTGCTAACCTATGGGAAAGATCATTTTTCAAGGAGTGCAAGTTCCCTTGTGACACCTCAACACCAGGGAAGCATGCTTTCTCAGCCCCCTGCTCAGGGCTAGGCTCTGACCAAACGAACGCTCCATAACTAATCGTCTGCAATATTGCTTTACAATACCTATCTATTCCAGTTTGAAATGAGGACAATTGCAATGTTCTTCAGACCCTGGACCACCACCTGAACATTGATTATTTGTGAATAATGTGATTCCCACTTAATGGGCTGGTCAGTTAAATTAAACATTAGTATTTGTGCTGTCAAATAACATGCAAAGGCCAATGAACAAATTTTTCTGGAGAAGTAAATGTCACAGACTTCATTTTTGGAGAACTGCAAGCTAATGTGCAGATCAATAGGATCACCATTTCCCCAATAACTATGGAAATGCTAGATACATTGCATGGCATGTGTTTGAATTTCTCAGCCCTTTCTCAGATGAACTTGGACTATATAAGGAATCTGGCTATGAAATATATCAACAAAGGGGATTCTCCCTGACAACATCTAATTCTGCACCCTTTACAAAATATTTCCATTGAAATTTGGCTCTCTTCAGTGTAGGAAATCAGGAAGCATGGAAAAACATGGATCTAAATGATGGTCCAATTCAGAAAAGCACTGACCGATGTGCTTAACCTTGCTTAAGCTTCAGTGAAGTTAAACATGTGCATAGATGTTTTATCAGTGTATTTGCTGGGCTCACTGATAAAGCTACTCTATTAGTGAGTTAGTTTCACAGACAAAAAGAAAGACAGTGGTACAAACAGAAGTTCTCAAGTTCAGAGTGAAAGACCCTCTTTTTTTTTGTGTGTACGTAGTCATTCATTTAAATAGACCTGCACTTAATTGTATTTCATTTAATTTCAAACATATCTGTATTTTATGTAGTCATTCTTGTAAACAGATCTGCTTACAAAAAATATTTATGCAAGAAGATCAAGTATTTGCATATCTAAGGACCCATTTTGCATGGGCAAATAGTTGTTTACACATACGGATGAAAAATAGGGATCCACAGACATGCAAGTGACTCTGAAATCTTGACACACATCGCCTTACAGGATGAAGCTGGAAGAATGTCAACAGGCAAGAATTATCCAATTAAAAGTCCGCAGTCATGTATGCATTTGGAATTAGTTCTAAAGGCTTTGCAGAAGGAATGTACTGCAGTAAACATTTCATCGTCACTAATTCTGTCCAGATTCATTCAAAGCACATCCCCTTCTGGAGATCCATTAATACATTTTTGATTTAGAGAAAAGTCAGCAAACCATTTGTTTCAGAAAGCTGCCAAAATAAGACTGAGACACGTGTAGTGGAAAAGTATCAGGACTTTATTCACTCTCAAGAAAAAAGAAAATCAGAAAAAAACCCAAAACTACTGAGGATCTGAGAACAAAATCTGGGTCTGGTATTTGAAAAAAAACTGAACATGCACTGGTTGCTATAGAGAGAATCTCTTACTTTCAACCACAATTGCAGATGTGGTGGTGTTGAAGTGAGTATGTATGTCCTATAATATTTAACAGCTATGTAAAAGATGCATAAAAGTTATCTGAGTTATTTTTTCCCAAAAAGATATTAGATAATTGTGAGTCATACACTGACTGCCCAAAGGAATATAAGAACATTCCACAAATAACTGAGACTTAAGTAACCCTAGACAAAACATAACAGTTGGCCAAAGAGTAGTGCTTGTTTATTGATAACACAATAAAAACAGTAAAATAAAACAGGCATTAAACAGTAGTCAAATTTAAAGAATTCACATAGCTGCTCGATCTTTCTGTGTGGAAAATGATGAAAGAAAGTCTGGAGTCACTAATGAGAGGTAAAGAGGAGTACATCTTACCACTAAGTACAGTTCACTGCCAGAGTATCCTCATCTCATTCCCCACCCAGATCAGTGCCTTTTCGATCATGTAAAGCCCTCCTGACATAAACAAAGCTTACTGCACTGGCCTTTCTTACAACAGACAGTACAGTGTGGCTGAAAACTCCCTGCTGTTTGAAGCTATTAATACTTGACTCTTAGATCACAGTACCACCAAAAAGCCACTGATCAAGGCCACATGATTCTACATTTAAGGCAAAAAAGGAGGAAGTAACAGTGTGCCTCAGAGAGCTTAAACTCATTGATATGGCCCCATCAGGCAATTTCTGTACCATATTCTAGATTTATCTTCCAGAAAATACAGGCTCAAGTTCATTGTCAAAGTGCTATTTTTGCAAGCTGTTTTTATGAGGGCTTGGGTTTAGAGTCTTAGAATCATTCCTGTGCAGCTTTGTGCCAATGCTTGACAACCCTTTCAGTTAATAAATTTTTCCTATTTTCCAGTCTAAGCCTTCCCTTGTGCAGCTTGAGGCCATTTCCTCTCATCCTTTTGCTCCTTACCTAGGATGAGAGGCAGACCCCCACCTGGGCACAACCTCCTTTCAGGCATTTGTAAGGAGGGATAAGGTCTCCCCCAAGCCTGCTTTTCTCAGGCTAAGCAACCCCATCTCCCTCAACCATTCCTCATAGGACTTATTCTCCAGACCCTTCACCAGCTCTGTTGCTCTTCTCTGGACTCGCTCCAGCACCTCAATGTCTTTGTTGTCCTGAGGCACCCAAAAGTGAACACAGGCTTTGAGGTGCAGCTTCAGCAGTGCCAAGTACAGGGGGACAATCCCTGCTCTGGTCCCGCTGGCCACGCTATTCCTCACACAGACCAGGAAGCCATTGGCCTCCTTGGCCATCTGGGCACACACTGGCTCTTGTTCAGCCACTGTCAGTCAGCACTCCCAGCTCTTTTTCCACCTGCAGCTTTCCAGCCACTCTGCCCCCAGCCTGTGACACTGCCTGGGGTTTTTCATGACCCAAAAGCAGGACCCAGCACTTGGCCTTGTTGAGACTCACAAAATGGCCCCAACCCCTTCATCCAGCCTGTCCAGATCCCTCTGTAGAGCTTTCCTGCCCCCCAGCACACCAACATTCTATCCAACTTGGTGTCCTCTCTAAACTTACTGAGAATACATTCAATCCCCTTGTCCATATAATTGATGGAGATTACACAGGACTGATCCCAATCCTGAGCCAAGGGCAGCACCACTTTTGACGAATTACCAGTTGGATGTAATTCCATACACCACCGCTCTCTGGCCCAGCCATCCAGAAAGCTTCCTATCCAGCAAAGAGTGCACCTGTCCAAGACAAAAGCAGCCGGTTTCTCCAGGAGAATGCTGTGGGAGACAGGGTAAAAAGCCTCACTAAAGTTCAAGTAGACAAATCCCACAGCTTCTCCTTCCTTCACTGAGTGGATCAATCTGTCATAGAGGGAGATCAGATTGGTCCAGCAGGATCTTTCATAAAGCCTGGGCCTGATCCCCTGGTAGTCCTGCGCATGTCATATGACCTAAAATTAACTGATCCATGACCTTCCCTGGCACCAAGGTCAGGCTGACAGGCCTGTAGTTCCCGAAATTCTCTCTTCTTGTAGGTGGGCATTGCATTTGCTAACCCTTAGTCAACTGGTACCTCCCCTTTTAGCCAGGAGTGCTGGTAAGTGATGGAAAGTGTCTCAGTGAGAACTTCTGCCAAATCCTTCAGTACCCTTGGCTGGATCCCAGCTGCCCCCATAGGGATGTGAGTGTCTCAGTGGTGTATCAGATCACTGACTATTTCCCCTTGGATTGTGGGGCTTCATTCCCTTCCATGGCTCTCTTTTCCAAAGAGTTCAGGATGCTGGGTACTTTGATGACAGCTGGTCTTACTGTGGAAGACTGAGGCAAAGAAGGCATTGAGTTCATCAGTCTTTACCTCATCCTTTGTCACTATGTTTACCCCAGCATCCAATAAAAGACAGAGATTCTCCTTAGCCCTCCATTTCTTGACAATGTAATTATAGAAATATTCCTTATCTTTTAGAGTAGCAGCTAGATTAGGTTCTCGTTGGGCTTTGGCCTTTCTAAATATCTCCCTGCTGCCAGTCCCTTCTTCCAAAGGTCATAAACTCTGGGGTTTTTTCCCCTGAATTTCAGCCAAAGCTCTGTGTTCAGCCAGGCCAGCCTTTTTTAGCTTCCTTCTTCAGCACATCTTCAAGGCCCTGATGCTGCCTGCTGGTGAGCAGGAACTGTGAGACCGGAGCTGGGCTCAGTTCCAGAGAGAAGATGCCCTGGCCATGATGTGTGGGCCAAGCAGGGCTGGCTCACAGGACCAAAGTCAGCACACACACCTCCATACAGAGATATGCCCCCCCAAGTTTGCACTGCTCTGGCTAACAGGGGAAGACTTAAGAGAACACAAATATATCTTTGTAAATTCGTCATGAGGATAAAAATCAGAGATGAAGATAGGCTACAAAAGCTAAAAACAACTTAGGCACAAAAAGAAACAGCCAGGGGATTTTTAAGTCATTCCCCAGCCATCAGTGTAGCGAGGTTTCAGAGTAGCCAGTCTACAGGAAGAAAAAAGGAGCAAAATCCTTAGGTATTTATAAGATGAAGCACAAGCTGTTCATGAAAAGCACACTGTGCTGTGATCACCTGGAACAACAGAGGACTGGCATTGATGAGTTTCTAAAGGGTTTCAGGTTTCTAAGGAGTATTTCCTACAGCCTTCATGTGTTTATCATTTTCACACAATCCAGGATTCACATGATGTTGACAACTGTAATATATTCTTTGTAAATTGCAATTGAATCTTTGAATCTCCAGACAGTTGAGAAACTACTTTTTCTCACCTGTTTAATTAACCATGCCATGTTTTCCAAAGAAAATTAATTGTCTCTGTGCAGCAGTAAGGAAACTCAAAGGTTTGAAAGAAAAATAAATATGAGCATGCAGCAGAGTAAACATTTATCCAATAAACATTTTCACAGCTGAGTTTCAAACTTCTCATGTTCCAGCTTCTTATATTTTATAATCTCATCCCACTTGGTCCTGGCACCACATCTCTTTGAGATATGCCTCATGGGAAAACACTGCCTTGGTAATCAAAACATTTAGACTGCAGAAGGAATATAAAACAATTCTCAAGGAAGTTCTATGGTGCAGCAACTTCAGCTGTAACTTTTTGTTACAGATCAGTTTGTAACTTTTTCCTGCCTGGTCCTTAACAATTGAATAGAATTGGTTTTGTATCAAGCTAACTCTACCCTGGTCAGCTCAAGTTTTGGCAGATGTTTCCTGTGAGCAGAAGCCTGTAACACTCCTGGTGACAAGTGCAGTGTGTCTTCTTCCTTACTCTTCTGCCCCTGAGACTATCTGTTGCTGCTTTCCATAACTAAAGTTAACCTTAAAAGTCTCAATTTTAACCAAATTGAAATAGCTTTTTTTTTTTTTTCAATTGCTTTCATTTCTGCTTTTACAAGCATTTTTTAAAAAACACTACTCTGAGAATGGAGTAAACAGTTGTACGTGAAAAGGAGAAATGAAAATGGTCTTCAGATAGTTGTTCCTACAGCAGAAAGCATTTTTGGTGTTCAGCTGTGGTTATATGATGGAAGAAAATCTTTAGGGTATCTGTCAGTTGGGTAAAATGGCAATCATTGAAATAATGATGTTAATCATTGTCTTTTCAATGCTAAGGGGGCTGAGGCCTTTTCCAAAGATGCTGAAAGTTTCTAATTCTCTGTAACATGATTCCACAAAGAATGTTAAAGGGAAAGACCAGCACTTAATCTTATAAACTGAGCAACTTTTGCCTTGAAAAAAGGAATCTGGATGATCATGAAGAATATAATTGCATTTAAATGAGAAGAATTTCAGTCAAGGCAGGAGGAGGTGGGAAGTTCTTTCTGTCTTTAGAAATATTCTCAACATTTTGCAAACTTCATACTTTGACCCTTTAATGTTTCTTAGTCCTTAGAAAAACTGTTGCAGTATCTGCATTTAGAAACAGGTTTTAGTGCCAGTGTCCTCAAAGGTTCTTTAGCTCTTTAGGTCAGATATTAAAAAATCAGACTAATATAGCATAATTTCAGTGCAGTCAGTGGAGAGAAGCCATTTATCATAACCAGGTAAAGGTCCCCCTTGGCATATTTCAGCTCTGAAGAGCAGTAAATCTCACAGAAGAAGTAGACACCGTGCCATCAGATAAGTTTTTGAAACCCAGTGATATATTAAGTATGGTTTAGATTTTGCATTAGTCAAACAAAACTGAGAAACACTTTCCTTTGATTTGTTCCATTTCTGAGTGGTTCAGAGTAAATTTTAAATGATTAGTCATTGCTTTAATAACTCCATGTCTTGATCCTGATCTCGGTTTAACCTTTTCTTTCACTTCTGCTCTTGCATGTGCATGTCTGTATTTGAATGTGCTCATGCCCTCACTAGCAAAATTTCTATAGCTGCACTTTCTTGGTTTTCTGAAGCACCTTGGAAGCACCTGTACAGTCCTACTGTCCAGCCCTACTGAACTCAAGACCCAGGTGTCAGAGGGACTCAGCAAGCGAGGAGACTATATAGATAATCTTGCCCTTTTAGATTAACAGAAATACAGAATTTATTTTCTTATAATTAAAGAGGGAGGGTCAGAAAGTGATAGGAGCCAAATGGTTTTCTTTGCTGAACACCACCCCAGTGCTTGGATCAGTTCACCAACACATTTCAGGATGCAGCAGAGCTGTCTCCAAACCAGCCCTAGTGGGCAGTGTCAGAGGGAAGTGCGTTTACCCTACTTGAACCACAACTACTGTGGCTTGCCTGCTCTTCCTGAATTGTTGTCTGCAAGAGGCAAGATGGGGATTGCTGCTTGTCGAATACCTGGCCGAGCAGATAAAGGCTTTGAGCTTCCTCACCTCCCCCTCACTCACACACCTGCTCCTGGGCAGCCACAGTCTGGCCATCAGTAAAAGCAATAATCTCTCCAGCATGAGAAACAAGCAGGCTGCTGAGCCTCATGTGTGTACCAGAGAGGTGTCACGAGAGACTGAATAAGTGATTTTTTTTTTAAGACGTGCTTATAAATCATTAAAGTGACATAGTATGGGTTTGGGGTTTGTTTTGCAAGCTAGGATGGGAATTGTAACATCCGTATTTCAAAACACATACCCTTACACTTCCATTTCCTGTGGAAGGCGTCCAAATTTAACCTTTAATTTCTTGAAGAGCAGTTTCTTATATTTATTTGTTAGAATAAGCAAACAGCTGACTACAGCAAATCCAGGGAGCTCTTCTAAAACTCTCCACAAGCATCCAGATAAGTGCATTTCAAGCATCCCCCAGGAACTTTAAAAATACACCATTCACCTGCTGCCAGCTGTTTCACTTGCTTTTACTTAAGTGCAGCTGGCATAGGCTTATCCCAATCTGCTGTGACCCCCAAAAGTCTGAAACTAGCTCCACCTCTGCTGTGTCAAATACAGTGGAAAAAGGCAGGCTAAGAGGAGCCTGCTGTCAAGTCAAGATCTCCCAGTGTGCCTTTGAGGGACCACATTATCTCTGACAACTGGTGGCCAGGCACCTGAGCACACCATCCACTATCAGAGTGCCCTGCTGGTGTGAGATGGTGTCCCTAAACAATGACAGATGGTAAGGCTCAGGAAGGGCCAGTATCCCAGCCACAGGATGGGTGACCCAACAGCTCACTGTCCCAGGCATGGGGACTCTGGGTTTGGGATTCACTGCCGAGGGGAGTTAAGGTAGCTTGGGTGCCTGTTGGAGACTCATTGCATTTAGGTTCAGGCTCCACAGACACTGCTCACAGCTGCAGGAAGTCCTTTGGGAAGTGGGCAAGCGTGCTTTGTTCTGAACAGCAAAGCCTTAGCTAAAAGCTGGTCACCATAAATGACAGCAGTAACAAACACCATCTTTAGGGGCACTTGTAGAGTGACTGTGGGAATGGCTCCAGCTCCTGTGCTCCTGGGAGGAATGGGGGGGTGCAACCATGCAACCCACGGCAAAAGGAAAAGCATATGCAACCCCTGGTAGTGACCGATCAGAATTACAGCCCTCTTTAATTTGCACCCCCTCCCTTCACTCTCAGAAATTAGTGTGTATATTGTCTACAATATAATGGTCTGGACCTGATGAATCAGGAGTTCAGTGCTCAGGAATTTCCTCCAAAACCTCACACATTCCCTGTGATCAGTTTTGACCTGACCCAGATTGCGGACAAGTTAATCCCACAGCTGTGATGTGTGGTGAAGATGCTGGTTGCTGCAGTACCTGGGCAACCAAACCCTTAAGTATTTCTACATTTCCTTCTGGCTGCAGCTGCCTTCAGTGACTGAGCCCATGCACTGCTTTCTCCACTGCAGCTACCTGAGTCTGGGCTGTCAGCAGGTGGTGACTGCTGATAGATTAGATTTTGGTTTTTGTAGCCCTTGATGCTGGTCACGTTGCTTCCCTTTCAGCGAGGGTATTTTTTAGTTTTGTGTGTGTAAATCTGAACATGCAGGCAGTGTGTCACAAATCACAACGTACCAGTTTCCATTTACCACAAAGACCTACACATGGGTGTGTCAGCAGAAAGAGCAATGTCTGATGGCTTCTTCTTCACTGCCTCAGACTGTGCTTCCATGATTTGGGATTACCACAAGAAATTGATGAAAATTCTTTTCCATTCCAGGAGTTGCAGGACTTTTAAAAATCTCACTAAAGTGCCAAAGAATGTTTTGGTAGGAGCTTCAGGACAGGCCCCAATACTTGCAAAAGCTGTCTCAAATAACCAGGGGTTAATAAATGCTCTGTTGATAAATCTGCCTCTGATGTTTACCCCAAGGGTTTAGGAGGGTGGCAAAGCTGGGGAAGGGAGAGACTTTTTACATTGGTAGGCCCATCTGAGAACTTTTTAATCCTTCTTACAGTTACACTTTTCTGTGTTTGCCAGCCCGCAAGAAAGTTTGAAAGTCAGCCTGACCTCTTGTGTGTCTGATCTAGGTCCAACGGGGAATGAGATCAGGGAGCTGTGAGAAGCAAGCTTAATGGGGAGACTGCTGCAAATGTAGCAAAACAAATAATAGAGGCTCAAGTTTTTTGTTGTAGAAAATACAGTGCTATGGCTTTTGGGTGCCAAGAGGCAGTTCTTTTAATAGCTACATTCTTTGTAATGCTGATGAGTGGCAATATAGAAAGATGAAAGTAGGAGGGCATTGTATTATGGTCTTACATATATTATGCCACAAAGAAAATGCGGTTGCTGGGTGGGGATTCTTCGCCCTCCTCCTGCTGAGCTATTCATACAAACTCTCCTCTGTGGATGGCAATCCCCATTCCATCTCTCCTAAATCCCAAAGGGTTTGCCAACTGACTTTCAATTTTTCAAGTGGAAATCGCGGGACTGAATGGTGCATTGAAGTATTTCCTCCTACACCTCACTGCTCCTTTAGGAAGTGAGCAGACATTTTTTTCCAAAAGATGTATGCCATCTCCTGGGAACAGTAGAAACTGCAGGCTCCTTGTATGGAAACTCCCTGTAAATTGTATTTGCCTCTTCTCGGAGGGCATTATAAAGCCACCAGACAAGTTCTGTGTAGCTAGGTACTAGCTCCACGTATAAATTTGTTGAACTTTCCACAATTTACTCCAGAAAACCTTAAATTACATCGAAAATTCCATTGTTTACTTTGTGCACCGGAAAGTTTGGATGTATGCCAAGCAGTGTGACAAGATAAGATTCGTCAATACACAATACTGATCAGTTACAAAGCAGTGGTGGAGCTCAGCATACACCGATGTGATGTTTTAAGTCAGTGGTATGAGCCCGAAATGCAGCCCATGACACTGCTCTGATGCGTCTTTCTTATCCCACAGGACATGTGCAAGAGACAGAAGAAAACCAGAGATTCCCTTCTTAAAACACCATACGATTCCTTAGCATACAAGAGAAGATATGTTTCTCTTAAGTCCTAAACTGCAACTTGCATATGTCAAACAACAGACTCATCTCCTCATCACCCTTATGTTTTTTATTTGCTACTGACATACCATTCAGCTTTCCCCTGTCAAGGAGATGTAGCAGGGAATAAAATCCATGGATGCAAATAAATGCAATTTTGCATATTGAATTAATAAATATACAGGTGAATAAACTCTTTGTCTTTGAACTGGTCTTTAAAAAAAGTCAGTTATATCATATGGACCAGTCCTTGAAATAATGTATGTATGCATGGTTTCATATATAAAATGTTTTTCTGGGTTATAACTATTAAACTTACCTGCAAAATATCACAAAAATAGCTTTCATTTCATAGAGGTAGATCAATATCTACTTTAAATAATTAAGAATTACATAATTTATGCACATGGAATTTGCTTTTATGTGGTAAGCAGTAGATTTAATCATCTTAATTTATCACTTTTTTATCAATTAATAATCCTCTTTTTAATCACTTTCTATTTCTTCCACAGACCTGAGAATCTTTGAACAAGAACTGAAAAGGGACCTTTTTTTCTTCAAAAAATATATAATAGCAGGAACTTTATAGAATGGCATTAGAAAGTAAATAAACAATGACTCAGGAACAAGAGATGACAATGTCAGGCACCCACACTGACTAGTGGATGAGCTTTAGCAGAGCGCATCTCTTAACTCCCTGAAGTCAGGATTCTCCAGTTCTTGCCACCAAAGTCCCAGTTTAATAAAAATTTTGGTTCATGGTTTGTCTTCATCTTCCCTTTCCCACTATCTGCAGATTGTCTCTATCTGCCATTTGGGCTGTGCCCCCTGTGCATCGGGGTGAGTGTAAAGGTGGGAGAAGGCAGGGGGAGGTTCACTGCAGACAAGGGGCTGGAGAGCCCTTACTAGAAGAAACAAGCTTTTCCTTAGGGTGGGTCACAGTCCTCCTACACACAGGTTTTATCTGACCATGTTCTTTCATTTATGTCCAGCTGATTAATTAATAAAACTAATTCCAGATCTCCAAACAGGCAAATAAAACACAGTTATGTCACAGGACTTATGAAAGTCTCCGCCCAGGGAAGTGGAGGTGGAACACCACTAAATCATCTAGTGACAGTGATCTGTCAGTGATTTGTGTCCCTGGTAGTCATGTTGCAACTACTCAATCCCCTCTGCCACCCCCAAACCACCAACACAAGCTCCTTAACCCCTTGGCTGCCACTTAACCCTTGGCTGAGTTAAATCCCTTTGGCTCACATGTGGGTACTCACACCAGCATGGCTTGCATTTTTAGGGAAAAAGAGGGTAAGAAATCTTTGCGTGAAATGCATCATCTTCATAATTTTAATATTAAAAAAATCCCTAATTAAGTAAAAAAAACCTTCAAGTGCTACAAAATCCTTTAGCTCCACACTGACACAAAGATTTTTGAGTTTGAGCAGCCAGAGCTGTGCTGTAGTTAGACGCCCAAGGAGGAGGTACCTGGCTTGCCTAGAAGTTGCAAATCTCCCCAGTGCTCATGGTAACTGCACATTTCTCACAGTTTTGAAAATCTGACCATTTCCTTTTAAGCAGCTTAAGTAGGTATAAGGAATCTGCCTGTAGGAATCAAAACTTCCAAGATCTGGGCTTATACAAGGGAGTACCCTGCTGACTGCTTGCTTCCTCAGGAAAGTGCAGAGAAAATTAGTGGAAAGTTAGTACCATCTAAGTGGATTTCTGCAATGTGTTTGCTGTGTGCAGGAAGAATTTTCTTGTCTTTTGAGACCATTAATTTTATGTACTTGGAATGATTAGAGCTGAGACAAACCACTCTTTCATAAATCACCAGCATGATGCAGGACACAGTTCCACAGGTTCTCATTATAAGGTCTCCATTGTTTGGGATGTCTCAGAAGTAGACTTTTGGAGTGTTGCCAAAACCAGAAGGAGAGTATATTTCTAAAGAGATATTATTGTTATGCATACTCTCTCTCTAACCTGGACTTTTCTTTCACTGTCTCTGAAATTACTTCTCTCAACAATGCCCATATTTAGGATTTTTAAATCTTTAAGATTCTGTGTTTATGTTGGTGGTTACTGCGTCAAATTTAGTATAATGATTAGAGAAAGGCTATTTTACCCTGTTTTAATTTAGTTTTCTTTAACATCCATTTTCAAACTCCATCTGACAAAGAAATAAAAACTCTTTCTGAAACTTACTAACTCCTACAGTTAAAAGTCTGCTCTGAGGCAGGCTGTAGAATACTCTGGCTTCCCCATGCAGTTTTCTGGAAAATGATAAACTTTTTAGGGTGCTTTTCCTTTGGAAAACTCAATATGCAACCAGAACCACTTATTCCATTAATCTGGGAGTTTTGGTGGATGATTGAATCCTGATGTAGTATGAATTAATTTTTGTTATTGAAATAAACAAAGTACAGAATAAACAATAAACAAAAAAACTCTAAGTACATAAAGAACTGATGGTATGAAGTAAAAGGGCACTGTTTTTGTATTCTCAGTGGATTTTCAGTCTATGTAGGGACCCTGGGCAGCCAACACACTAGAGCTAAGCTCTGCTTGGCACTGAAGATACACCATCCCTTATGTCCCCACAACATACTACATCCCTGACCAACTGAAAGATAAAAATATCAGATAAGCTTTAAAAATATTTTCAGTTTGGAAAATAAAATCAATGAGTGTTCTGAGCTGCTGCAAATATTAAAAGGAAAATGAGGAGAAAATTCCCTGATTTTATATTTATATTTGAGATAACAAAAATCATCTGAATGTATTAAGGCTCAAGGAGTTGTTGTTGGGTTTTTTTCTTTATTGTTTTTCTCCTTCCTTTTTAATTCCCCAGGCTGTTTATTGCTGAGCTGAGGCTCCTCAGGCTGCTGTTGTAAAAACTGTTGAACGTCACTACAGAAATCCCCCTTCAGTGGACAGCAGCGCTAAGACTCGCCCAAAGTTACCCAATAAGGAAACTTCTGTGTCCCTCTCGTCAGTGGGAAATGGCAGGACCCAAGAGGAGGAGGGGGGAAGGAAAGTTTGAAAGATTGCAGGCCATTGAGACAGATACAGAGCACTGAAACAAAACATGTTTTATCTATTCGCAAGGTTGGTGCCCTCAGCTGGAACAGAAGTTTTGGATGTGTAGTAGAGGAAAAGTTTCATCTATCACAAGTGCTAGCCAAGGCATGTTTAAATTCTGTTTATGAAACAGTTTAAGTAAATTTGGACAATGGGACAGAGGAAATTGTAACCACATTTGCCCAGTAGATTGCATAAATAATAGCAGCCAAAAAAAAAATTCAACAAATATCCCTATAAAGTGATCTAGACAACACTCAATTCCCATGTCAGCTAAAATGCATGTATTGACTGCTATGAACAGTGATGTAGATGAACTTGACTTAAAACAACTATTTTCATATGCCTTTAACTTAAACCTAAAATGCCTGTGAAAGATACAAGCAGTCAAGCTTGTCACAGAAATATAAAATGAAAGGCACTGGCTCTTTGGCACGTCTTTGATTTCTTTCTGAACAGCTTGGTTCAGTCAGATAATTCTGTTCATAGTTATATCTATTTAGTCTTGGAGTAATGCCATCAAATTCAATGGTGTTACATGGATTTAAATTGCTTAAAGGAGAAGAAAGTGCATTCATTACATCTCTGGAGTTACTCTAGCAGTGCATTTAGCCTAGAATGTGCAGCTAATGTGCTAGATTATTTAACTGTTACTGAGATGAGACAAGCACGGGGCATAGTTTCAGAGGCCATAATGTAGCAAGTATCATATTGTTTTAGTTTTCAGCATTTCCATAGGATTTGTCTCTCTCTTCCCACACATGTGGGTGATTATCTTTGAGGCCACAGCGCATTGCACGCACAAAACATACGTAGTAAATGCTTAAGGAGTTTAGGGAGAGGGTGTTATTGTGTGCTCAATAGTAAAAGGAGAAGTGGCACTTCAGCCCGATGGTTTTGCAGTATTCCTTGCAAACTCCATTATCTTCTTCCTTATGCGGGTAGGCACACATTGTTCTTACATGCACACAAGCACTTTGGGTGTCAGCTGGTTAATATTGTGGGCTCTTGACACCTACAGCTTATCTAAGTGCAAATAAATCAACGTGAATTATGCAAATACAACAAGCCAAGAATGAATCCACAGGTTCTGAACAGTATGGCACAAGCCAGGTCAGCAGTAATAATTTGTTTAGAGAGTGCTATGATGGGGAGGTAAGAAGAAAAGCCTCCTCCACTGGAAGCAGATGATGTTCATACAGTGTCAGGTAGCTTTTCATTAGAAAGATGTTCTTGTGTAGTAACACTGACCAGTATTTTCAAAAGCTGCAGAATGAAGTAATCTGAAATTAATCTGATGAGTCAGATGCGACTGCTGAGGCACATCTAATCATACAGCTATCAGATCGCTGGTTTACAGTCCCTGCACCTATGTGCAAGTGTAGCTGTAGTGAAACTAGAAGAGGTCCGGAATTATCCTGGCAATACAAAGTTTTCATTGCCTTCCTGGTGAAGGAAATGGGCAAAAAGAAAAAAGCCCTTTAGGGAAAAGCTGTGAGTTTCACTAAGATAGTATGTTATGGGAATTCTGTAAGGTAAATTGTTGGCATGAAAGATGGTGTGTATGAAAATTGGAACCCTGGTGTTTACTTGTATGTATGAAAAGAAATAGGTCAGTGACTTTGTTTCCATGGTGACCATTATTGAAATAAAACAAAATGACACCAATGTTGATTTATTTCCCTATTCTGCACCCTTTTAAACAATTGCCTAAATCTGAAATTGCTACTCAATGAACAGGATATCAGAATGAACTTCCCCAGTGTGACCTTCTCAGGGTTATTAAGGAAAGAAAGACCTAAAGAACAGGTCTCCTTCAGAACAATTCCACCCTCTGAGCAGGTGCCAATTCCCCGCTATCCTGCAGTAACGTAGCTGCCATGCTGTAGAGTAGGTGCTCTTTGGCAATTATCGGACAGAACTACTTTCAACAAGGTAAAAAGAAATGAGATTCATCAGATCCACAGTAAAAGGATAATTTGACAACTATGAATCACTCCTGTGTTTGCTGGTGGCCCACCCTCTGCTTTGAGTCAGGGGGATGCTGTAGTTATTTGGGTCTGTGACTTGAGGAAGACTTAAGCATCTAAACCTAATTTATGTACTTCGAGTGCAGGTACTTTATAGTAGCTTTCATAATCTTGGTATTTTGCTTTTCCTTGCTTTTGGTCTTGCTTGTGATGTTTACTTCCAAATACATAAAGTGATAATTATAAGAGTTTTCTATTTCACAGAGGCTCTGGGAGGTTAAATTAATTTAAGATTTTGAGATGATCCAGTAATAGGTTTATACAGACATTCTGGAATGATAAATCCTGCAGGTACTTGACACAATCCACCAGACCAAGGATATCAACCTTGTTATCTTACCACAGCACATTAAAAACATTAGAGATATCATGTTTGTTTGGCAATGCTTGTTGTATAAAAATTGCCACAGATATAAAAATTAAGAAAAAGAGCATGGTGTAATAATACTCTTGACAACAACATCAATAATTGGTAGCAGTTGAGTGTACAGTTTATTTCCCAATATCATTGTTTTGATCTGTTATAATCATAGCCAATACATTCATTTAGGCAGGGAAACTGGTGAGGAACCAGTTACCCTGCCTAAATAAATGTATTGGCTATGATTATAACATAATTGTTTTATTGTTTTTATCCTGCATATGATACTGCAGCAGCCCTGCTCTATTCATTAGCACTTGAAGGAAAACAAAAGATGAAGGAATGCATGAACACTTTTTAAATCTCAACCTGTGAAAGCAAAGGAAGTACAATGAGATGTGTTTATCAGAAAATGTATGCCTATCTACAAGCATGTAAGTCTCTAAGGAAACAGAAGCATAAAGAACTGAAACCACTATTAAACAAAGTAAATTTCTCTCTCCCTGTTTGTATGATGAAGTCTATTACTTCAGTGGAAGCAAGATTAGACTCTAGCTACTTTCTTTTGAAGCAAAGGCAATAGTCTCCACCTCAATTTGGGTCCTGAACCTCAAAAATGTTTTACTGATATTTTTGGTCAGGATAAGACTTTTTATTTAAACCTCCTTTCCTAACATCCTTTCAGTGAGTTTCAAGAGGAGATTTGGATGTTATTAAAGTAAAAAGCAGTGACAGATGTGGTTGCTCCTCAGAACTGTACTGATGGTAGCCCAGTGCAATCTAATTTTTATTACTGATTGTGATTTCTTATCCTATGGTTTTGACATCCAAAAATCAGTGGTAGGGAATTGTGGCTTCTCATTATCATGTACAGCAAGGTGTAAGGTGGACAACCATCAATTACCACATATTAACTTTTAAGCTGATGAAAAGTAAGTTCTTTATATACTAAACTGCACTATTCAAGTTACTTAATTATTCTTCAAATTATTCTATGAGTAAGATGATAACGAAATCAGGACTACAGAAAGGTTCCTTTTTTATTTTAATTCAGTAAAAAGGCCAGTAACTCAATGTCCTGAATGTTTCATGCAATGCTGTGATGGTTATCTTCTGATTCTACAAGGCCTCTTCTCCCAGTCAATTTTTTTACGATTTACCTAATTAATTTTAATTGTTCGGAGCAAATGCAGATTCCTGTAAATGACAATGATTTTTTGGACAACTTTTTTTGCTGCTAATGCTAAGCTAGCTCTTATCCTTAAGTCTTCTTATCCCCTAGACACATACTTTCACCCCTAAGAGATGTCAGCTCTCTCATCAGGGAAAAGATACCTTTGTTGATGTTCACCTTTCTAATGCTTGTTGCTCTTTCACCACACTTAGGCTCACTTTCCGCTCTACATGTGCATCTTTGTTCAAAGCTCATGCAAAGTCCTCTGCTTTTGTTTCTACGTGGCTTTAAAAAATCTGCCTTTGATATAGCCATAAATAGAAAGGAGTTAGGAAAGATCAGTCTTTGCTTCAAATTCAGCCCACTGAAGTCAAAGGTCTAAAAGTGAATGGCTAATTCTGATCCATCACATAGTTTTCACTAAATCCTGCCTTTTGGGCATGCAAGGGCATTCCTTTGAATTCCCAATGACTATTACAGGAATATGAAACTGTAAATGTCTACCATGAATGGATATATTCAAGACAAAATGTCAGAGCAGTGAAGAGAAGCAGATGTTTTTTTATCTGGGATAGCTTTAGAACGATTAAATCAAATTTACCACAATACCAAAACATGGATGACTCATCAGTAGTCATATGCAACTCTGAACATGCAAAGAAGTACTAAATTATTTTTGTATAATATTTTTAAGTTCCCACAGTTCTTTTTTTTTTTTATTTATTTAATGGGCCTTTCCAGGACGAGAAAAGTAATAAACAAACAAAACCTCAGAAAAATATAATTTTTCTTCATTATTAAATTATCTTATAAAGAAGGAAAAGGAGTTTCACTTGATTCAAAAGTAGTCTTTGAGCCATGAAATTGCAATGGTACAACTGTTACCAAGATTTGGCTAATAGTTTTGTGATATGTTTATCTGATTTTCACACTTACATATTATATCCCAGTGAATAAAAAAGGTCTTGGGATAACTCTATCTTCTTGTCAGGACTCTTCATCTAATAAATAGTATGTCTCAATGTCTCTCTAATTATAGTGCACTTTTTATTCTCTCATCACAGACCAAACTTCTGTAAACAGTACAGGCATACACTTTTCCATTGTCAAAATTACCTAAAGGGGAATCAGGTTAAAGAATTCCACACAAATCACCTAAAATTATAGAAAGAGAAGTTTTTTATAAGGCATTTTTCCTTTCAAAAATACATTTGAACTGCACAAAATTTAGGGAACACATACCTTAGCTGAGCTATGAAATTTCTACACAATATTGTGTGCTTTGTGTTCTGGGCTTTAAAAATACAGATGCATTAGGTTCTAGGTAAATGAGATAAGGTGCTTTATCTCTGGAAATTCTTGGCTGCTAGAGAGCTCCTCCTTACCAAGAGGAAAAAGAGGCATTTCTTTCATAAAGTTGCCCTCAAATAAACTTTGGGCTGTACCATGCTATCACAACTATTCTATTTACACAAAAATGGAACACATACATAGCAGGTGAGGTGAGAATGTATTTACACTATTAAGAATGTGTGAAAGGATACAGTTTCCACACTTTTGTTCATATTTGGCCCAAGGGAAAAAATAACTCTCCTGCTGTGCAACTTTTGGAAGAAGATGTAGTATGGCTGCTTGGGTGCTCCTGAGCACTAGTTGAGCTAAACCAGCACAAAGTAGGGCAATATCTCTTCTCAAAAAAAATGTGATTGAGTAGCCAAGAAGATGCCTTAACAGCTGTAATATTTCTGAGTTTCTGCACCCAGGTACGCCTCTTGACAAGGTATGGAGCTCATACTTGGATGAGACATACACATGCCTCAGACTCTTCTGTCTTTGTTTTTGGTGTAAAATTCATGTTTCTGGGCCAGAGGGAGCCCTGGGAGTTTGGTGAGTGGCATCTCTAGGGTTTTTTTCTGGCAGTACATCCCCGATGCTCCAGCTAAGGGCAGCCCTGCACACCCCAGCTGTGTCCGCTTTCCCTTAGGTTGCTTTGAGAAACCAAACTGCAATTCCTCATGCTTTTGCTTCAAATGCCATTAAGAAGGTTGTGAGGTGAATTGCAATCTGTTTTAGAGCTCCTCTGCTGTAAAAGATTTTTGACTGAAGATAGTTTTTTATTTAGGAAAAAAGCCCAAGTAAACAGCAAAGCAAAGGGCGTGTGTTCCAGAGCATGTAAACACACATTAGGCAAATGCTCACTAGAAGCACAGCACAAATTATGACTGCTGAGGTTAATTAATTGATAAAATCACTTGTATAGGGAGGGATAAAGTCTGAACTAGGTCTTCCTTGAAAATCCATGCCAACTCAGACAGAGTAAATTGCTGGATGAGATACTTTGGCCTCTGTTATGCAGCATATGTTACCATAGCCTAATAATTGATGAGTGGATCCCAGAAGGAATTATGGACTGCTCCTTCCCACTTTGCAGTGGAACAACACTATATAATCTAAATAATTTTAGGTATGCAGACATACTAAAGAATGTAAGCAATGATATCTAACATTTTAGACAGCATATAAATATGTAAGAGATATTCAGTAGCAACAAGTGGCTTGGATTATTTGCAAATTATTGGTTGCTCATACTGCAACTTTATATTCTGCTAATCCTACAGAGGCTAATAGGAATAGGCTAGATGTATGCTAAAATGGAAAGAGAGAATGGAAAACAGGTTGAAAGCAGCCCTGAGGAGTAGAACTTTGGGGTGTTGGCTGATAAGAAGCTCAGCACAACCTGGAAGTGTGCACTCACAGCCCAGAAAGCCAAACCTATTGCGGGCTGCATCAAAAGTAGAGTGGCCAGCAGGGAAAGGGAGAGGATTCTGCCCCTCTGATCTGCTCTGGTGAGATCCTACCTGGAACGCTGCATCCAGCTCCAGGGGCCCCAAAACTGAGGACATTGACCTGTTTTAGTGAGTCCAGAAAAGCCATGAAGATAATCAAAGGGCTGGAGGACATCTCCTGTGAAGACAGACTCAGCTCTGGTTGTTCAGACTGGAGAAGTGAAGGCTCTGGGGAGACCGTACAGCACCTTCCCGTACCTAAGGGGGACCTTCAAGAAGGTCAAGGAATTTTTTACAAGGTCATGGAGTGATAAGACAAGGAGTAATGACATTAAACTGAAAGAGAGTAGATTCAGACTAGATATTAGGGAGAAATTCTATACTTTGAGGGCAGTAAGACACAGCAACAGGCTGCCCAGACAGGTTGTAGATGTCCCCTGGAAGTGCTCAAGGTCAGGATGGATGAGGCCCTGAGGAATCTGGTCTAGTCAAAGGTGCTCCTGCCCATGGAAGGAGGGTTGGAACTAGATGATCTTTAAGGTCCCTTCCAATCCAAGGCATTCTATGATTTTATTATTCCATGATTCTACAAATCTGTGATAATATTGATTGTTCTGACGTGACAGAGGAGAGCTTTGCATGATTTTCTGTTCTGCCTATTTTTTCCCCTCTTTCCTTCCTAGATCATCTGTGTGAGGCCCTGTTGTTGTGAGCAGTCAGGATGACAAGATAAGAACATAAACTGGGATTAACATTCAAGCAAAGAATGAGAGGGGCTCTTCAGTCACCAGCTGCCATCACTGGCTAGGTGAGGAGAGCTTCACCTCTTGGTGGGTTCATCTAGCAGTCAGTCCCATAGGTGATGTCAACCATAGTTACAAAAGCTGGGTTGAAACACTTGGAAATTTCCCATCGGCCATAGTGGGAACTGTTCAGATTGCCATTCTGCAACCTTAATGTAGCCTGTCCTCAAAATACTTATATGGACTCCTAGTATTAAATAGAAATAACTATACCTAAAGTTAATATAAAACTGCTTGTGGTGATGCAGTTTTTCTACTTTAAGATACTAGGTAGAGAATACTTGTTTCTGTGAGTAAAAAGCAAGCCTTCTAAAATTTAGTAGTATTTTAATGGCATGTGGTGCTTTTGAACAAGCAGTTATGCACCTGAGTAATCCTAGTCCTGTCCTAGATAGGCAGAGGTAGGACAAGGTGGTTTTTTGTTTTTTTTTTTTTTCTCTTCTGTGAATCTATCTAGAACATCAGCCCACAGGGGCATAATTCAACCATTTGGTTTCAAGTGCTTCTTTCCAGTGGTGACTTCTTTGTACATAGTTTACTTTCTTCTGTATGCCAGGTGCCATCTCTTATTTGGCCCTGAGGGTAATGAGCTGAATGCAACATGGATGACTCACATGGAGCACCGTTCAAGTTGAAGAACTCTGAGGAAAAAAGAAAGCCTTGAAATGAGAAACCTGAAAATCTGGGTGTGTATATACAGCAGATGTGTATGTCTGCTGCCATATGTGATAGCTGGAAAGGAGAAGGGGATCCTTTAAGTACACTTGTGGCAACAGGACATGAGGCCTAAGGCAAAGCACTAAATTATTTAGCTCAGACACCATCTCACCAGGGAAAGCCAAACAACAACACTGTAGGCCATCTGAGCTGGAACCCTGGGCCTCAGATCTCCAAGACAGTGTCTCAGAGAGGCAGCAGCACGCTCTGCCCAAGACATCCAAGTCCTTGTGGAACAGCTCTGGCCCTCTCCTTTCTGCTCTCCCTCTGTCCTTGTTAGCAGGAGCAATGATGGCTCCTAAACCAATCTTGGGCTCACACCTTGCTGCTGGCTGTGAGTCTTCAAGTGAGATTGGAAGAGGGTCCTTTTGCATGGGAACAGCTGAACAGCAAGTGCCAAGTATGGCCCTGGTGCAATATTTGGAGTTCTGAATAATTCCTGTTCCAAAACCCTGAGGTACATGTCAGCAACACTAAATACTGTAAGGGTGCTAGAGAGGAGGAAACAGCATGTGTCATTCCTTCCTACTGCAACACTTAGCTTTGGTTTTTATTGCCAGGCTTCACTGATAAAAATGAGCCAGGAATAAGTAAAAGAATCCTACAAAAATTTAAAACCTCCCTTTAAAAACTTCTCCTACTTTCATTTTACTTTTCAACTTATTTTTCCAAACAGAGAATGTGTCCCGTATTTACAGCATTTTTACTGGAGATCTAAATATGCTTTTTATAATGCTAGTTTATTTAGTCTCAGTATATCCTTCTGAAATAAATAAGAATTGTTTTACAAATAATAAAACTGAAGCATATAAATGTTTAGTGACCTATTCAGGCAGAGAAGTGCCTGTCAGAGCCATGAGGAGTAACTTCCCTGATATCAGGTACTCTATCCTAATCAGAACAACACTTCCCTCTGCATCAAACAAAAAGCAGAAGACAGGTTTGTTTTAGCTGAAAATGTGCTTCTATCTACAGAGAACAGATATCATTTTTACCATGTTTGAATGATGAAACTATATATTACACACATGCTGTCTCTTCTTTTTCTTCTGACAGCTTTCACAAGAGAGCCCAAAACAAATATATTAAATATAGAAGATTTTAAAGCAACATAGTCCTATTTCTTGTGGGAATATTCTGTAATGATCATGTGTACTGGCAGAATCCTTTGCATATCTTAAAAGCCAGCAATGAAAAATCCTTAGTTGTTTAGAGTTCTTCAGGGTTTTTTTTGTTTGTTTGCTTTTAATTGGGGAAAAAAAGGGAGGGAAAAATACTATTGTTGAGGTAAAACCAGGCACAAATATGTGACTCACCCACTCATTATCACATCTATATTCACACTCCACACTCTCCCTAAAAGGCTCCCTGAGCAAGGAGGTCATGCATTTGAGTGTGGTAGCTATTAATTAAGCTGATACTACACACAGAAGCCAGTTTACTAATTTTACTGGAAAAACAATATTACTGAAAGATGTGACTTTTTCCAGGCCGGAAAGAGGAGAAGAACTAAAATGCACAAACAGTTAAAGTGCAATTACAGTGGTTTTAATAAAATAACATTTTACTGGAAGTAGGTATTTCAGTTCTGTTGAAATACCTACTATACCTAATACTTTCTACAATGAAAACTGGGACAATTGCCTTTATATAGAACTGAGAATTTTCTATTGCCTTGGTATTGCTAAATCAATAAGAGAGACAATTTATTCCTGAAACTGCTACAGTTATTTCTGAATGATAATTTTGTTCCATTTGGGAGAAAGCAGAGTGCACCAAATCTTATGTATTTCCAATATCTCTACTGGGGCAAAAGACTCCAGAAACTGAACACAGGAGCAAAATAAGATTTTTTTTTTACTCCACTCTCTTTTAGTACAATAAAAACCAAATGCAGAACACCTCTAATTTCACTAGATATTATAGTCCCACAGTCCATGAAAATTGCACGCTCTACTACAATTTTCAGGATTTTGCCACTGGATTTCCTGTGGCTGTTCAGGTGTGTTGGCAGCACAGCATGAAGAAAGCCACCACAGCACACCCATCCTTGGTGCTGTGTGAGCCAAGCAATCCTCAGGCCTGTTCAATTTCCTCATTGCTTCTTCTTAGAGGGGAGAGAGCTGGAATTACAGCTGCTCACTGCTCAAATGGAGTGAAATCCTTCTGGACATGTGTGCAGGGCAAGGCATAACGTGGCATTAAGAGGTGACATTAAGAGCTGGCATTTGCCTTCCTCCAGTACATCTTGGAGCTGGGGACTGAGGTGCATCAGCATGGAATTTCTCATTAGCTACCATACTGCTGCTGTTGTGTTTGGGCTTACAGTGTTGCAGGGAAACATGTTTGATTTAATATTTTTTTAATAAGGTTTTTACCTGCAATATTTAACAGACTCTCTTCACATCAGTCATTCAAAGGGAGCATGGCAGCCGGTGTAAAGGTGGGTTTGAGCTGAGGAGACCAGAAGTGGGTCAGTTTGCTGATCTGAGCTGAAGGGGTTTTGGGAGGGATTTTGGCTCATATGAATTTGTGATTTCCAAATGAACTTTGCAAACCAAACAGAAAGACTGGACAATCAGATTAGCAGATATACCTATTTCTCTGAAAAGAACGCCGCAGTCATTCAGCTGCGTGCTGGCCATCTGTGTGGCTGTTCAGAGAACATTTTCTCAGGAATACTGTCAAATCTATTTGAATGGAGAATATAAAATAAGCATTTTATATCAAGCTGCCATAACTTTTCTTGTGCTGTGGTAGGTTTCAAGAAAAATAACAAAAAGTGGGTGGAAAAGCAGAACCCTGCAGTTTTATTAAGCATGAATGACATTAAGTGTTGGCGTAAACCACAGGGTGAGTCAGTGCTGTTACTGTGAAGCATTATGTCCATCTCGTAGTCATATGATAGAGAAGGAATGCTCCTCACAGCACACACAGAAATTACTTGTCTTGGCAGCACCAGCAAGCACACAGCCCCAAGACATTACTGTGTAATAATTTCCCTAGCAAAGGAACACAAACTATGACTGAAGCTTTTCCTGACCTTAGAAGTCGTGTCAGTTGGTTAAAGCTGACCTACTTTGGACTTAAATTTTCAATTTCTTTAACTAATAGTTGGGGTATTTTTGTTCTGTGACACTGTTTTTAGGTTTGTTTTGTGGGGTATTTTTGATCCAGGGTCGAGCAGTAGATCAAGGATAAGGTTTTCAAGTATGGAGGGAGATAACCAGAAAAGAATTTTCCTTTACATGCTTTCTAATAGCATGTTTATTTGCCACTGGATTTACTCTAAATCTGGCACACAACACATTTTCTTTATTACCCATCATAGACTTTGATGAATCCTAATACCTATGAGTGATTCCTTAATAAAGAAGAAAGAATTACCTTAATTGTTTGTGTCATCATAGCGTACCTTAGTCACCAACAAGGCATTATACAAACACCAAAGCAGGAACTTTTATTTTTTTTCTATAGATTTTAAACATGCTGAGAAGAAATGGGGATTTTATTATTTATTCTTTACAAAAGGTAAGATTCAGTGTAGCCTGCTCTGTACAGTACAAAGTAGAGTTAACCTACTTTTTCTTTTGCTAACCACCCAAGGCAGCTGCAGGCAGTCAGCTTAGCTACAACAACAGGGATTTTCACAGAGCTGCAAAACTCCCTCCCTGGCTAGAGACAGAAGACAGAGTTGAATTCCTCATCCTTATGGGTGGAACCTCCACAATTATCCAAGGGAATTTCTCTGCAACACTACCATTTCGCCTTTGGAAAAAAGAATATTTATGCTTTGGGTATGAGGCTTGTTCACTATCCCCTTCCTCTCATACATAAACTCTGGGATTTCCTTTATCAAAGGTCAGTGTTCCTTTAACTAGCTGCAACTGGAGCTGAAGGACACTACAGGGATATGCTGCATAGTGACCAAGGTACAAATTTCCTAGGAATTTTTAATCCCTTTTAAAGGGCATATCCTTCAGCCTCATGCCAATGAATTTCTTCTTTTAAAAATTTACCATTTTCCCCAATCAACTTAGTCAACTGTGACTGAATAATTTCTTTCCCATTATTTCTCCATAGTTTTTGGTAATCAGAAGGCACTCCAGCAATTTAGACATATTTTTCATATTTAGAAATACATCCTCCTTGCATTGCAGTGGCTTGATTTTCCCAAACACAGAGGAGAGGCAGATTTAAAGCCCAATACCTACCTACCACTATAAATGCTGGACAAATATTGCTTGTTTTAGTGCAAACAGACTATTATATATTATGTACATAAGCCTGGAATCTGAGCATGAAAATCACATGGACTGCCAAAATACAGGGAGAGCTGTCATCTAGTACAGGCATAGAAACACTGCAAAAAATGAGCGCCACTGGTCTTCTTTTTATGGTAACATCGGTTACCTTGAGCAACACTTGAAGACCCTGTTGTAGAGTACAAATATTTCTGTTTGCAGTGCACTTTGTACATGCTAGAAGTCCGAGAAGGACTTGGATCCTGGCCATCAGTGCAGAAGCTCCATGCCACAAGTGGAGCAAAAGCGACATTAAGGGCACATAACTCACCAAATGATGTTTTCTCTTCATCCTTACCATCCACCTTGCAATTGCTGGCAGGAGGACAAGAATCTTATTGGGTGCTGTTAAAGCTCAGGGTGGGGCAATCAACAGCACTGAGTGCACCAGCTCTCCCCAAAGGTGGGTTTCTGCAAGGGAATAAATCCACTTCTATTCAGAGGGAGCTGCAGTAAGCACAGGAAGCTAGAGCCATGCTTCAGGCCCAGAAGACAGCTTTGTTTAGTCATAACTCTGGATTATAATATTACATTGGATACTTAGGCAAGAAGCCTTCAGAATGCACTGTAGTGCTAAATTAGATAGTCATCTTGCAGTTTCCTGTGGGATTATTTATCATAGCACTAAACCCATGTGCAATTTTATCAGGTATGAATTCAGAAATTAAGGGATGCAGACCAATTTAGACCAGTTGAAGAAAACTGGTGTAAACACCTTTTTCAAAAATCTTTTCTTTTCTCTAAATTATGCATGAAGTTATAAAACAATAATTGCTTTTGCTTTATCCTTCTGGAGATACAGACATTTCAGCAAGTCTCGACAAATCTAGGATCTTTAGAATAGCATGGAAAGGGATCTTAAGGGCTTGATTTAGAAACACTTTATTTCTAGTGTTTCCTTTCCAAGGATGGAGAAAATAGTAAAGAAAAGAGTGTAATGCTTCCCAAAATAGGAGTTTTGACTGGTTCTGGCTTTATTTAGCATGGATACTATGTCAGACATCCACCAGATGACACCAATGCAGCATTCACCATGCTAGCAGAGACTAGTTTGTTTCTATTGTAGAAAGAATTGAGATCTTTCCCAAAGAATCACTGTTTTACAACTAAATTAATTTCCCAAGTTACGTTAAAGATATGTGTTCTCACTTTCTGGATTGTCACAAATATCACTGATTTAGAAAACCTAAAATGTCATGCAATTTTGTGGAGGTTTTAAACAAGTAACACTTGAAATGTTCCTGCAATCTTTTTGTTCTGTACAGGCATAACACATTCTGTGTCCCAAGTTTCCTCAGCCTTCACTCCTGTGTGTCATGACATCAGTGATGTTCCTCAAATGAATTAGCCTTTGTGTGCACCAGAGCCTTCTCTAATATTGTATATCCTGTATCTCATGAAAGAAATGATAAAAAATAAGAAGTAACAAAATGCAGATGTAGTTTTTGTAAAATAACACAAATAATTATTTGACTACATTAAAGAAACATGCTGTGGTTTATTTTCTGTCTTCTTAGGCACAAGTATCCTTCACTGCATATAGTTTTATTTCTTTAGATAGAATTTCTTTATAAATCTGTACTGAAATAGCCAGAATAACTCATCTGAATCGCTGGAATAAATTCTACTCTTGTTTAGTTTGATATTAATTCAGCAATGTAATTCAGTGTTGCAGAGGTCAGAATTTGCCTGAGAATTTGATATTTTGTCACTCTAAGAAAAAATGTCGGTTAACATTAATATAATGTTAAATTCATTAACATAGTAATTAAAAATCTATATAGAAAATTAATTCAATTTGAAGTCCAATATTAAGTAATACATTTTTAGAAACCATATATGTAAGTACAATTTTGTACATCAGCAATTTTTGAACCTTTTATTCAGACAAAACTGCTTTTTTTCCATGTGCAGCCTACCTTTGCAAGGCAATAAGAATTATGTGGTCACGATGTATGCTGTCATCTTGTAACCTTTGAGTCCCTTTTGCTAAATTCAACCTGATTCAGCAGCATATAGGTGCAGTGCAGTAGTGCCACAAAAATAGAGAGGGACATATAAACTAGACTCCATTGCTTATGTAGAAACATGGAGTAATGTAGGTTGGAAATGACCCCTGGACAACACTTGGACAAAGTCCTTCTCAAAATGGGTTATCTTGGCTTGCTCAGGAACTTTTCCAGTGTAAATGACCCCTGGACAACACTTGGACAAAGTCCTTCTCAAAATGGAACTTTTCCAGTGCAAAGCACAAACATCTCTGTGAGCTGATACTTCACAGCTTCTCTGGACAACCTGTTCCAGTCTTGCATTATTGTCTCTGTGGAAACATTTCTCCGGTAAGGCAAAGGATGGTTATGAACTTTTTAAAGATTAAAAAGTCTCCAGTAGAAATGGAAAAGCGCTATTATGAAAAACCCTAGTGTGGAAAAAAGCTTTGAGTCTGTTCGGTCCCTGAAGATGCAGTTGCACAAGTCCTCATAAATCAAGCATCGTAAATTTGACTTCTCACAATAAAATTTGCTTTTTTAAGGAGTTCTAAAATTTAGCAGAAGTAATTGCCTACATTATAAAAGTCCTTGAGTGAGAACAACAGGACTTAATAATTTAAAATAAGGCATAGAGAATGCTGGGCAGGAAGTATGCCCCTAGTATCCTGCTAATGCATAGTAACTTAATGAGGACAGAGGTATCCACATGGTCTTCGGCACACAGTAAAAGAGGAGACACAGATCCTGCTGACACATTATGTATTCTCCTCATGCAGGCAGGCAAGAGCAGGCAGATAGAGATTTAGGCTGGAGAAAGCTTTGCCAGAATGCCAGCGCACTGCTGGGTTTTTGCACAGAGTTGTTTATCCTTTCCCTGAACTGCACGGGAGCTGGAAGGGGTTTTCCAAGTGGAACACAGCAAGATGTTTCTTCTTGCCCTGAATGCCTTCTGAAGTCCAAAGTGCTGCATGTACAATTGTGTTCCCTCTCTGCTGGTGGGGCCAAATTTATGCTGCAGTCGCATCCTAACTCTGTGTAGGCTGAGACCACAATTCCTATTCACAAAATCACCAAGTCACAGAATGGGTCAGGTTGGGAGAGACCACAGTGTCTCATCTGACCCAACCTCCCTGCTCAGGCAGGGTCATCCCAGAGCACATGGCACAGGATTGCGTCCAAGCAGTTCTTGAATATCTCCAGTGAAGGAGAATCTACAACCTCTCCGGGCAATCTGTTGCATTTTTGTCCTTTCAGCTTTGTCTTTGTGGAAATGAAAGCACAGTATGTGGCCTGGAAGTTGTGGGGGTAGGCAATTACCAGCTTGTTTTCCAATTTGGTGAACTGGGACAAGCACAACTTCCACACAGCTTGGATGTCATTCCTGTAACCCTGAGCATATACTTTCTTGCTCTGACAATGAGCAATGCCTATGCATTTCACCAGTCATTAACACTTTATTTAAATTCTCTTTTCCTTTTTACATTGAGATACATATATCTGCACATGTAAAAGGAAATAAAAACGGAGAGAGGGTATTTATGCAGCATTGCAGGGATGCAGGGATAAAAAGTGAAATGCTGTAAAACTTATTGCTATATTGGAAAACAAGGGGGTTTTTTAATTGCAAAAAATCAGTTGCTTTATCTCTCCTCAGTACTATCTATACATGTTTCACATGCCAAATATAATTTTTAGCATATTATTGTATAATAACCTTAAAATAGGTATATGGTGTGGAAAATGTAATGTGGCTGGGAAAAAAAATAATCCTTTTAGGATTTTCTAAGCAGAAAGTTGTGGCCTTACACATCTGATTTTACACCACCAGTAATTTTTCACATGCAAGACTCACATTTGCAGATACACTGTATAAAGACTGACAAGTAATACTTTGTTTTCGCTTTTCAGCAACAAGTGCTTTCTTTATTGCCAAAGCACATTTCAGAGAGTCACTTCAGAGAATGCAAATGAAATCACAGAGTAAATGTCTTTCATCTTACTTCATGTTGGAGGAAAAGTGAGGTCTTTTTAGAAAATATTCTATTTTGGCATCATTTGAAAAGAAAGCTTTAATTAATGGTACGTTCAGTTTTCTGATGTTGAGTACTATTCAGAAATGTGGGCATCTGCAGCCAGCTAGAGGCCATTAAACATGCTTTTGCACTCTGTTGACAGGATTTTGCCTCAGCAGAAAAAAAAAAGCTTCTACAAAAGTCTCTCCAGCAGCTACAGAAAAGTGAAAGAGTAGAAGGAGCCTAGGAAAGCATGTTAATACATCAGATAATGCACAGAAGGCAGAAAATGAAATTGTGAATCTGTATATACATGGAGGGAAATGTTCATGTGAAATGGGAGCTGAGTGACTCATTTCTTGGTTTCCTGAATGAACAACAAGTTTGCTCCAAAATAAATGTTACAGGGTTGTTATATGTGGGATGCAAAGGCAGAAAGCAAAACGAAAACCTGTAAAAAATCACCTCCTCTTGTAAGTGAACTAAAATTGCTGATACATAATGGGATTTTTCTGAAACATAGTATTGATGGGGGAAAAATAGTGTACACTACTACATAACAGATAGTTCAATCCTTGCTGGCCTTTTGCACTGGCCACTATTGAAACAGGAAAGTTAAATATACTGTAAATCTGATCTGTAAGGTCCTATTGTCCCCAAATTTGAAGTGACCCATGTAATCCATCAGAGTGAGAGTATTCTGAGCATCTGCTGCAGGCACTTGCACAGTTGCATAATCCTCAGGAACAGGATCTTGAAGGGAAGGGAAAAATCTCCAAGCTATGCATTCAGAACTGTGATTTCTAGTTAGTTTTTTTTGTGTGTGTGTGTGTTTTTGGTTGTTTTTGTTTTTTTGTTTGTTTGTTTGTTTGTGTTTTTTTTGGTTTTTTTTTTCTTTTTTTTTTAAGAAACAAAAAGATGAATGTGATCCTGGAAACTTGGGAAACCTGGCAAACAGGGATACCAATTAACCTTGATATCCCTGTTCTCCAGGTATTTCCCTCTGTTCCAGTGAAATGCTGTATGCACCAGCCACTGGAAAACTGCCCTGCAGGTTCGATTGATCCTGCTAATGCCTGTGCCTTTGCACAGTGCAGTGCTGGCACACAGTTGCTAGGACGCCTCTGCAGAGATTCGGGAGCAGCCAGGGATGCATTCACAGGATAGCTGACTGCGTTGCTATGCCTGCCAACTAGTGGACAGACCAACAGCCAGCCCCTTATTTAGCAGAGTCCATGTTAAGGGTAATTTTCTCTATCTTCTTTCTGCACATGCCTCAGGTTGGTACAATGCTGGTTAAAATTGCCTTTTCTTTGTATTTTCTGTCTTGAAGTTTGCTGCCTGTTCCTTGCTGCAACCCTTCTATTGATTTTGATGGCAGCTGCAAGTACTTAATTATTTAAAAACCTGGCCATTTATTTAAGTGCCTGAAGGCAGACTTAAGAGTGTAACTTGGAATGGTAATATATATTCCAATATTTTAATTTTAAATTTATGTAGCAAAAAATGGGCATGTCGTGCAAGCTTAGAAATAAACTCCAGGCACGCCAATCTCCATAGCAATCATAAACAATTACTCTAAAGCAGATCAGATGTCATAACAGGAGTCAGGATGGCTGTGTCTACAGATGTCCTACAGTAATTCTGTTCATGCCATCCATTCTTCCCAAAATACTTATTTGGAAGCATTAAGGCAGGAATACAGGGGTCAGAAATGAGACTTGTAGTCACAAACAAGACTGGCTCCAGAAGAGCTGGTTTATCAGCAGGCCAGTGATGCTGGGGTCATTGACATATGTGCTGTGGACAGTGAGCAGAATCACCCTCAGCACTCACGGGCTTTGCCAAACCTGCCATGACCTGCAAACATGACTGCAATGACCACAAAGGAGAGTAAAGAGGCCTTCAAACATTGTGAGCCTCTCTACTGGAACACAAAGCTTCCTTCTTTTTGAGGCTGCCACACCTTTTAACACAAGTGAAAGAAAAAACCCACAAAGCTGAGTTTTTGTTGTGGCGAACGTTAACAAAAGAGCAGGGGATGCTGAAGAAGGCAAGATATGTCTACCAAATGTACCACATGGAAGCCATCACCAGGACCAGTCACTTGCAGAGTGCAAATAATGGCACTGAGAACAATTTGGAGAGAGGAATTCTACTTCTTCAGCCAGAACACACAGCCCTGATTGTGTCCTGAAGGGCAGCTTAAAAACACGAATCTCACAAACTCCTTCGGTGGAGCAGAGGCTGCACCCATCCAACTCCTGCAGGTATGACAGTTCAGAGCACTGGAGAGCACAAGGTTCTTTTGGCCTTTCTTCTCCACAGACAGAGTCCCTGCTGGCTGCTGGCACACAGCACACACCTGCAGTATTCCAGGGAAAGGTTAAAAAAATGTAGGAAGAACAGAGCAAATCCACCACAGCCAACAGCGACGAAATTCTGATATATCACCACACCTGTTTGGAATAGTTGAAGGATGTGGAAAAGGTGTTTAGGACAGTTTTATGAGCATGTCTGACTGTGAGAAAACTGAGAAAGTGGCCAGATAAGTACAGATGAGGTGACTTACTTGGAATGTAGGATGAGAAGTGGCTAGATCAGACAGCAACTGGCTACACTGGAAGCTGACCTACCTAACAAACACCAGATGATGACTTCTTGAGGATATTATTGCATCTCTTGGTAACCATCTACCGTCTAATTTCCCAAAACAGAGACTAAAATATCAGTGTTGGGGTTTTGTTATTCCTGTTTGGGAGGATGCATACGATGATCACAGATACGATGCCTTGCTGGGGATATTCCATTACCTATGGTGTGAGTACCAAGTCTCTGGTAATTTTCATTTCAGGTTGACAGGGAAAGTTGTTTGAAAAATGATCCAATCTCCCTGAAGTAAAAAAAAAGATTCTTGGAGTAAGCATTAGAATTAGGTGTCTATGGCAGATGCCTTGTGCTTAATTTTGTCACTGCAAAAAAATCACTTCAGTTAATGCAGGACTATTATTTTTCTTTGTATCACATCTAGTAATTTTTGCTTTCTCTCCTCTGGACAAAATATTATTGTCACTTAAACACATCAGGTAATGTTATTGCACTTTGATTGCAGTTGCACAATAACTGGAGTCCATAAACTAATACCTATTTTCCTGGATCCATTCTAGGCAGCACTCCATCCAAACATATGATGAATGTCCCTAGCCAAGGAAAGTGTCACAAATCTCTTCCTGTGATCATACATTCATTTTTCTTGGACAGCTGACCCCAGAAGCCCTTATTTGAAGTCAACAGGAATTTTCCTTGGGAAAAAAAAAAAAAAAAGAAAACAAAATTTGCCCAAAGCAATTTTGTTTTAGAACACAGAAAGTTTTCAAAAATCCAACAAGCAGTCCAATCTTTATTCAAGCAAAACATTTACTAACATCACAAGAGAACATAAAAGCCATGCAAAGAACAGCAATAAAAAGAAGAAAACTGACTTATCACAAAGGCAGCTATCTGCCACATGAATTAAAGCAAGCTAAGCATGCTGCTCCCGATAACAGAGACAACACAGTACCTTCTCATTAAATATTCTTTTAGTGAATCTGCTAGTGGGTGCAGGTGAGGATGGATTTCTCCAGGAATTTCAAATATTTGCACAAGCCTGAGAGATAAACAGGGAAGAGTGTGACCATAAGAATTTGTATAGCTGGGGGGGTTGTGCTGCTGATCTGCATTTAGAGCAAAATAAAATTGTTTCCATAGCAGAAGGAAACAGTGCCTTCAAACAACTTGCTTGGAGAAGTAAAAAGCACTCTGGAATGGTCTCATCCTGATGGACAGAGGACCTTATACCCACACTCAGATGGAGACAGACCCCCAAAACACACACCCCATGTTTCTTTTCCTCTTGGAATTTTGGATAGAATTTCATTTTGATAAACTGAGATTTATGCTGATGTAAATTACACATGCAAATCTTCCATATGTCAAGACGGGAAAATTTACCACTTATATTTTGTACTTTGTGTTTCTTACTCCTGACTAAAGTAATTTTATCAACATAATACAGGCAGTGGGGCAACACTTCATAAGCCAGATGTTTATTGACCTGTGTGACCCTCCAAGTGTTTTCCTCCAGATTATTTGTGGTATGAACATAACAGACAACATCTGAAGTAATGTGGGAAAATGGGCCTATAAAACCAGTCACTTTTGATTTCTGTTTCAGCTAATTTTGATTTCATTTGATTTTGTTTCCTCCAGGTAAGAATTCAAGGTGATAAAAACCAAGAAAACAATTGAGCTGGCTCTCAGACAGTTTTTAATTTCCTCTGTCAAATGCTGTAAGGCAGCTCTGTAAATAGGATTACATGAGACAAAGGTCATTAATTTGATTCTACAAGAGAATTTATATGGCAAAATAGATGCTATGTTTATAATTAACATTTTAGTACTATCTATGAAGGATGCTACATTGTCATAGTCATTAAAAATATTGTATGAAAATAATTATTCTGAACTTAAAAAATTGGAACGTTAATTGGTACAATGCATCTGAAGTTAAAGCTATTATAGAAGAATTTAAGGTACACTGGAAGTTAAAGATGTGCAAACAAACAGGATAATGCTTTGGAAAATATTTTGCCAAAAAGTAATTAACTATGACCAGATAAATTTTTTTTCTTTCTGGATGGCCTCTGGATCTTTAAAGTTCCCTTTTATTACACAACCCCAACAAAAAGCATAATGAAGAGAAAGGAATCATAGAAAAGAAGAGGGGTGCTCAGTGTCATCTGCTTTTTCTAAACAAGCAGTATGTAACCTTTGGTTAGGAGTTTCCCAGGTGTGAAAAGAGCAATTGTTGCAGAAATCACTGTAGCACCCACTCCTCTTGCTCTGTCCACAGGTATTTTAATGAGCCTTCAGGAGAAGATTATTGGCCACACAGCTGATTTAATGAAACAATTTGGGTATGCCTCTCATTCTCATTATGTCAAGTCACCTGGATGCCATGAACAGTCATTGATGCCTTCAAAGGCTACCTAGAACAGAGGTTAGACAGAGTTACAGGAATAAAGTAGGTATTTATTAAAAAGGCCTCCAAAGGACACACCTTGGGCAGCACAAGAGCCTGGCCAAGGCTACACCATGATGGAGGATGGATCACACGGTTTCACACTTTTATCAGTTTTAGTCCATTTACAAATTTGGGTTAATTGTCCAGTTACAGCTAGGAGTTAGGACAGCCCAGCTGGTTTTTTTTCCTGAAATTTTCAAGGCAGTGATTTAACAGACTTGATTCATCTGTCAGCTGAGGAGGCAATAATAATGAGCAAAAAGATGGGTGAAACTCAGACATTTCCAGTTGTAATAGTTATTTCTAAATTTTGCCTGGCCTCACTCATCTTTCTCTCAAGGACAGACAAAGAGACTGAAGACAACTTAATGTTATTTGGGTGATGGTCGGTTGCAGGACAGAAGTGTCTAATGCAATTATCCTTATGCTCTTTGTTCTTAATACTATTTACAGAAAGGGAACTTCTGCATAATCTTTCAATGCACAAATTACATTACATGAATAACTGACTTGTTGCTAATTTCTGTTTCATATGAAAAACTCAACTCTAAAGCTCTGGATTTTCTACTACTTAGCAAAAGGAGACTCTAGATTCTTGCCACAGTTTCAGAATACTTCATCATCATCACTGAAGCAAAGTGTTCTCAAACACTCAAACGTTTTTCATTACTAGAAAACCAAGGATTAGACTGAACAATTTACCCTAGGTCTCATGGAAAACTTGTAAATTGATAGTGGACAAACTGTCCTGAATGTTATATTCCCTGGATCAGAAAAGATGCAGATGCAGATTGCTTTCAAACTGTATATGAAAAATATGTCCAGATTTACAAAAGTAGTTTCCAAGGTAGGATTCACTAATCCTAATACTTTACTTTTCTTTGAATGCCATGGGTTCCATGATTGACTACTCTCTTTCATTAAAGACAATGATAATCATTGTTGTTCCATTATATATTTTGACTGCTAGTGGGATTTTCTGAGAACTGATTTTCCAGTTCACCATCAAAATGTATTGCCAGGTTTGCCAAGCTGTCAGAGCAGAAACTGTCTAGTTTTAACCAGTAGCTCAGTCTTCACCCAAAATGTGTTGCTGGGTTTGGTGCCACGTGCTTCAAACAGCAAGAGAGAGCCATTCTGCTGTGAAGGAGCACTTGAATAGGCTACACAAGGTGAAGCAGGGAAAACAGGGCAGTGGAGGATGACTCATGCTAAAGCAGCCCCAGAAGTGATGCTCAGGCAGGTGATGCAAGAGGAGACAGAAGATCTAAACCAAGTAATGTTCATCTGCTTATAAATAGGGGAACTGAGTCAGCTACAGAGATCAACAGCATTGGCTCTCCCATCCTTATTTATTAAAACTTTGGTTTAATTTTTTATTCTGGACAGATCAGGCTTTAAAGTGTAAACTCAACTTCTTTTTCAATAGCTGTTTCTTATTTAATCTTCAAATCCTTCAGACATATTATCAGTGTTTGAGTCTTTGATACTAAATTGGATAGAAAGAAGCTGCATTAACAAAGCAACAATTTATCTTGGTTAATTTCCACAGATCACAGTTACTAATGTTTCTTAAATGAAGTATTAGAGAACTTTGCCTGGGGTATGTTATCTATAAACTTTTTTTTTTTTAGCCAATAAAGCTAGGACTGAGAAAGCTTAAAGTGAATAAATAGCAGCAGTAGTTGGAAGTCTTATTTTAGCATAAATGTGTTTGAAATTAGATTGTAGATAACATGCGGAGGAGTATAAACAGAAAGCACTTCTGTTGCCGTGTGTACGTAAGAGCACGATGGCCCCTCACAGCTCACAGCACACCCCAGCAGTGCACTGGCCTCGTAACAGGGGTCTGAACATGCCAGATGGACTCCAGAAAACTGATCTTAAAAAGGATTTAAGTAGCTATGGGGGAGGGGAAATGTCCAGTGGACAATAACAAAGCCTACAGTGCTGCTTGGAATTGGACAAAGCATCAGCGAGCTCAGCAAGCATAACTTTACCTGCCAAAATCCAAATGTAGGATGCAGTGTGCAAGCAAGAGACAAACAATAATTGCATTCATATGGAAAATGTAAAACACTGCTGTGGTTATTCGTGTAGAGAAAACAACCTTTTCTTCTCTCTTTCATGTTTCAGTTTGATGTCAATTGTTTCGAACAACAAAAGAGAAAGGAATCAAAATTTGGACTGAAGCCCATTTACTGAAAGTATGTGTAGGAAAGTACCAAAGATGCCATACGGGAAGGTTTGGACTGTGCTTTAAAAAAGCTGCAATGACAGAAACTGAAAAGAACAAATGACAAGGAAAAAGCATATTTTGATTCCTTTCAAAATTTTATTACAAGACAGTAGGATTTAGTTGTCTATATGACATATATATTACTTATCTGAATGACAAAACCCCCCTTATTTATATTCTATTTGGGTATTTAGTTTAGAAAAAGAACACAAAATATTATTGAACAGCGATATGCAAAATATATAAGCAAGTAATTAACTATTCATTTGTACAAGCTGGTATGGTAGTTATAAATTAAGTATTTGTCGATTCCCATCTGTGTCTGTATTTACTACAAGCTTCCTGAACAGGGAATACAATATTTTATCCATCCTACAAATAATCTCCTGGGATGTTTGTCTTCATGTAACATCAGTGGATTGAACTCAGCTCTGATACAATTTCAGTCTTTTCAAAAGAGTTACATCTGTCATATGAAGTCGGAACATGTGATACTCTTCTAAACTTCCCTGAATGTTCCTCTTTGCCCTCTACTCTTTCCTTCTTTACAGTAATATGTAGGCAATGTTTAGTTTTATTCTTGATACAGTTTGCCTCAACTGCTTAGGTAAAAGCAATGCGAAGAGTTGTACAAATATCAGGATTTTTTTTTTTTAATGGTGGCAAAAAGAAATAATTTAAACGGATGTAAATATGGCAAAATGTTAGGGTGCCTTGTTGCTTTAGCTTTTTTTCTCCTTTAGTGGGAGGTTCCTAAAGCAGATGAAAGAAAGCAACTTGCCTCAGGCCACGTTTCAGATTTTCCTTTATTTTACTCAGTTTGGCCAGTTTCAGATGTTGAGAATGTACATTTATGGCATACTGGATTAGATACATCATTTATGAGCATTGTTTTAGTCCAATGCTTATATCCAACCCACATTTGCACACTATCTTCATCATCAAGTCTGTCTCACACACTTCAGGTTCAGAGGTTGCCAGAAGAAGACTCTTATGTGTTTCATTATAGCAGCTTAAAGATATACTTCATACCCTTCCTTTCCTGAACAATGTAAAGAATTCCCACAATTTCTGTAAGCAGATGCCCCTAATTTGCAAATAGTGTAGATCTCATGCTCTGCCTCCACAAGTGCCTAAAGATAGTGGTGGGTTTCCTTTTGCAAGTAGAAAATGAAAACGACAACTGCATTCTTTAAGATGCAGGGCAGTCTGCAGCACCCCACTCTCCTGGCCCTGTAAAACCATGATGTCCAGAAAGTCAGCTGTAGTGACTGGCTGCTGGGTGGTGATAGGAGGAACTCAGTGCCAAGTCTCCTTGAGCCCATGCTCGACGTCCGTCTCAACTTGCCTGAAGTGCTCCTTTTGTATATGCTAGGATCATTACTGTGTGAGCAGCAAAATGAACAGATTTCTAGCAGCAATTAGTCTTTTTGTGCATTGAACAAATGTGCTTTCTCTTTAAGCAAGTTTCTCTTTTCCCACAACTTCAGAGGTAATATTTATTCCCCACAATTAAGAAGAACTATATTTAGGCTCACCACTGCTACAGATTTTTACTTGCAGATGCCTATTTTCATATTAATGCATTTAGCTTTATCTGTGGCCTCTCTCTAGGCATTATATTTTATTTTTAATCAACTATAAATTTCATTGCTATTAATCATGTTTTCCCCTGTAATTGCATGAAACATGCCAATAGCAACTACATTTGATTAATCTCCCATTTATATCTCTTTTACAAAATAAGAGTTTTCAACTGTTCTTGTTATGATTGATCCTTAGAGTGAAGACTATTTAAGAATCACCTACTCTACAGGCTAAACATTAACTTAGTAAGAAGACATTATCTCATGTTTTAACATATTTTGACTTAACACAATTATGTCAAATTTTAAATAAACACCAACTTTGTATGTTCCTCATTCATGTTTATCACGGGCTTCACATGTCACAGTTATTTATTTTCCTAGGATTCTAAACAGGCATACAAAAACAAAATACGTAAAGTAAGTTGCATTTCACAGAACTGGATACATGGTGGTCCTTGTAATTATTCAACATGTCAGAATTCTTTAGTAGGAGAATAGAGTTAAGCCTGTGCTGCTTAAATCTGTCTTCTGATTAAATTTATGCTCAGCAAAGCCCTTTCTAAACTGTATCACTTGGGCTACAATTTATTTGGCATCTTCAGCGTGGCATCAGAGTCTTTTCAAAGTTTATAGTGTCTTTCAGACTATTTTTCTTAAGCAACTTTTAGGCCTTTATTTACGCTATTATTCATTCGTTCTTTGTTTGTGGTGGGAAGAGACCTCACCTCCTCCAACCTCCTACCCTCCTTCCCCCAAAGCAGGGACAACTAGAACAAGTTACTCAGGACAGTGCCATTTTGGCTTCTGAGTACCTTAAAATATAACAACTCTTCAACCTTTCTGGGAAATCACTTCTGAGGTTCCACTACTCTCACAGTAAAAAAGATTTTCTTATGTTCAGAGGAAGTTTCCTTTATTTCTTCTTGTTCCATTGCCTCTTGTCATTTCATTAGGCACCACTGAGAAGGCTCTATATTCTTTACTCCCAATCATCAGCTATTTATGCACATTGATATGATATCCCTGAGCCTTCTTTTCTCCAGGCTAAACAGACCCAGCTCTCTCAGTCTCTCTTTCTGTGTCAGATGCTCCAATTCCTTAACTATTTTTGCAGCACTTCACTGAATTCCTTAATCATTTTTGCAGGCCTTCACTCACTCTTGTGCATCCATGTCTCTCACTACTGGGGAATCTGGGACTGGACACAGCACTCTAGTTCTCACTGGTGTTCAGCAGAGCCAAATGATCAGCTCTCCTGACCTGCTGACAGTGCTCTCAGTGCACCCCAGGGTGCTGCTGGCCTTCTCTGCTGCAGAAGCATTTTACTGGCTCATGACCATTTTGTCCACCAGCATCCCAGAACCTTCTCTGAAAAGTTGCTTCCCAGGCAGTCTGCCCGCAGGGTGCACCAATGCATGGGTTGCTCTTCCCCCAGGTTAGGATTTTGTATTTCCTTTTGTCAAACTTCATTATGTTCCTGCTGGCCGAGCTCTCCAGACCGTCGAGGTCCCCCTGGTGCTTTGTCCCTTTTCAAGATTCAGCAATATTGAATTATTGAATAATGAGAAGTGGCCTTGCAATGACATGGGGTCGATGAGTCCTTGTGTTGAGCCTGTTGGGCAGCCCTTTCTCTGGCCTACTGCTTGCTGATCCATCCATACACATAATTCTGTGTTTGCTGCTTGTTTTCTCCTGCTGAGGTGTCTTTGCAGCTTCTATCTGAGTTTGTAGATTATTTTTTCTGCTCTCTTGATTATTTTGTTAGAAACATGAACTACAGCAAAAGACGAAAGTTTACTATTCAATATCATGTTCTTTACCACTAAGTGGTCAGTCACTCCTCCTGACACTAATTAATAAAGGTGCCCTCAATTCATTGCCTTCATTCCTGCACTTGATATAAGCATAGAGTAATATTAATATGAAATTGTGTGCCAGAAGTGTTATTTACGGCAATATTAACTTGACAATATGGTAGGATATGGGGGCTGAGGATATGTCAACTTTCTGTTTAATCTGTTTAATCTTAGATATGATTGGTACTTTGATCACTCATAAAATGAGTGCAATTACATTGGCATGATAGTGTCACTACGGTATCTTCTGCCTGGAACCTTTTACTACAAGTATTTATACTCAGCAGCATCAACTTTTATTTCAAATGTTTATTTCAAATGTAAAATGTTTTTTAAAAACATGGACTTACTGTGACCATGACTAATTTAGTGCATTAGATTTACAGGGTGCTGAGGAAAAAAACTTTAGGCAAAAAAAAAATGCTGGATAGAAATGGAATGCAGCTGAGTAGAGAACAATATACATGCTAGCATTGGTGGACACAAGCTTTACAAAAATTATACCTTGTCAAAATAGACATAGGCCAGTTTTGCTGCAACTTTCATCATAAACTAAATAACTACACTTGTAGTTATTCTTTCAGCAGTCAACATTTCAAGATGCCACAATTTTATTTGTCTCTCTCAATGACTTCAAGAAATAAATATATGGCCTGTTCAATGCAGAGAATTAATGAGCAAAATGTAAGAAAATATCAGTCTGAAGCCATAAGGCTTTGACATACCAAGAAGATACCATGGGATAATGAATTTCCATGCGTCAGCTCTTGTGAGGTAACCGTATACACATCCCTCCTCTCCTGCTATAATCTTAGGTGGTTTTTCTCTCAATTAAACGACAGGCTGCTTCACTTTTACTTGAAGTGAGAGAATGCACACAGAGAATTCAACACAGCAATTTCCTATGTCCTGATAATTTGTTCATGTTCCCTGTGTATCTGTAACAGAGTTCAAATGCAGAGGTAGGTGCTACTAGGATTACCTAATTAATATCCTGCAGAGCATTCGACAGCAAGTTTCATTCATTTTCAAAGACAGCAATTTCCAGAGTCATCTCAACCATTTTTTGTAATTGAGATTACATATCTAGAAAGACATGACACCATCAAGCACACCACTTAAAGACAATTAATTTGAAACCTCTCATAACATGTCATTGACTGTACATTAAAAACTTGAGTATTTTTGCTGAACTGGATCTCCAAACGGCAGGAGATGAGGAATAATGACATTATCTCATAAGTGATTTCAAAGGTTAGTTCACTTGCTTTCTACTTTGAGTGCATCTGGTGCTGTCTTCCAGGTGCAATCCACCTTATTTTCCTGTTCCTAAATGAATACTGGGATTGACATAACCAGACAGATCAAGAATCCATTGAGCCCCATGACAGAAGTCCAACATGGTTGCTTAGGGGCATACCACTAGAAACTGATCAAAGGTAGGGCAATGTTTCATAGGAATATTGTCCTTGTTTCCAGGTACATCCTGCATCAGAGCCTTCTGTGGGCTGCTTCAGCTGAGACCTACATGGACCCATCCTTCCCAGGCGCGTCCAGTCCCTTTTCTTTAACTTCCTCATTCTTGCTGGCAAGTGCTCAGTTATTGCTGTGGCTGATAAAGAAAGCTCCACAGCTGTGGAGCTGGCGTACTCACCACACAGCCCAGCACATCAGCAGGACAGCACTGACTCAAACAGGGAAAGAAAGAGGGAGTGCTCCACCACCATCCTGCTCCAGCGCTTAGTTAGGACTGGGCTAACAGTTACTCCAAAGCAAATCTGAAAACAGTAAACAATTGGTCACATAATAGTTTTTAAAAATGCAAAATTTTGCCACCTTGGTTGCTGAGAAGAGATGCTTTCTCTAACTTAGAGACAAGTAAAATCAAAAGGGCAGTAGAGACTGGCTTTTCAGCAGCCTAACTGGAAGGAGCAAGTAAGGGCCCCTTTGGGGAGTGGTAACTAAGTAACTAACTAAAGAGGCTGCAATTCAAGAAGATGAGAGAGATGGAGGAGGTCCCTGGAGTGCTGTGAGACTGATTACCAATGCATACATATGAGGCGAGTAGAAACCCAGAAGAAAGCAAGCGATGTCAAGGGCATACCTCTGTGAGCAAGACGTGCAGAGCTGTTTGGAGAAAAATTTCTTGAAAGCCAGGCAGATTTTGATTTTTGAACGAAGATGCTGTCTCACAGTGCTTATTTTGACTCTTTCCTAGGAAACAGGATGCTGCATACATTCCTGTAAATTGCCAGGTTTGTCAAATTGGGCTATTCTCCATTTCTCTTGCTAATGAGGACAGGCTCTTAATATTGGCTAACCACTGCTACCAAAGGCAGTGAATTTCTTCTTTACGTCCAAAACTGAGAAACTTACCTTCCAAGCATTTATAGAACAGCAATCTCAGTAATATTTGCATGTTTTACAGCACAATATAACAGATCTTTTTGTCGTGAGGTTCCAAAGTGTGATGTAACACATAAGATTTATTTATATGGAGATGTTAAACCCTGAAGGTGCACTGAGTTTTATTAAAAAGAGAACAATGATTCAGTTTTCCCAGTGCACTGTTTAAAAATCAATGACACAACTACATGTGTAAAGTGATAAAAGATCATGATACTATGACTATATATTAACAGTTTCAACTGATATAATAGCTTCCTTTTGCAGTAATTTAATTCTGTGCCTTTTAAGAAAGTGTCATACTAACCAATGTCAGGAAAAATTGGCCCCAGTCTGGATACCTTTGGGCATCTTACCCAAATGGCTTGCTCTGGAAAATGAATGATAATCTGATTAGCTTTTCCTCAAATACAATTTTCTTTGGAAAGGAACAACCACGCTGATTCTGAGACAGATATGGAAAAAGTACTCACCCTTTTTCCAGAGAAAATAAAGATTGTTGTAAGCCTACACTGCCTATCCCCTTTCAGGAATGAAACTAAATTTATTGTTTAAAGATGAAAACCAACCAGTTTCAAGGAGGTAGTGTTATATTTGTATTTATACCAATTAAAACTGATGTGGAAATGCCAAAAAGCTTTTTTTCAAGTTCCTTTTATGTTACACTAAGTCCAGAGTTCTACCACATGAACAGAACAGTATCATTTGAAATGCAGTTGTCTCTTTTTTTCACACTCCATTACTTCAGCTGAAATGCAGGTCCAAAATAACACCCCTCCAACAGTCAGAATCCTGGCTCTAAATTCCCATATTAAATTTAATTATGGTCATTTCCCAGGTATTTGTTATTCTGCCAGCTTTGTCCCTTAGCTGAACATCCATTTTCTTCCCTCATATTTTTCTCCCCCTTACAGATGTCTGGTTCAGGAGGTAAAACATCAGTACTGGGGTAGACTCCATTAGTGCCTGTGCTTCCCATCGGTTTTAGTTACTATTTTTCTTTAATGACCATGACACAAGCAGCATGAAATATGTCGATGCCACATATCTGGGAGCATCAAGAATGCAAACAGGACTAGAATGTCATTGAATCACAGAATCATACAACAGACTGGGTTGGAAGGGACCTTAAAGATCATCTAATTCCAACTCCACTATCAGTGAAATGCAACAGCCTAAAATGCAAGGTGCTCTGCTTGAAGTCCAACATCAGAGTTTTTTGCTCTGAGAACTTTTGCTCTTTGTACTTATGGCTGAAAACAAAATTTTGCACATATTTACCATACATGAACCAATAGGCAAAGGGAGCCCGCAACAAATCAGGAAAGGCCCTGCAGAGATACTGAGCGTCACTGTATTCCATAGAGAAACTCAAATGCTTCAAGTCTGACAGGAGTGCAGAGAACCACTGGGATATAACAAAGGACCCACCTTGTGAGCCATTTATTTGTTAACCTCAGCCTCTGTTTTATTTTGTAATTCCCCATGCTATTACAGTATTACATCAAGATATTAAATACTTTAAATCTGCTGAAAAAAAAATGGAAGGAGATTAGATGAGATGTTGTGATTTAAATTTAGCTCTTCTCACCACTACAGTGCTTTTATTTTACTAATTCTCCTTCTTCCTCTGTACCTCTGCCAAGTGTGGAAATTAACATGAATCTCTATGTCAGTCTTCCCCTGCTGTGCAAGCAATTTCTAAACACCAGGTTGAACTGCATAAGCAAAGCAACCTTGTGCTGCAGCCAAGCTGCTTCCAAAATGTGAAGTAATTTACGTACAGCTGCACTACATTTTAAACAATGCTGTAAGTATGAGAACAATTTAAATCTTGTATTTTAAAGCTCCTTTTATTTGGACAGAAGAACAGCACTCCAACACTTAAGTGGAGTCCATTTTCAGATACCTCATAAAATATTCTCAGTGACTCAGAACGCTTGCAAACAAAACCTTCCTCCAAAACCAGCTCTTAGAATCTGTTTTATTTTGGTTGTTTTTGATGGGGACATTCCATACCACACCACACCATGCCATGCCATGCCATGCCATGCCATGCCATGCCATGCCATGCCATGCCATACCATACCACGCCACGCCATGCCATGCCATGCCATGCCACACTCAGCATGTAAAGTGGGGACGTGAAGAAAGGAGAGAGACTTTCAAAGCGATGCTTTCACCAATACTTGTGATTCCTTGTCCTGCGTTCCTGGGAGTGGCTGAACACCTGCCTTCCCATGGGAAGTGGTGAATGAATCCTTTGCATTGCTTTACTTGCATACATGGCTTTCACTCTATCTATTAAACCTTTATCTCAACCCACAAGTTTTCCTCACTTATGCCCTTCCAATTCTCTTCCCACTCTCTTCCACTAGGGTGTAGAGTAAACGGTTGCATGGGGTTTCACTGCCAGCTGGGATTAAACCATGACAGCTGTAGTGGGAAAAGTGTAGCCAGCAAGTCAAATGAAGTGGGTTTTTCTCCTTTATGTTGTAATAAGGAGACCACAGATGATGTTCAGTTTAGGGCTTTTCAATAAAACAAGGATATGGACATACAAAAATGAACCCACTGGAGGGCCACCAAGATGACTAGGAGGCTGGAACACATCTCACCAAGGAGGTGGTGGAGCCCTGTTTGTTCACCTGCACAAAGGAAGTGTAATGGGAGCTATTCTGATGTTATAAGATTACAGGGGAAATTTCTTTTTGATATGCCATAAAAAGAAAACAAGGCAATGGTCCTAAATGGCAACAAGAGAAATTTCTATTGAAACTTATAAAAAATATTTTCACTGGGAGAGTGGCCAAACACTGAACCAAGCTGCCCATTCAAGTTGTGGAATCTCTATCTTGGAAGCTTTTCCGAGCTTGACTGGACAAGCTACAGGCATAGCTCCTCACACAGGTGAGAAGAAATTGGTTTGGTTTGGTTTGGTTTGGTTTGGTTTGGTTTGGTGAAGAAGACAATACAATGTGAACTAACAGTCTGCCAATTCAAGTTGTGGAATCTCTATCTTGGAAGCTTTCCCGAGCTTGACTGGACAAGCTACAGGCATAGCTCCTCACACAGGTGAGAAGAAATTGGTTTGGTTTGATTTGGTTTGGTTTGGTGAAGAGGACAATACAGTGTGAACTAACAGCGGCCTGCAACTACCTCAAGGGGCAACACTGCAGTGACAAATTCTTCATGTAGTGGCAGACAGTTTTGCAAGATGCAATAGCAGCAATGTGCAGTGAGAGAAGTTCCAATGGGGCATTACTAAAAATGTCTCTGCTAAGTGTGGTACAGCACCAGGACAGAGACACTGACTTTATCTTTGGAGGTTTTCAAGACTGAGGTAGACAAAGCCATTGCTGACCTGTTCATCTGTTGAAAAATCCTCATTCCACTAACTATGCAGGTGGACTGGATGATTTTCAGAAGTCCCTCCAACCAATATGTTTATATTTCTGTAATTCACTGTCTCCTATATTACATTGTTACCTCTCCTGTTCTGTTACCTGGTATCTCCATTTTCCCACTTTCCTAGAGGTAACTCCTGTTCTTTCCAGAAAATAAGCCTTCTGTTTCCTTGCCCACACTTTTCTGTGATTTATACCTGGTTTTTGACTCATCTCCTCCTCCAATAGTGATCTCTTCCTCCATTTTGACCAATAACATATGGGCTTTTGGGTCATACAACCCATTCATGCATCTCTCCTCTATGTCATCTCATTTAATAGGTGTCTGTAAATTTCAAATGCCTGCACAAATGCCTCCTCTCTCCCTTTTCATGTCACTCTTTCACCAATACTCCAGCTGCAGTGCTAATCCTCAGATCTTTTCTTCTCTCTGGCAACACTTCATCAGTAGGTAATTTCCATCAGGTACCTTTTCAAGATTAGAAAATATCCTGCAGCTTCTGCATCAAGTCCTTTTTTATGCCTGTTCCACTTTTAGTTGGATTTTATGCATTAAAGAAACTCTATTTCTCTGCCCCTTGCCTGGTTTTAATAGACTGTGGAGGTTTTTTTCGGATATGTCATATTGAATCAACAACAATCTGTGCGGGCATGAAAATACAAAGTAATTTATGAGAGCTATCAAGTTTGTGAAAGATGATTTTGCCTGACCTTTTTAGAGACATGTAGCATGTAAATTAGTTCTGTGGGTGAGAGATCAATTCAGATCGAATTTCCCTAAATTTAAAGAGAAAATTGTACTTCCATCATCTCACCCTATAAAAGGATTTTTTAAAAATGTTCTTTACATCTTTGCTTTTATAGTCCCTGGACTTTCCTCAACATTGGCTACTTCCACTGTGAAATCTCTGCAGTTAACTGTCCATCAGCTGCGATTAAAAGCAGAAAGCTGCAGCTGGCTCAGATGCACGCTGTCTGTGTCACTCAGCTCCCCTGGAGAAGACTGTAAGCTACAACTGCAGCGAACCACAGATCCCACACACTCTAACCCAGCCAGCTAGCACCAACCACTGCAACCTTCTCTTGCATTTGAAATTAAGTGGCAACCTGAGAGAAAACTCTACAACTTTTTGGAATTCGTTGACGTTCCTGAGGCTGAGGAGATGTCGCAGGACCAAGCAGCTACAATGGATATAGCTTGTTTGAGATGTGGCAACACACGAGTAAGTGACATGAATTTCTAATGCTGCAAACTTATCTCTGTATTATGATTTCCATACATTTGGTGATGTTCCAAATCACCAGTTCCTAGAGTCAGAAGACCACAAGAAAACACCAAACTTCACAGGTTTTACACACTGAGGACATTGACTGCAGTCTTCTGCTCATGGTGTACATTAAACAAATTTATTTACCTTGAGTCAGTCCCAGTCATAAACATCCATTTATTGAACTGCTTTGCTCATGAAAACTGGCAATCACAGTATTTTATTTATGCATGTTTACTGCAATAAAATAACACAGAATAAGTTCATGGAGCATATTGTCTAAACCCACACTTTTGGACATGTATTTTAGAATAGGAGCTTCAATGACAATTCAGATCTAGATAAAACATCTAAAACTTGCCTCTTCTAACCATCATTCCTGGTATTGTTTGGTACATATTTTTATGTCCTTTTTCACTACCTTTATATCAAAAGTCTCACAGTATTTTGGAATAGGACTAGAGTATCCTGTCACAGCACAGAGACTATGCTGTTTGTAGCAGAAGGAAGGATTTAAATGAATTAGTGATGCTGAAACAAAGCAAAAGGAAAGAGCTTTAAGATCACATTTTTTTTCAGTTGATAGTAAGATATAGCACAGCAGAAGAATAATTATTTTACTGCTTGCTTATTTAGTTTTATTTTTTCTCTTATAATGAAAATGCTTGTATTAATTCAAATTTTCTACATCCTTTCTCTTAGTATATGCAATCCTGTATAAACAATGACACCATCTAATACTGCAGATCTCTTCTATCTAGCTGGATACCAGAAAGCCTTTCAAGAGTATATGCTGTAGTATAAGCTGCCACCTTCTTTGTGTTCTGATTTCTTTATGTTGCCTCACCACTGTTTTATGTGCAAATTTTCTGCAAATCTCTGTCTTTGAAATACGCAAACATAACTTCATCACAAAAAAGTGAGATAACATACTGACCATGGGATTCTCAGAGTGATCTTCTAAGGGCCTTGCTCCTTTACCATCATGATGTGAAAAATCTCCCATAAAGTACAAAGGCATGAAGGGCATTAGGGCTGTGACAGAAGCTTTTGTCTGACCTTTTGTGGAATCAGGGGATTTAAATTAGTTCTGTAAATAATGAGGAACCCAGATAAAGATACTTCAATGAATAAATAACTTGTAGAAAAAAGGACGCATTTTGTTCAGGTTAAAGCTGAATTCT